>NW_012116333.1:3102586-3120902 GCF_000951035.1 Colobus angolensis palliatus
GAGACAGATGCTCCATCACAAAGATCGCCCGTGTCTTCTCCTCCTGGGATTCCTGTTAGACGCAGTATCAGCACTGTGGAACTCCTATGTTCTCCATGTTTCTTTAAAGAATTTTAAAATACATATCTTTGTTCTTTGTTCTACTTTCTTTGGAGAATTCCTTGGGCTTGTCTTCAAACTTATTTTGTATTTCAGCTGTGTCTGTTCGGCTATTCAGCCTATCTATTGAGGTTTTAATTTTCGCAAAATTTCATATTTTCTTGATGTCCAATTATTTTAAATATAATTGTTTAATAGTCTGTTTAATAGTCTGTTATTGTTTCATAGCAGCAATATTCTCCTAGCCCTCTGAAGTTACTGCAGTTCATTTAAAGCTTTCCGCTTTTTCCTTGAGCTTGTTTTATTTCTCAGGGTTAGGTTTTTTTGTTTGTTTGTTTGTTTTTTGAGACGGAAAGTCTCACTTTGTCACCCAGGCTGGAGTGCAGTGGTGCTATCTCGGCTCACTGCAAGCTCTGCCTCCTGGGTTCAAGCCATTCTCCTGCCTCAGCCTTCCAAGTAGCTGGGACTGCAGGCGCCCGCCACCACGCCTGGCTAATTTTTTTTTTTTTGTATTTTTAGTAGAGACAGGGTGTCACCATGTTGGCCAGGATGGTCTTGATCTCCTGACCTCGTGATCCACCCGCCTCGGCCTCCCAAAGTGCTGGGATAACAGGTGTGAGCCACCGCGCCCAGCCTCCCAGGGTTAGTTCTTATGTTTATAGGGTTTGGAGTCCTTTTTTATGTGGTTGGTTTTCCCCAATTTGGTAATCTGGTGGTTGCACCTCTTTCCTTTTTTTTTTTTTTTTTTTCCTAAGGAGACAGGGTCTTAAACTCCTGGGCTCAAGTGATCCTCCTGTATTAGTCTCCTGAGCAACTGGGACTATAGCTAGGAGCCACCATGCCTGGCTGACTGTACCTATTCCTGCAGGAGATGCCTCCCAGCCCATCTACAGCCTTCCTGTACCCACACTGAGGAAGGGACTGTATGCACCTCAGGCAGGCCACATCCATCATCTGATCCCCAAAGGCTCCTGCACAGCCCAGGTGCCTCACCAGTTGCTGCCTCAGCCAACTGCAGGGAAAGCCCAGACTAGTGGTTCTCCGTGGGGCCAGGAATGCACGGTATGGGAAGAGCTCATTTCCCAAGGGAAGCAATGTGGTCTTGTGGACAGAGGTGAAGTCCAAAACCACCACTTCCTTAGCAAGTGGCCTTGGGCAAATAACTTTATATGAACCTCGATTTCCTCATCTCTAAAATGGACATATTCCCAACATGCAAAGCCATGGTGAAGACTAGACAGCATTTAATTACACACGCAAAACATCCAGCAGAAGGCCCAAGACACGGCAGACACCATAAATGGGGGCTACAATTCTTTTCACTTTATGTCACTTTGAAAGCCCCTGTGGTAGGAATCAAAGTATATCTCAACAAGATATACTTTTTTTTTTTTTTTGAAACGGGAGTCTCTCTGTCACCCAGACTGGAGTGCAGTGGCACGATCTTGGCTCACAGCAACCTCCACCTCCCAGGTTCAAGTGATTCTCCTGCCTCAGCCTCCTGAGTAGCTGGGATTACAGGCACACGTCACCATGCCTGGCTAATTTTTCAGCAAGCTATTTTTGAGGCTGATGAAACTTAACACTCCACCACCCAACCTCACGCTGATTGTTTTAGGTTGCTCGTGCCAGCCCGATGGTATTTCTGTGTCTGTTCCAGAGAGGTTCATCTCTTTTCCTCTTCCTTCAAACACCAGCTCTTCCAGGGATCCTTCCCTGACACCCACAGCCATCTGCATTGACCTCTAACGTAACTCATAACTCAATGAATTAAACAGCTGACACATCTCCCCAGTGGACTCCTGATGTGAAGGGCCAGCACGCAGACGGATGCCTTCCACCCGGAACCCAGTGTCCACCAAGGAGGAAGTGCTCTGAGAAGGGGATAAATGAACAAATGATCTGTTCCAAGCAAAACATCCCTCCCCTGCGGCAGCTTCTCCAGTATCTCCACAGGGAAGCAAAACCAACAAAAGGCCAGATTGGAGAAGCCAACAAGACACTACCTGGTGCTCAAATGAAAATCTGGCACAATGGCTCACACCTCTCATCCCAGCACTTTGGAGGCTGAGGCAGGTGGATCACTTGAGGACAGAAGTTCGAGACCAGCCTGGCCAACATGGTGAAACCCCGCCTCTATTAGTAATACAAAAAAATTAGCTGGGCATAGTGGCGCATGCCTGTAATCCCAGCTACTCGGGAGGCTGAGGCAGAAGAATCACTTGAACCTGGGAGATGGAGGTTGCAGTGAGCCGAGATCGCGCCACTCCACTCCAGACTGGGCGACAAGAGCGAAACTCCATCTCAAAAAAATATCCACGGAGGTGGATATTTTCTTCTCTCCATTTTTTTTTTAACTTTCTCCCCATTCCCTACCTTCTCTCAACCGCCTATCCCTCCCCCAGTCTTACAACATGAAATGAAAACAGCAAATCTCTCTGAAGCATGTTTTTATTTCTCTGTGATTTGGTTTTCTACTTTGGTACACATGAGCTGTGGCTGCATTTCACACAGAAGCTGACACATCTCGCAAGAATGCCCCATAAAACAGAGCGCAAACACATCACCCCGCAGGTTCACTGCCCCTGGCAGTCACTGCTCAACTCCCTACTTCTAAGAGCACAGAAGAGAACATCGCTTTGAATTTACAGATGAGCGAGGGTGTGGCGAGCAGCAGCCAGGGCTGCCAGGATGGGAGCAGCCACAGACACAGGTCCCCGGGTGTCCGTCTTGAGACACGGGTGGAGAAGCCGCACAAGAAATTCCAGCAAGATGGGAGCAGCTGGGGGATGCGCCAGCACAGCAGCCTGCCTATAGGACTCCTCTGGCTCCCTCAGTCCTGGTAGATTCTGGCATGACACCAAGGCCAGCAGTGCTGGTTCTTTGGTCCTGTCACTGTGTGAGTCTGTTTTATCCTGGGGCCCGGTAGCCCCTCTCCTGGGCGGGAGTTCCACCCCTCCCCTTTCCATCACCTCCTTGGTCCCCAGCCGACCCACAGCGAGACCTACACAGGTCTTGCCCAGCTCTAAAATGTCTTGCCCTCAAAGGCCTGGAGATTGAAGGCAGTATCCAGAAACTTCTTCAGTGACACCAGGTGAGTGTTCCTGTTTCCTGTGGCTGGTGCAGCCGCTGGGTCCCGGCCGACATACCTGGAGGAGGAGAGACAAGCTAAGGTGAAGGCCGGGCCTAGCCACCTCCCCACCCCCACCTTCACCCCAGGACTGCAGGGGGCACACATCTGAGAATGGCTGACCTCGAAGCTACAGGCCCTGCCTTTTGGCCCTGGCATCACTTCCAATGAGCTGTGAAGCCTGGGTCAAACTCAAGTCACGCAGCCACAGAAGAGTGGAGAGAAACTGTCCCTCCATGTCACTGCACTTGCCCATGAGGACAACAAACGAGGCAACAACTCAAAGGCTTTGGGGACAAATACACTTGGCTTCTTGGAGTTTCTCAGGACCCTCTCCCATCTTCCCAGGGACACATGATGCCAGTATTGAGGACCCACCATGTGCCAGGGCTAATACATACATCAGATCTAATCTTATCACCGCCCTTTGTAGAGATACAGGGACTAAGGCTCCAAGGGGCTACATAACTGGCCTGAGATCAAAGGCAGGAGTTTTGAGACATGCAGCAGGTTCTCTAGTTCAGTTCTGGCTGCAGAACAAACACAAAGCCAGTCCAGATGATGCCCCATCCTTCATGGGTAAGCTGTCCCACCACAGACAGGGTGCACAGAGCTGACACAGACTATGGGGCCAACTCCTTGGTTTCCAAAAGCCCAGAGAAAGGCAGGGCCAGTTCCAGGTAGCATGGCCCATGGGATAGGCGGAGCCAGGATGGAGCCTCAGGGCCGAGGTGAGGGGCAATCAGCAGCCCCACCATGTACCATATGGGCCGCGTGCGCCTCAGGATGGTCATGAAGCGTGGGCTGATGTAGTCATAGTAGCCCATGTTCTTGTGCTCCTCCTGACACCAGGCCAGCTCCGCACCTGGGTACTTCTCTGCCTCTTGCTTGATCAGGTCAAAGGGGAATGGAGAGATCTGGGGAGGGAGGAACAAAGGAGCATAGCCAGAGGAGGGGCGGTGTGTCCCCAGCACCCCCCAACAGGAGGCACAGGGCCTCACCAGCCTTCACCTGGCCTGGCTGGCACACTGGCCAGAGCCGGGGCCAGCGACATGAGCTTGCACAGTTGACTGTGCAAGAGGCTCAGGCGCACCTGCTCCAGGCGCGTGATGGCCACCTTCTCCTCCAGGCCCTGGCTGCTCCGCTCCTTCACCAGGTCATAGTACACCTTTCCCGTGCAGAAGATGAGCCGCTGCACCTGCTCAGGGGCCCGCGCTGCAGCCCCATCTTCAGGAATCACCCGCTGGAAGCTGGTCCCTGAGGGACCAATAGGACACGGCAGACATGTCGGTATCCAGAGGGGCTGGGGCAGCTCAGGACCAGGCCTGCGTCCCCAGGCTCTCCTTAGCCACTGAGACTAACTGCAGGTTTGGACCTGTGGCTGCAGTGGACACCTATTGAACTAAAAGATGGAGCAGGGGACAGTTGACACCCTGAGCTGTCATAGGGAGAGGGGTGGAGACACCCAAGGGTTGAGCCCTGGGAGCATCATGTTTAAGGTGACTGGAGGTGGGGGTACAATGAGAAGGGCCCTGAAGGAGATAGAGAAGGCGACATGATGGCATCATCCTTTGCCCCAACTTTGCTTCTGCCCAGCTGTGCCCACCTCCTGCAGAGCATTGCAGTCCCCCATCACTAAGCAGATGTCCCAGGAGGCTGCTCCATGCTCCTCCTCTTTCAGCCTGGCAGCTGAGCCCTCACTTGCAAGCCCCATCCATTCCTCCTTCCTGAGCCCATGATCTTGACCCCAGGTCAGGCCCACTGCAAAACCTCTCAGGAGGCTACTGTAGTGTCCCTGCATCCCTGCATCTCAGGTGAGTACTCTAGGGCAGAAAGGCCAAACGGATCCCAGGCCCTCAAGAGAGAAGCCAGCACAGGGCAAGCAGCCCAGGTAGTCTAGTCCCGACATCAGAGCTCTAACTGCCCACTTCAGCCACCCACCCGCACAGAGGGGACATTCAAACAGACGTGGGAGAGAATCCAACCCCTGTCCACGCTGAGGCCCTTCCCGGCCCTCCGCCTACTGCCTAGGACCATTTTCCAAGACAGCTCTGCTCCACCAGCCTCACACCTGTCCTTCCCTGGATCACAGTCACCTCTCAACTGCAAGTATAGGTGTTTTATCTGATCTGACTCCCAGGTAAATAAGGTCAAAGACTCCTGGAGGGGACACCAGGACCCCAGGGCCTGTAATGTCTGTTTGGCTCAGGAATTTTAAAAATGGACAAAGGAATGAATGATACTCAATATCTTGCAAACTCAGCAGGCCTCTGGCAGGCCTCAACCAGCCCTGCTAGGGCCTAATGGGGCCCCAGTGGACTCTGCCATGGACTCAGCCCACATGACCTGAGCTGGCCCAGGTCAGCCACTGTGCCAGCCTCCCAACCCTATTGCTAGTGGGACCATGCCAGGAGCTGCTGCAGGTCAGCAGAGCTACAGACAGAGGAGAGGAGATGGAGGAGCCCCAGGAACAGAAGCCACACGATGGGCCACCTCCCCAGTGTGGGCCGTCCCACACCCAGGCCAAGCACGTACCGGATACCATTTGGTCAAAGCTGGACTTGGCCTCCGGGTGCCTCAGCAGAGATTTAGGTGTGAAGATAATCAGCTGGAAGGGAAACACACGCCCAGCTGCCAGCTGGCCCTGTCTGGCCAGGGCCCCTGCGTGTAACCCCTGCCCTGGGACGGTGACTCACCGGCTTCCGGAAGGGCAGCAGGATCTGCCGGCGCAGCACGTGGAAGTAGTTGGCTGGTGTGGAGCAGTTGACCACGATCCAGTTGCAGTCATAGAGCTGACTCACCTCGAAGTCCTTGGTGAATGCCTGTGGGGACGAGATGCATATGGCCAGGGTGGCTGTCTGCTGCACCCACACCCTGGACTCCTAGCCCTGTGGGCACAATAGGGCGTGCCCCTGTCCTGGGGACAGCAGCAACACTCACGGGGTAGGCATCGGAGTCATCATTGCTCATCTGCAGGAACCTCTCAGGCCTCGCAGACGAGTGCTCTGGGCCCTGAAAGCAAATGCCACATGGCTGGCCCCCACCATAGGACAAACATCTGGCCCTGCAGGGACCCTAGGCTCAGGGGAGAGTCTGGAGGGCATCTCAGTGGAGGCGCCCTCGCCCTGGAGCCTGAACCACAGAAATGAACCAAGAACGTGGAACAAGAGCAGAATGGGCATCCTCACAGTGGGGCCTGCCCAGAGCTAGCACAGTGTGTGAACTCGCAGGGATAGAAGAAAAAGCAAAAAGCCCGCACTGAGATGTGCTTTCTCTGGAATGTCCTGGAACAGTGGCTGCCACTGACTGAGCACTTGCTACAGGAGGCGGAGTTCTAGGTACCCCACACAACTTACTCGCTAATCCCCAAAAGCCCCATGATGCAGACTCTTCCTCACTGCACAGATGAAGAGGCAAGGAGAGGGTAAGAAACCACCCATGACCACACAGCCAGGTAGGGGCCGACCCAACTCAGCCTGGGCCTCGCCCACCCTCACCCACATGGACCGCTCTGCTCCATGAAAGCAGCAAGACAAGCCCAGGGGCATCTCCAAGCCGGCTCCTGCAGGACGGGGGTGACCCGCCCCACAGCCGTCACTCGCCCCCTCTTGGTGGGGATGGCCAAGGACCCAGCCCCCTACACCCAGCCTGGCCCAGATCCCGCCTCCCAAGAAGCTGCCTTCACAGTGGGCAGCCCCAAGCAGGGAGCCTCACCTTCCTCCTCACTGAGCCCCAGTGTTGTGAGGATGCCGAGTACACAGCCTGTAAAGTGCTCAGAACTAAACACATCGCTCGGGCATAATGGTGGCGATGAGCCCCCTGCCTGTCTCCTTCTGCCTGGTCAGGCCGCCTGCCCACCAGACGGTATCACATGACACTCTGCTCCCTCCTCCCCTCCTGCTAGCCCAGGAGCCTCTGGAGGATGCGGCCAGCCTGCATGTCTTCCCTCTGTCCCATGTGTAGATGCAGAGGCAGGTCACACAGGAGGGGACCAGAGGACAGGCAGTACTGCACAGGATAGCTTCAAAGCCCAGCTACTAGCTGTGAGACCTTGGGCAACCTACTCCCCTGCTCTGTGCCTCAGTTTCCTCATCTGAAACGCAGGAACAGGGCCTACTTCATTAGGTTGCTGTATGGATTGGAAGAGTTAACATTCAGAAGCATTGAACAGCGCCTGGCGCATAGCACGCACTCATACGCGGTAGCGCCTTCTGCCAGGGGTAGCATCCTTGTCTCAGCAGCTGCAGCACGCACATGTGCAGACCCCACCCTGCGCAGACCCACGTGCTCCAGGGGCCTGGAAAGCACATACCATCCAATTCAACAAGGGGCCCAGGGTCCATCCCGTCCCTCCGAGGCCCACCAGAGCCCACCAAGCCACCAGCCACCACCGCAGCCCTCACCATGCCTTCCATGCCATGGGGCAGCAGCAGCACAATGCCGTTATGCCGCACCCACTTGGCCTGGCCGGTGCTGATGAACTGGTCGATGATGCACTGGGCCGTGTTGTGGAAGTCCCCAAACTGGGCCTCCCAGAGGACCAGGGCATTGGGGCTGGCCATGGCATAGCCCAGCTCAAAGCCTAAACAGAAGACAAGATAGAGCTTGCTGCACGCTGTCACCAAGTGGCAGTGGCTCCAGTCAAACTCAGCCCTTTCTCAGTATATCCTCCACGCCTCCCCCCATCCTTCTCACAAGCCAGGACGAACCCAGGGATTCCCTGGGATTCAAAGGGTAGAATGTACCATCCTGGGAGCTGACAACATGCCCAGAGATGCTACCCTCAGCCCTGCCATCATGTGTGGTCAGGTTCAGCCACATTTAGGTATCCTGGGGAGGCAGCAGGGACCATCTGTCAAGAACTCCTTAAAAACATGCAGAGCTGCTAAGAAGGGGTAGAAACAACCCTAGAGGCATCTCCCTGGGGGCGGGGAGCTGCCTGGGGCAGGCAGTGAGGAGGAGGTGAGCCAGCTAATGATGCAGCTGAGGGACAGCATGTACAGGGGACACAGGCAGGGAAGCCCAGAGCCCAGAGAAGGGATCTCAGTGCAGCGTTCCTAGGGTGCAGGGCAGAGGAGGTGAGATGGGGCTCAGAGGAATGCGGGAGGGCTGGGCCAAGAATGGACTGCTCAGCAGCTGGAACCCACAGCAGACTCTGTTGGGCTCTCTGTCTGTGCCCACTGGGGCCCTGATACCCACAGAGCCCCCTCAAAGCAAGCAGGGCCCCTAACTGGGATCCCCAAGGGGCCCAGATGGGACACGATTTCATCTCCCACATGGCCTTAGGTGGGGGCAGCCCAATCACCATCCCCAAGGGCCATCCCCTCAGGGCCTCTGAGCATCTCTCGCCCCTCCCAGGCCCTGGCCCCAGTCCCTTCCCAGCCCATCTCTGGTCCCCAGGTGTCTGGGGCCTGCCTGGCTTGCAGGAGAGTGTGGACCCACCCAGGACTCCGTACTCCGAGAGGGAGCTGTTGCACACGGTGTACGGGGCCTGGTCAGGCCAGAGATGATTCATAGGCACACACGTCCTGCGGTCAACCTCCTGGTCATGGAGAACGTGGTGCCGGTGACTGCAGAGACACAGACCAGGACAGGGACAGAGGGCAGGCGGGCTGGCACCTGTTCACCTGGAGCAGGGGAGCTGGGCAGCAGGAGGCAGGCAAGCCTCCGTCACTGTCCCAGGAAACCTGCAGGGTCCCACAGGATGGCATCCAAGAAGGCTGTGGAAAACCAGAGCCATGTGGTCCCTCTTGCAGTATGCCCCCTGCCTGCCGGCAGCCCACACACACCACGCACTGAGGGGTCTGTGGGAAGGAACTGAGTTGTGGCACCTCCCTGCGTGTCAGCTTCTCACCCATAAAGAGGACCTGATGAGGCACTTCCCAGGTGCCAGCTAGAGCCACCTCCTAGGGCAGCCTAGAAGCTGCCCCGTCTTGCTGGCTTCTTTATCATCTCACCAGCCCTGTCCCAATTCACAACAGACAGAAACCACTGTGCAGTAGCCGAGGTGGGCACAGTGAGGGGCGCCTGGCTGAACCCCAGACCCTGGCTAGGACTGACATGTAGCTCAGGGTGCATCAGAGGACCACCTGGGCCCTGGTTGGAGCAAGATCAGCAGAGACGAGCAACCAGGAATAAGAAAGCCAGCTGGTCAAGTCCTGGAAGCCACACCACACTGGCTTGCTAACCAGAAGCAGACTGAGGCAGGACCTAGAACATTTTAGGGCCGCGGACCAGAGGAAATGTGGTGTGGACAACTGACAAGTGTCAAGTCCCCACTTGGACTCACAAAGACAACTACAAACAAGCAAGATAGGGGCTGGCTTAACAGCAGTACACACACATACACCACACACATACATACACATGCCACACATACCACACACATATACGTATCCCCACTCATCACACACTACACACACACAAAACACACACACACACACACACACATACCACACACACCAAACACCACATACCACACACCACGCATACGAAACACACCACACACACACACACACCACACACATCCATGCACACACACCAAACACCACACACACTATACACACCACACATACATACCACACACACCACACACACTACACATACCACACAACACACACCACACAGACTACACACCACAAACACAAACACACGTACCATATACACACACACACACACACATACACACCACACACACCCCCACATATACCACACATCACAAACCACACACACACCAAACATGACACACACCACATACATCACACATCACACACACCACACAATACATACCACACACACACTCCACATACCACACACCATACACACATACCCCCTCACACACACCACACACATACACACCCCATCCACACACACCACACCCACACACATTCCACATACACAATCCAAACTCCACACACACTCCAAACGCCACACACACATCACACACCCACACCACACACACACCAAACACACCACACACACGTACCATACAAACCCCGCATACACTCCCCCCACTCACCACACACACACACACACCAAACACACCACACACACACACCACACACAACTCCCCCCACACTCACCACACAACCCCCCAACACACACACGATCCTAAGCACCACAGAGGGCCACAAGCTTGACCTCAGTGGACAGCTTGGGCCCAGCAGTGAGCTCTGCACACTCACCCTGGGGGGTCAGCAAGGTGGCCCTCTGATAATGCCGCCAGAGGGCAGGGGCTAGGGATGCTGTGAAGATCCCACCCCAACAAAGGCCCCCCTTGGGATCCCCAAGCCAGGCCCAGCTTCCGCTCCAGGTCTCCTGTGCGGATGCTGAGCCCCACCGCGCTCACCTGAACGTGCCCCTCTCCACATCCTGCCCGCTGAGCCGCACGTGGATGCCCTCTTTCAGCAGGGAGCCAAAGGCCATGTACTCTGCCAACGCCCAATCCACTGTCCGGTTCTTGGTCATGTCCGCACGGCCCCGCAGAATGCGAGAGAGGCCTGTGGGAGGAGAGTGCTGGCCTGAGGGCCACGGGACAGCCAGCCCTGGCGGGGGTACGTAGGTGCTCAGCACACACCCCGCACAAAGCAGGGCAGCCGTCTGTTGATGTGGCTGGAGGGCAAGGATGCTGCAGGAGGGCCCAGGGCCAGGCATCCCTCCTCCAGCTGAGACAAGGGGCCACCCTGAGCCCGTGGGGAGGTACAGCAGGTACCACTTGGCGAGCATTGGCCTCGTTCCAGACACCATCAGGCATGGAGTCATTTACTGAAATTACACAGCTGTCAAGGTACTCAGATCTGACCCCAAGTCCCCAGACCTATGCTGTGCTCCTGTTGGCCCCACACACAGAGGCTAACACACAAACAGAGCAGGCACATGCCCCAGACGCTGTCAGCAGCTGCCCCAGGGCACTGGGTCTTGGTACAAAATGTAAGGGAACCCCCTCAGAACTCCTCCAGGTGGGTCAGAGGGTGTGTAGCACCTCAATACAGCCACAGAGGACCCTCCGGACTTCCTAGGCAAAGGTCACAGTGGCCCCAGCCAAGAGGCCCCCGGAGTGGGTGGCTGCCCGCAGTCACTGGTCCAGGCCCCGGCAAGCCGTTGTCCTTTCAGCTGCAGAATCCTGCCCAAGTTCCAGGCTGCGTTCCAGCCCCTGCATGGGAGTCCTTGCTTTCCTGCTCTCCTGCCTGACCCAGGGACGCCCCAGCAAAGTCATTTTGAAAACCCAACCTAAGACTTGTCACTGGTACCCAGCTGGGAGTGTGGCATCTGGAGCTGCCCAGCTCACCACGCCCACCCTGAGAAGAGCTACTGTCACAGGCACAGACGAGGTGCCGAGAGCTACGTGGACCCACCGCAGACTGAGCAGGAATGCGACACACCACCTCTCTTGCATCCCAACCAACCTCCCTTCGAGGCACAATGTTGGGGTGGGGCCAGCAGCCTGGGCTGCAGCCTGCCCAGCAACCTCACCAGTGTGGATCTTAAAGTCCTCCAGGGGCACAGAGCTGGCCACGCTGCCGATGTGGGTGAGCACGTCCTCAGGGATCCCCGTGGCTGGGCACGTCATGCTCTTGGGCTCCCCATCTACGTTGAAGAAGCCTGAGAGGGAGAGAGGCTCTGTCCACACTGGGTCAGTGGTGGCCTCTGATCCCCCTGGCCAGCCTGCCTCCCCAGGACTGAGGGGCCCATGGCTTCCTAAACTCCACTGTCACTCCGACTCACCCTGAGCCCACCCTTGGGACCTGTGACAGCTGGACAGCCACAGCTGCAACTCCCCCACAGGCCCAACACCCACCTCTGGGCCCCAGGGTCACAGCTGTTCTAACCCTGCCCCCAGGAAGGCCCTCTGAGCACCCCGGACTCAAGTATCCAGTGCCCAGGGCTTCCTCTCCCTCCTCCCACCTGGCTGTGCCCTCCCTTTTCAGTGAGCACCTGGCCATCCATGATCAGAGAGCAATGTTATCCTTGACTTGCAGGAATCGGCCCCACACAGCTTTAGGACCTCAGGGATAGAGCCTGCAGCCTCTAGACTAGGCAATGACAGCTGTCACCTAGGGCCATTCCAGTCCTGACCCCAGTGCAAGACTTCAAGGCCCAGGGTAGTCTGTCTGAGCCACACACTGCTCGCTCACCAGGCCAGGGGGAGTCCAACCAGTGCTTTATATGCAGGATCTTTTTATCCTTGGACCTGCCATAAGCCTCCTCACAGATCCGGTCGTATTTCGCAATTTCTTCCTGGAATCAGGGGGAAGGTGTGGACAGAGCAGCAAAGCCCTGGGCAGCCAGAGGCCCAGTCCACTAGGACTCATAAGTCCTGGTCCCCGTTACCAAGTTCTTCTAGAACTCTCTGTCTCTGGTCAGTAGGGACCTCATGGCTAGAAGCCAAAGTCTCAGAGTTCAGGGGATCCTGCACGGGTACCCTGAGGCTGGGCAGGCCTGCAGTATGCTCAGCAAGGGGATCGGAGAAGACTCCGGAAACTTGTAGTCCTTGCTCTCAGAGTTCCATGAAGGTGGAAGGACCAACACTCCATAGATAATCATGGGGACAACCCTAGCTCAGGCCCGCCTCCTACAGGAAACCTTCCTGCACACCTGCTCAAGGCTGGGCTTCCCCCACATTGCAGTACCCACTGTGTCCCACCTGGCTGTAACTGCATCCTTAGTTCTTGGTCCCCTTTGGTAACTGGGGCCTCTTGGGGACAAGGACCACAGTGGCTACTTCTTTAAATCCTTAGGGCTCAGCACTGGGCTGGTAACATCTACAACCCCTCCCCAGGTCCCCACGCAGTTTGTCCTAGGTGCCCATGCAGCCTGCCTGCCCACCTCAAACTCCTGCAGGGTGACCGTGCCCTCGGCAATCAGCTTGTCTGCGTACTTCTTCAGCACAGGCACCTGTCTGTGGATCTGCTTGTACATGAGTGGCTGGGTGAACATGGGCTCGTCCATCTCATTGTGGCCGCGCCGGCGGTAACAGACCTGCAGGAGCAGCCAGAGGGGCTCATGCTCTCCCCTACGCTATGTGCTCAATGTAGCTGCTGCAAAATTGGAGAATATCCAGGTAGGGCACACCCACTGGGAGCCCTTTGAGCTCCACTATCACCTATCACCGAATGAGTGTCCCATCTCAGGCCTTTGCACAGATTGCTCTTGGTGGCACAAATCTCTCATCCAAGAAGCACTCCCAGCTCTGAGTGCTGAAGATGCTGAAGACCAGGCTGGCTCAGCACAGCAGGGATGAGTCACCCACCCATGCCTTGGCCTCAGTCCCCAGACCCACCAGGTCTACGACAACGTCTTTGTTGAAAGTGTTTCTCCATTCAGCTGCCACACTGCACACATATATCACAGCTTCTGGGTCATCGGCGTTCACGTGGAAGATGGGCGCATTGACCACCCGGGCCACGTCGGTGGGGTATGGTGAGGAACGGGCCATTCGGGGGTCTGTGGTGAATCCAATCTGCAGAGGCAGGAGAAACCTGCTGCGCCTCTCTACTTAGAGTGAGATAGAAGGTGCCAGCCTCGGGGACTGAGCAGGGGGATGCTCAAGGTCCCCTGAGGTGCCCGGGGGGATGTGGGACACAACAGGGTGATGGTGAGCAGCCCCACAATTGGACACGGCAACGGCTCCCACGGAGACAGCAACAACACCAGCCGGGTGGAGCCTGCTCTTTTTTGCCAGTCACTTTGACACACTGGTAGTGAGGAACACAGGCCTGAAAAATCCCAGTCCCAAAAACTGCTAATTGCAACCTGGGGCAAGATGCTTACATTCCCACAGCCTGTTTCCTCATCTATAAAAAGGGCTCACTGAAATTCCTACCTCATAGGATGTTCACAGAAGATGACGTGACTTAATGCAAATAAGGCAATGAACACCGGGCTTTCTGAACTCCAGATGAGTTGTTAGAAGCTCAGCTGCCTTAGAGAAAGGGCACCAAGGTCCCTGTGTCTAAGATTGCCAATGCAGGGCTGCACACAGCCAGCCTCCATGAGGTACTCGCTACATAGGTGCTCCTTTGGTCTTTCCAGCCCTGCTTATCCCTCCCTATTGTGTCCCTCAATTTCACAGACCAGGATGCCAAGGCTGGGCAGATCAGGGTCCTGCCTGGTAAGCAGCACAGCAGTGGGCTCAGAGCCAGAAGCATCTCACTTTCCCCTCAAGCTACTTCCTGGATTTCCAGGAATGCTGACACTGTGAGACCCAGCGTGGAGCCTACACGCTCACCTGGTTGTTGACGACGACGTGCACAGTACCATTGGTTGTGTAGGAGGGCAGGTCGCTCAGGTGGAAGGTCTCATATACCACACCCTGGCCGGCAAAGGCGGCATCCCCATGAACCAGGATGGACATGACCTGCAGGGCAGGTGTGAGCCAGGAGGGGCTGCGTAGCCCAGCCCCGCACCTGTACTGTGGAGACCCAGGGCCTAGCCCTCTGGGCCCACCCCGCAGGGCCCAGGTCCTCGGGGCTCTCTCAGGTGAGCTTGCCTTCTTGCCCTGGACGTCTCCACGGTAGAACTGCTCTGCCTTTGTCTTCCCCTGCACCACAGGGTCCACTGCCTCCAGGTGGGAGGGGTTGGCGACCAGCGACAGAGTGATGTTCCGGTTGGTGACACGGTTGATCCTCTCGTGGTACATGCCCAGGTGGTACTTGACGTCCCCGGAGCCCTGAAGGTGGAAGTGGGAACATGATGGATCCTCCCCTCCCACACCAGACACGTAGACAAACAGGCAGGCACTGCAGCCCATAGTCAGGTTGGCACATCCCCGGATCCCACTGCCTCGGAGGGCCAAGCCGTCCCTGACCCCTCTCTCCTCATCACACTGCCCCTCCTCACTGGCCCGAGGGAGGAAGACAGGGACCCTGGGCCTTGGCTCAGAGCCTCTCTGCACACTGACCACGGAGCAGGAGAGCATGGGAGTGGGGAAGGCCATCCAGCGGCAGGGAAGACAGGGAGAGAAGGGCAGGGCCTAGGCATCAGTGCGGAGACCCTCGGCCAGGCCGCCAGCAAACACTGAAGCTGAATCCCCCGACTCCTCACACCAAGGGCAGCAATGAGGGACACACAACATTTTACGATCCTGAAGCAAGGAAGACTTACAGCATTCTACACAATATCCTAAGACTGAAAACATACAAGACACCTAAATTCTAACAACTTTGTCATGAGGGAGCAAACCCCCGCCCAGCGATAGGGGAAACATATCAAGCTGAGAAAAACATTCATAAACAAATGCAGGAAAAGGGCAAATTCCCTCAATGTACAAAATGCTTTTACAAATCAGGAAGATAAAGCCCAAAAACTCCACAGGAAAATGAGCAAAAGCCACAAGTGGGAATTTACAGAAAAATACGAATGGCTCAAAAGCATGTGAAAAGATAAGCAACTGAATTCATAACAAAGAAATGCATTACAACAAAATCCTCTTTTGCACCTATCATATTGGCAAAGATGAAAGGATTCGAGAGCATGTGGGAGGAAGTGGGGTGAGGGGTCTGGCACCGTCACACACTGTGGATGGGCTTGCTGACATCTGCCAGCTCCTGGAAGGGTCATTCAGTCCCACCCCCTTAGCTCCAGTCACTGCTCTGCTCCAACACCATCTAACAGATAAACTCGCTCACACATGTGCAAGGACCCTCATTAGAACAACCCAAGGTCCAGCACAAGGGATGCTCTAGCTGTAAGAAGCCTGTGTGCAGGCAGGAAACAATGACAACTTGTTAAGTGAAAACAGCAAGGTGCCACCTGGCGTCACGGCTATGCCCATGGCGTCTTACAAATAAAGCTGTGCTAGACAAAGAGGTTTGTCAGTATCAACATGAAATGTTTCTAGAAGTACACACCTAAACACAACAGAAGCACACAAACAAAATTGGCCACAAGAATGGAGTCTCACTGAGGAACATCTTCTCATTGTATAACTGTTGTTCTGTTTTGTTGTTTTTACAATGATCAAATTTCTTTTTCAGTTGAAAAAAATAGTAATTTCATTTTAAACATCCTTTGACCAAGTATTCCAGTATACACACATCTTTGACTCATCACTTTTATCCATTTTACAGAAGAGCAAACTGAGGCTTAGAAGGCTGAAAGTGCTAGAACAAAAGGAACAGGATGTCAGAAAGACCTAGGCTAGGAGCCAGTAGGTATGGGTCCACACATGCACACACACACATAGAGGGAGCAGGTTGGAGACAGCAGGAGAGACAGTCCTGACAGCAAAGGGACACAGAGGAGGGAGTGACAGGCTCACTGTCCAGAGGACCCACAGAGCTACTGAAAGGGAAGACGGGCAGGACTTTGAAAGAGGCTAGGCACTTGGCCGGGCGCGGTGGCTCAAGCCTGTAATCCCAGCACTTTGGGAGGCCAAGGCAGGCAGATCACCTAAGGTCAGGAGTTCAAGACCAGCCTGACCAACATGACGAAACCCCATCTCTACTAAAAATACAAAAATTAGCCAGGCGTGCTGGTGCATGCCTGTAATCCCAGCTACTTGGAAAGCTGAGGTAGGAGAATCGCTTGAACCCGGGAGGCAGAGGTTGCATTGAGCCGAGATCGCACCACTGCACTCCAGTCTGGGCAACAAGAGCAAAATTCTGTCTCAAAAAGAAAACGAAAGAAAGAGGCTAGGCAGTCTGGGCTGAAGGCCTGGCCAAGGCCTCCCAGGGAGGGGGTGGGCACAGGAACATCATTTCCTCAGCAGGTCGATGGGTAAAGAAAACCATCCTCACCGCCCAAGGCTCTGTTGGGCAAACAAACGAGCAAGGGAGTCATTCCTGGCTGATGGACAGGACTTTGGACATGGAGGCACAGCCACATGAGCAGAACTGAGCCAACTTCCAGCAAGACTTTGCGTCTCTGGGCTTCAGATTCCCTAGCTCAAAACAGGGAGGTTGACCCAGATTATCCAAGGGCCCTCCCAGCTACCACAGACTGCAGCTTTTGCTCCCAAAAGCCTTAGGGGCCTCAGGCAAACACCCAGCCTCTCGCTGGCTTCTCCACATGCATCATCTCAAGGTTTATCTCAGCCCGGAAGCTCCCAGTCCAGCCCCTCCCCAGTTCACCTCCCAAATACCCAGCTCTCCAAGGGTGCCGGGACCTGAGCGTGGCACCCACCTCGTCTGCCGCCTCCAGCTTGGGGTCAAACTGGCAGAAGATCTGCTCCAGGTCCTTGCGGATCACGTTGGCCAGCACGTTCAGCCTGCCCCTGGAGCCAGAGGGGCCGGGCTCTCACCTGGCAAAGCCCGTAGGCCTCAGGGTTCCCTCCCCCACTGTGGAGGCCTGGCCTGGCCTAATACAGCCCCTTCATGCCCAGAGCCCTCCTCAGGCCACCCAATCACCAGGCACCATCCTCTCCTGCTGCTGTAATGGCCCGAGGCCTGAAGTCCTGTGTTTCCTTGCTGCCTCAGGTCACTAGGCCAGCTCTGCCTAATCCTCTCACCAGACACTAGGCATTCCCAGGCCCCCCATGACAGACAAACCCCAAGTTCCTGGTAGGCCAGCCACAGATGGGGACCCCTGCACCATGCATTTGGATGCCCTCATGCTGATGCGGTCCTGGGCTAGCCCAAGCACAAGCAGCTCCCTGGTCACAGGAAAGGCCCAGGGCCCTTGCCACAGGCCACTCTGCACATGTGCACACGCCCACTCAGCAGGACCCCAGCCACAAAGGTCTCCGTCCCCCAGGCTGCACTCCCCCTCCTGCTTCCTCACAGGCTCCAGCTCAGAGGTAAAGCCCCACTGCTGAGCAAGCCTCCCAGATCTTCATCAAGGTCAAGGGAAACATGCAGTCAGCTTGCAGCCAGGTCAGAGACCCTCGGCTCATCTCCACAGACCCGCCTGTCGGAGACACAACTTGGGAACAACTGCCCAGGCCCTGCCCTCCCTTCCCTGGAAGAAACCCCTCCACCTCTCCTTATTCACAGGAACCTCAAGAAACACTTTGCACCCCTTTCTGAGATCTCACCCTTGCTAGGGACAGCAGCAACATGGCCAGGGAGAGAGGGTGCCTGATAACCTGGTTAGTACCCGGCCCCAGGTGACTCTGGCCGAGTGCCTGGCAATTTCTGTGATGAGAAGGCC
>NW_012116333.1:3121687-3124140 GCF_000951035.1 Colobus angolensis palliatus
TTCCCCTAGCCCTGCAGCCCTGCGGGACCCAGCTTCAGAAAAGTCCAGTGGGCAGACAGGTGATGCAGCCACACTCACTCCACACCAGGGATAACTTTCTGCCCAAACGTTCCCACAGCCACTTCCTGCCACTTCTGGCCTTGCTCAGTGTCCTGCTATCTTGTTCTCCTAGAGCCTCATCCCTGCCCACCTGACCTGCTCTGCCTTGGGCCAGCTCTTGGCCAAACTGCCTAAACACCTGGTCCCAACTCTCCTCCCTGCAGCCAGCGGTGAGGCCGATCCAGTTCTGCCTTCCTGTGGTACCCTCCTGCTCTCTTAGGCAGGGCGTGCGACGTCTCATAAAGCCCTGGAGCAGGACCTCCAGCCACTTGGCCCTTCGGGTGGTGCCAACCTCATGGAGCGCACCAGCCGGGCCAGCAGTGTCCGCTTCTCCTCGCTGGAGAACTGCATCACACCAGGGGTCTCAAACTTCTGCCGGATCCACTGGCACTGCTCCACATCGTTGATGAACATGAACTCCAGGCCAATGTGCTGGCAGTAAGTGTTCTGGGGAGACACATTGGGACGCCATGAGGAGCGGGGAAGAGGGATGGCTAACATCCCTGCTGTCTGGAACAAAAAAGGCAGTGCCTTCCCGTCCTCTGGCGAGCTCCGACGAGCTTCAGCCGCGCCCCACACACCCGCCTGTGCTCACCTCCAGGCGTCGAATGATCTCCCGCAGAGAGAGGGTGTTTTCAGAGCCCCCAATGAAGGTGGTCATCGGCAGCTGGAACTCCTTATCAAGGTCAGCCTCCTGCAGGTCATAGAAGGCTGGAGAAGGAGGCATGGCCGAGCCCCAGGCAGCAGAGTGGAGGGAGAGGGGTCAGGCCCAAGTGGAGTCCTGCAGTCTCACCAGACCTCCCAGTCTCCCCAGTGCCCTCCCTCCGGGTCCAGCCTGGGGAGCAGAAGTGAGAGTGAGCCCAGGGTGGCAGGGAGGACAAGCCTCTCAGGCTTGAACATATGGGACACAAGCTAAGGAAGGTGGCAGGCAGGTGTCCTTCTCAGGAATAACAGGCAGTACACAGGCAAGGTGGAAAGGAGGCCCTGTGGGCTGCTCCCTGGGTCCCATGAATTCCCAAGGATCAGGATGTCCCCTGGGCCCATGTGCCCCTTACTGGGCCACCCACACGGCACTGCCATAGCTGTCCTGAGGAAGTGTCCCCAGTCTTACCCAATTTATCAATGGTTGTGATCAAGTCTGAGGGCACAAAGGAGTCCAGGTCTGCATCCAGAATGCCCAGGGGGTCCAGCTGGGCCACATGGTGACCACGGATCTGGGAGGAGGGAAAAGGGCAGGGTGGGGCTGGGACCCAGCTGGACAGACCTCCTCCAGGGTGAGGCTCTGGGCCCCAGCCCCGCTCTTCCCATTTCCAAATGCTAAGCTTCCCCATGTCTCTGCCCCATAGCCACTTCACTGCTGCCTAGAAGACCCAGCCATAGCCAGTAAGCTGGAAGGAGCTCAACCTGGTTTAGAAGTACAACATGCACCTGGCAAAAACAGGAAAAAGACCTATGCATGAAGGTGTTCACTGCAGTGCCATTAGTAATAGTGAAATTCTAGAAACTTCCCCACTGTCCATCCGCAGGAGACTGGCACATGGATATGGGCGATCCACACAGTGGAGCACTCCCGGATTTTCCATTAAAAGGAAGAAGGAAAATCCCCATCAGATACTACAAGGTAGTCTCCAGAAAATATTGTTAAGCCAAAAAGCAAATTCTAGAAAAGTGCGTATGGTGAACTACCCATTATCTAAGAAAGAGAAGACACAAATAAATATATGCATTAGAAGGGCAAATCATAAAAAAAAATAACATAAATTATCATCTAGGGGAGGCGACAAAGTAGGATAGAGAGGCAGGGCTAGAAGCCAGAGTTTTAAGCAAGAACTTATCTTGCTTTGAAGATTTGACTTTCAAACCTTGTAAATATTTTAATTATTATACAACAAAATTAAGTCTTAAAAATTGAAAGTGAAACGAATCAAATGCATAAATATGTCCACTTAGTGGCATAAATACACAGAGAGAAACTATCCCAACTGACTAATGGAATATTCCCTAAAGACAAACAAAAAAATTCATAAAGTCTTTTTTATTACCAGTCAGTCGTAATAGTGTTAGACGCTGGCCAGGCGCAGTGGCTCACGCCTGCAATCCTAGCACTTTGGGAGGCTGACGTGGGTGGATCACCTGAGGTCAGGAGCTCGAGACCAGCCTGGCCAACATGGTGAAACGCCATCTCTACTAAAAATACAAAGTTAGCTGGGTGTGGCGGCGCATGCCTGTAATCCCAGCTACTTGGGAGGATGAGGCAGGAGAATCGCTTGAACCTGGTAGGTGGAGGCTGCAGTGAGCTGAGGTCGTGCCACTGCACTCTATCCTGGGCTACAAGGCGAAACTCCATCTCAAAA
>NW_012116333.1:3125400-3135729 GCF_000951035.1 Colobus angolensis palliatus
AAAGAAAGAAAAAAAGAAAGCACAGGACAAAAGGCAAACACAAATATCAACTGCATATTTCATATTAAGCATTATTATGTTTAGATGTGATAATGGTATCATGGCACATTTTTTAAGGAGTCCTTTTCTCTAGACATACATACTGAAATGTTCAATGAATGAAATGCTGTATCTGGGATCTGCCTCAAAATAATCCAGCAGCGAGCGGGGGCTAAGGGAGAAATTGAAGAAACGAGGCTGGTCATGATTGATGGGTAGTGAGCTCACCACACTATCCTTCTGCCTTTTATATGTTTAAAAATGCCTGTAACAATACAGTGGTTTTTTCAGTACAGTGTGTAGGTGATTCTAACCAGAGCTGTGCCTGCTACTGGCCTGTAAGGATGAGCCCTTCTGGTGGGAGCTCATCCACACCAGGCACAAGAGAGTAAGACACCTGAATCCAGAGGCCACCCTGCCAGGAAAACTAATGTCTCGTCTTGGTTAATCAAAGAACAAAGAGCTACTGAAGGGCTGAGACCTGTGCTTAGAAGATAAGGCTCTTGGGCAGCACCCTGAACATTTCCCTGTATTTCATACACAGTTTTTACATCCTTGTTCTTCATTTTTGAAGTCAAGGGTTAGATCACTGCTTCTTTCAGCCAGCCAGGAAAGACACAATACAACTAGCTGCTGTTTGCTCCCAGGTGGCCCACAGTTGATGGGTCCTCAGGCCAGCAAGGCAGCCCAACCCTGCACACCTTCCCTCTTTCATCCCCAGGTAGGTGGTGTACGGGGAACTCCATTCCATCCCACACACTGGGCACCTCATTCAGAAGCAAAGCATCATTTCCATTTGCTAATGCCCCCCTGTACCCTAGCCTTGCAGTGGCTTGCTTCTGCCTCACATTTCCCTGACGGAATACCTCCTACCAGCAGTTCCCAGAGATATTCCAAATGATTATGCTTGTTATGGCCTGAACGCCACAGCAGTCCTCCAATTAGTCCTGTCCAATGAAGACCAAAAACACAGACCATCACTGGGTCTCTGACAGAGCAGAGGCCCAGCTCCAGGAGGAGCAACTGGTGGGGGAGAAGTGTTTACTGAACCATTCATTCCATAAACATGAATTAGGCACCTGCTCTATCAGTCCCTGTGTTCTTGGGATGCCCATTCTAGAGGAGAAAACAGAATTAATAAGGGTTAATCTACTCACCCCTCATTCAACAGGCTCTGGAACTGATCCCTTACTAAGTGCTCCTCCACGTACTTGGGGCATGGTGTGTGCAAGGGATAGACCACAAGCACACAAGTCAGTATGCACAAAAAAAATTCAAGCAGGTGGTAAGTGCTCTGAATGGTGATGTGGCAAAGACTGGCTAGAGAAGTGGGTGCCGCTCAGTATAGGACAAGGAGAAGGGCTCTCTGGGGAGATGATGTTGGAGCTGAGATCCCTTCCCCTCAGTGCCTGGCCACACCCCACAAGCCAGGGCAGCCTCCCAGGCTGTGCCTCAGTTGCCCCTCACCTGGTAGGCCCGGATCAGGGACTGCACGGCCAGGTGGTCCTCCACTAACTTGCTGGTCTTGGTCCGGCTTGAGACTGCAGACCTGCTCTCACGGACAACAGAAGGGGGCCGTGGCTGAGCAGAGCCAGAAGAGGCTTCCTCACTGGCTTTCCGGAAGAAGTTGTCCCAGGACTAGGCAGGGCAGAAGCAAGAATGCAGCCAGGTCAGGGCCTGGGAAGAGCCAGGGGTGGACCAGGCTGGGGCCCCAGGGAGTGTCAGGTCTCCCTTGAGGACCACAGCTCTCAGGGTCTTCCCAGGGTGCCTAGATGTACATACAAGGATGTTCCCTGCAGAACTGTTTATAAAAATGACAATGTGAAAACAACCTACATGGCTATCCATAGAAAACTGGCTAAACAATGATTTTACATTTAGAATGTGGGAGATTACATAGTCTTTTTTAAAAAGGTACATTCGGTATTGTGGATATGGACTATTGCCAAGATATGTTTTAAAGTGAACGAAGCAGAAAACGATGTATGGCTGCTACTCTCTGTGTAGAAGCAAAAAGCAGATGTGAACACATACAGGCATTTGCATGTGTTTTCCAGAAGAACAATGTAAAAGCGCTGTCTTCCGTGCACTCCCAGACGGCACTGGTGGGAGGCTCAGTTGGTACAATCCCCATGGAAAGCAACTTGGCAATACCCATTAAAATTACACACACAGGCCAGGAGCCGTGGCTCACGCCTGTAATCTCAGCACTTTGGGAGGCCGAACTGGGCAGATCACAAGGTCAGGAGATCGAGACCATCCTGGTTAACACAGCGAAATCCCATCTCTACTAAAAATACAAAAAATTAGCCAGGTACGGTGGTGGCCGCCTGTAGTCCCAGCTACTCGGGAGGCTGAGGCAGGAGAATGGCATGAACCTGGCAGGCAGAGCTTGCAGTGAGCCGAGATTGTGCCACTGCACTCCAGCCTGGGCGACAGAGTAAGACTCCGTCTCAAAAATACAAAAAAGAAAAAAACAAAAACAAAAACTTACACACACAGCCACTCCTGGACCCAACTATTCCACTTTGGGGAATTTATCCTATAGATGGCTGTGCAGGTGCAAGATGATGAAGGTGTAAGATGACGCACTGCAGCACTGTTTGCCACAGCCAGAGACTAGAAATGAACCAGATGTCTGTCAGCAGGAATAGGGGTGGAACATACATGCAATGGAATACTACACAGCTGGACAGAGTGAACAATGAGGCTCTTTATGTACTGATGTGGAAAGATCTTGGAGATACATCACCAAGCAAAACAGCAGGGAGCAAAATAGTATGTGTTACAGGTTACTTTTGCATAAAGGGAGACAAATCCAGAGTTAACATTTGCAGTAAGTTTACCTAATGCCAAGTCTTTGAAAGGATATAGATGACACTAAGTTGGAGGACAGCAGGAACTGAGCAGACGAGGCTAGATTAGGAGGGAGCTTTCTGACTGTGTAACTTCTTATACCTTCTGGCTATATACGACTGCACTGCTTTCCACTACAGGTGAAGGTGTCAGAGAGCAACTTCACTTTTCATCCTCCCATCTGATTTAATTTTTTTCTTTACCATCAGCAAGCGTTTATCTTATCAGATCAATACATACACAAACATGTATGTCCCTAATTACATACAAGGGGGCATATGGAGACAGCAGAGCATGAAAAAGGGGCACGGCAGGGCTCAGGTGTGGCAGAGCAGGGCATGGCCAGGGCCTCTCCATCAAAAACCACCGCCCACTGCCTGATCCAGCAACCGGAAAGCAACAGGCTTTGATGACTGAGGACCTAAGAGGCAAAGAAACCTGCCCAGGATCACACAGCAAGCAAGCTGCTTCTCCCCACTGCCCTGCTACAGCCTGGCCCCTGGGGGCTTCCCTCCCTTGCAGTGGCCCAGGGCAGGGTGGGGGTGCTGACCTTGTGGACACTCCGGGGGTTTTCCAACCAGGCGAAGTACATCTCCTCCATGTAACTGGAGCTGCCTCCACCTTTGCTGCTTGGGAAGGTGGCCAGTGGCCCGGAGGACCTGCTGCGCCAGCCAAACACTGGGACTTCATGTGCGGCCAGAAGCCTCGCAGCCTGTGCCCCAAGACGGGACGGCAACAGCCTCAGCTGATTCATTCTGGACACAGGCAATGAAGGAGAGGCATAAACGACAGGACCAAGACAGGAACAGGCTCTACCAAGCTGTCTACTGTCTGCTCATCAGCACTTGTCAATCCCACTGGGCAGATGGTGCCAGGCTAGGCAGTGATGAGATTGGGAATGTGACACTCTCCCAGCTACCTGGGCTTACTGTCTGGTGGGAGCCCCCAGCTCAGTAAACTCCATCAACAGATATCGAACAGCCCTGAGCCCCAGCACTACTGTGCCCCACACATCCAGACCACACTTCTTCCCTGATAGCCCCCAAAGCCTGTGCAGAGACATGAACCCAGGCCCTTCCTCAGGGAGCACCCAACCTAGGTCCTGGAGCCCACTCAGAGAGCCACAGAGCAGGTGCAGGGAGTACCACCAAGAAGGAGTGGGTCACAGGCCCACCACCCTAGAACCAGGGCAGGGAGTCCTCCAGGGGCCAGGTGTGTCATGCATGGTCAGGAAAAAGCAGGGACAAAAACATTCAATGAGCACAGGTGTCAGGGGATGATAGAGACACAGTATCTCAGGAGGTCTGTGGCTCTAGTCATTGCGACCAAAAGTGACCAGTGACTCCCTGTGACTGCGATCCTGGCCCAGAGTGCCCTCTCTCCCAGGCCCAGACAGAAGGATGGTGACACTAGGCCCAACAATGGCCCCACTTCACTGTAGGAAGGGCTAAGGTCTGGAGGGGCATGAAGAGTAGAATGGAAGGCAGGCCCCGGGCCCAGCACAGCCCTTGGACTGGAGCTGCCCTCCCTGGCTCCCATACTCTGGACACCTTGAGAGCTTACACCCAGGACCAGTGCCACTCAAGACAGCTAACAGCCCAGGCAGCTACAGACTGGAAACCCACCCAGGCCAGGGGGAACCAGGCCCTGCAGCTCATCTCACCTCACTCTCTCACCTGTGCCTTCCCAGGGAAAATACCTAAATCTTGGGCTTTCAGTGATGGGTGCTTTCTCCATTCCTCAGAGGGTAAGAGTTCTAAGAGCCTCTGCCAATCCTGAAGAACCCCCAACTCTCCCTATCCAGGCAGGTTAGGGGTTGATAGGGCCCGCTGAGGTCCCAGATCACCCCCGTCACTTCATCCGACACATGATGTGTAAAGTGGGACCTCTGTTCCCCACCCAACTGTGAGCAGAACCCCCTCCTCTGCTCCAGCACAGCCACTGCCTGGACAGAGCTCCCCATCAACACCAGCTAATGCCCTCCTGCCCAGACTGCCCAGCTTGTAAGCTGGGTGCAAGAACCACCCCACCAGGGGTCACCCACGCAGGAGGAGTCCCCTACCCCTGGACAGCTCAGGCTCCAGAAAATGTGCATTCTGGGGTATAACTAGCTCCCAAGTACTGCCCAGGCCGGGCCCTGAGCCAACGCTCCTGGTCACGTGTGCTCAGTCAACAGGCCACCTGTTGCACCCTTCTGCCTCACCCCTGCCATCAGCTCAACCACGTCACCAGGAACTCACTGGCTGGACTTTCCACAAAAGGTCAGGCCTCACCAGAGGGCAGGGCACAGCCCTCCCTCTAACTCACATAAGCCAGAGGAAAGGGGTAATGTCACCTTGATGGAGGGAGGACAGGCTCCTGGGGCAACCAGCAGCAAGCCTGAACAGAGAACAATTTCAAAACAAAAAAGATTCCACTGCAGGGAGGAGGGAGGTGAGCTTGGGAGCCTCTGAGTGCCCTAAGTTTCCCTCCCACATCCTCAGCCCCTGAGGCTCCGGGCCATGTGGCCCAGCCCACCAGCCAGTGATGCCAAGCCCCAGAGTGCGGGGCACTCAGGGCCGGCTCTTCTGGAAGCAGGACCTCCCCAAGCGCCAGGCATGAGCTCTGGGGTCAGGCAGCCAGGGTCCCAACTGCTGTTCCGCCTTTGACTATCCCAGAGGACTGGGCAAACAGAAGTCTGTGCCAGCCCAGCCGGCCACTGGGCCCAGGAGCTCCTGAAGCATCAGGGAGAGTCTTCTGGAGCATCAAAAACAATCCAACAACCCAGGACGCTCTATCATCCCCAGTCTATGGCAAGGAAACTAGATATAAGACCATCGTCATGGGAAAAAACAATAGGCACCATCAGGAGCACTGATTCTGGGACAGATACTGTGCTCATTTAATCCTTCTCAACATCCTATGGGGTGAGCACTCAGATCAGTTTCACTTTATAAACAGAGAAACTGAGGTGCAAGAGGCTAAGCTAGAGAGTGACAGGGCTGTGTGTGGTTCCAGGGACTGTGCCCTGATCACTGCAGTCAAGATGTAAGCCAGATTTCTCTTAGCGATGCAATTCCCATCAGCTGAGTCAGAGCTGCTCCCTCTGCCAGCCCCACTCCCACCCCCACAGGAGAATGGGGCAGTTTGGGCCAGATAGGGACAAAGTCTGGCTGTGTCCAGAATGGCCCGGTGCAGGAACACTGTGTTTTATAAACACTAAACAGTCTGGGTTGGCCACTGGACACTGCTGTGGCCTTGACCCAGCCTGGCAGGAGGGCAGCCTGCCACTCACCCCCACCTCATCCCAGCAGGGCATGAGGGCTCAGTATCTAGAGCCAGAGCCCAAGCCAGCCCTGCTAGTTCCTGCCCATACAGTCAAAGACAACAGCAAGGAGTGAGAGTCAGGTACCCTGTGCAACCCCCTGCCGAGTCCAGACTCCAGCAGAATCGCCCTGGGTATCTCTTGGGGATCTCTTCTCTTGAAGACACGGTCACAGAGCATCCCCAACCCAATCTCAGAACCTCAACCCAGCCCCAGAAAACTGCCGACACCATGCCCACTAAGACTCCCCTACACATGACCCTATCTGGGGTGCCCTAGTGAGGACTCTTCCCTAATGCACCCATTGCAGAGATTAGTAAACAGAGGCCGGAAAGGGTTCTCCCCAGAGGGCCCTCCAAGCTGGGCAGCAGCAGAGCCTGGATTCTCTCTGCAGCAGGTCTACTCTGACCCCACTTTCTGAGAAGCGGATGAGCTTTGCTCAGCAACAAACCGCAACTAATTAGATAGGGCCTGTTCCAAGACACTGGGGAGGGGATGCTAACGCCTGCTTGAGCCAGGCGGCCCAGGGGCGTCAAAGGGGTCTCTGCGGTTCGGCAAATGCGTTCTGCAGCCTGCTGTGGCCTCGGGATTACCCCGTCACCCTCCCACATCTCCCTAGGGGCAGAAGAAGCACTTTCCATGCTAGCAGCGACCTCAGGCCATGCCGCCCTTTCTCGGGACTCAGTTTTCTCATCTGTGATCGGAGACCGCGGATAAAACCGTCTATTAGGGTCCTCGGAAGTCTGAAGCTGCCTACGGGTCCCGCCAGGCGCACAGCGCTGACCCTCCCCATCCCCGGCACAGCTCTCGCAGCCCTGGGCCCTCCCCTGGCCACAGAAGGCGCGGGGCAGTCGGCAGTCCCTGGGCTGAAGAAACCCACCGCGAGCGCCCGCTCCTCTGCGCAGGACCCTGGACTAGCCGGGTGGTACGCGCACGATGGGCTGGGGGTCCCGGGGCAGGCCGCAGCCAGTCAAGGGCGGAGCCAAGGTCACGGTCTGTTCCTCCTCCCCCTCCCCCCGGCCGGGCCAGGCTCAGGACTGCGGGCAGCGGCGCCCCAGGACCCGGGAGAGAGGAGCTGCGGCGCCCGTCCCCAGAACGGCAGGAGAAGCAGCGGCCCTGGGACCGGGAAGGGGCGGGTCGCCGCGCTCACCAGGCGGGCGGGCGGGGTCCACGCTGCAGCCAGGTCCGGAGGCTGCAGGTCATGGGGCTGCGCGGAAGGGGTGCGCGCGCACCGTGCCAATTACCTGGATCACGTGACGCAGCCGCCCACGGGCGCGCGCCCCTCAGACTCCGCGCGTCGTGACGTCTCCATGGTCGCCCCGCCCTGCGCCTGGCGCTGTCCGCGGTGCTGGCGGCCCAGGCCCGAGGTCGCCCACGGCCGAAAGGAGGACGCCCCTCTGAGACCGCAGGATGGGGCTGAGGCCCTGAACCCCGTGTGTTCGTTCTAAAACTAGGACGAATGTACCAGAGGACAAGCAGCCTTTGTGTGTAGGAGAGGATAGGTTTTGTTTTGTCGTCTGTAAAATGGGAATGCTATGAAAAGTTCCACTATCTTAGGGATGTTTTGAAAGAAAGATGAGATAATGCGTGAAAAGTGCTTACCCCAAATCTGATACACGTTTTACCCATTCATCCTCCCAGTGATGGTGACCCAGGCTGTCCTCACCACCCCGTGGCCACAAACAAGGCTGCAATGAACTTCCTCATACACATTCCCTTAGGATCCTGCGTGGAACTTTCTCTGGGATAGAGATCAGCTTTCTAATTATTATCAAAATAGCAGATGCAATGTGCTATTATTGTTTTAATCTGCATTTCTCTCGTTATTAGCAATTTGCATCTTACGTTGTTTGTTAGTTTGGGGTTTTCTGCTGTATTTTGTTCAGCTTTCTGCTGGGTTTTGTTCTCATTTAAATGCAGGGATTTCTTGTATAGGAAGCTAACACACCTGTGGTTCAAGTTGCCATCAACTCTCTCCTGGATTATTGCACTCTTGAATTTTAATCTCAAAATTACAGTATGCATTTCACAATAATACATTCAAATACATATCAAACCAATTAATATGGTTGCTTGTCGGGGGAGGAGGATGGGGAATGTGGATATGAGGTAATTAATCAATTACCCAGATCAATGCTGACAAGAGTGCCACGAAGAAAGGAATACAACTAACTTCTGCACCTGAAATCTCCCAGAAGTTCTTTATTTGGAGATAGTTAGGGATTCATGTGGTCAAGAATCTTCAGCACTTAGCACAGCACTAGCTCATGGTATTTTTCAGTAAATATTTGTTGAGTGAATGAATGAGTGAGTAAACGGACACTTGACTTGGTTCCTGAAGGATGAGTAAAATTTTATCTGGTGCAGAAGGGCAGGGTTCATTGGGAATTCTTTGGACACAAGCACCAAAATGACTTGGCTAGCTTCAGCCAAAAACGAGTTGATAAGAAGATTGTATACAAGGCAACTCACAGAATCAGAGGAAAGCTGAAAAATTTACTTCAGGAAGCAGTGCTGAGCCATAGAGGAACTGTCTCTTCAAGGCTCTTCTGATGTTCAAAATTCAAATTCCAGGTAAGAGGCAGTAATGTGCTTACAGTAGAGATGGAGGAAGGTAGCCAGATTTGGGAGACTTCTGGGGATCAGTTCCAGAGGGTTTAGTGGTTGACCAGATATGAGGGTGGAGACATAGATAACTCACAGGTGGTCTGGCTTTAGTGACGGGCACAGTGAAACTTTTCAGCAAGCTAGGGAAAAGGAGACGATGCAGTTTGGGGGAATAGTGGAAAAGTTTACAAGTCAGAGTCACCAATTAAGAAAGATGGAAAACCCGACACAGAGCAGCAGGCAGGAACAAGGCTCTTGCGAATCAAAACGCTTCAGAGCCTTTCAGCCTTCTAGCCTAATTGATGTTCTGCTAATTGCATTGATTAAAGCAAACATTTGGGGCAATCAACACTCCCATGAGGGTGGCTGTCATTCTCAGAAGCCTGAGAGGATTAGCGGCAGTGGCTGTAGGCTTTGCAGAGATCTTCAGAAACAGACACTTTTCTTTTTTTCCTATCCCTGTGGCGTGTGTGTGTGTGTGTTTGTGTGTGTGTGTATGAACATGCAAGTTTTTATTTATTCTAGCTGTACATAACTTAAATGATACAGAAGGATACAGAACAAAATGTGAAAGGCCCCCTTCCACCTGCCCCAACCTCACCTCTTTTTTTCCCTCCAGAGATAACTACTGGCCAGTTTGGCAAACATGTTTACAAAACTGTTTATGTATTTATATCCATATTGCTTGCACAAACATACACATAAAAACACAAAATAGATCACACTAGAATACAGTTCCACAACTTGTTTCTTTTTTTCCCTTGTCTGGAAGATTTTTATTTTAAACTCAGTATGTGTAGGATCACCTCATTCTTTTTCATGGGTATGTTGTATTCATTGTAGGGATGTATGGTGACTGTATGTCACTTCTCTCCCACTGACTGAACATTTCCACTTCTTTTGACATTTACAGAAAAAAAAGGAGAAAAGAGTCCTCCTCTATATTCCCTTTAGTGCATGTGAAACTACTATGGTAACATTGATTTCTTTTTTTTTTTTTTTTTTCCCAAGACGGAGTCTTGCTCTGTCACCAAGGCTAGAGTGCAGAAGCTGGATCTCGGCTCACTGCAACCTCCACCTCCCAGGTTCAAGCAATTGCTCTGCCTCAGCCTCTTGAGTAGCTGGGATTACAGGTTCCCACCACCATGCCTGGCTAATTTTTATACTTTTAGTGGAGATGGAGTTTCACCATGTTCCCAGGCTGGTCTCGAACTCCTGACCTCGTGATCCCCCCGCCTTGGCCTCCCAAAGTGCTGGGACTATAGGCGTGAGCCACCACACCCAGCCTGATTTCTAAATTAAGTTTAACAATGAGTCAAAAGATATATATGCTTTAGAATTTAATATGTATAATAAATATCTACTAGGACCATTCCACTGAATACTTCCTCATTAGCGTTTTATGAGTTCCTACTCCCTTACATTCTTGCCAAGATTTATTATCAGTTTTCTTTAATTTATGCCAATCTGATAGGTGAAAAATCACATTTTGTTTTAGTTTGCATAAAACTGATAAGTGAATT
>NW_012116333.1:3135779-3141806 GCF_000951035.1 Colobus angolensis palliatus
GGAGTGCAGTGGCACGATCACAGCTCACTGCAGCTTCCACCTCCTGGGCTCAAGTGATGCTTCCACCTCAGCATCCCAAGTAGCTGGAACTACAGTTACATGTCACCATGCCTGGCTAATTTTTGTATTTTTAGTAAAGACAAGGTTTCACCATGTTGGCTAGGCTGGTCTTGAACTCCTGACCTCAAGTGATCTGCCCACCTTGTCCTCTCAAAGTGCTGGGATTACAGGCATGAACTGAAAATCTTTTTATATGTTTCTTATTTTGTATTCTTTTTCTATAAATGCCTATTGATAGACTTTGTCCATTTTTCTATCAGTTTGTTTATGTTTTGCTTGAATTCACATAAACTCTGTACCTATTCTGAATAAGAATATTTTGTAGGTTGTAAATGTTGCAAACATTTCTCCCAGTCTGTCACTTGTCTTAACTTTGTTTATAAATGCTTTGGCCACATTCTCATAGCTTTGATTATAGTATATTATTATAATTGTTCTTTTATATTCTTACTTATTGTTGTTAATCTCTTACTGTGCCTAATTTATAAATTAAACTTTATCATCGGTATGGGCTGGGCACAGTGGCTCACACCTGTAATCCCAGCACTTTGGGAGGCCAAAGCAAGTGGATCACCTGAAGTCAGGAGTTTGAGACCAGCCTGGCCAACACAGTGAAATCCCATCTCTATTAAATATACAAAAAATTAGCTGGGCGTGGTGGCAGGTGCCTGTAATCCCAGTTACTTTGGAGGCTGAGGCAGGAGAATCACTTGAATCTGGGAGGTGGAGGTTGCAGTGAGCAGTGCCACTGCACTTCAGCCTGGGCAACAGAGTGAGACTCCATCTCAAAAAGAAAAAAAAAAAAATTATCATAGGTATGTATAGGAAAAAATAGGGTATATATAGGGTTTGATACTATATGAGGATTTGGGCATCCATGGGGGCCTTGGAATGTATCCCCTCAGGATAAGGACAAACTACTTTATAAAACATTTCTATCACCACAAGGATCCCTCAAAATGCCCTTCTATAGCCACACCTATTTCCCTCCCACCTCACCTCCTCCTTAACCCCCCCAAACCATTAATCAGTTCTCCATCTCTATAAGTTTGGATTCAGTAATGTTATATGTAAGTGGCATTATAGAGTAGGTAGCCTTTTTGGATTAGCTTTTTTTCACTCACTATACTTCTTTGGAGATTCATGCAGGTTGTTGTGTGAATCAGTCATTTGTCTCTTTTTATTACTGAGTGGTATTCCATGGTATGGATGTACCACAGTTTGTTTAACCATTCACTCATAAAGGGCATCTGGATTGTGTTCAGATTTTGGCTATTACAAATAAACCTACTATGGACATTTATGTTCAGATTTTTGTGTGAATGTAAGTCTTCATTTCTCTGGGGTAAATGCCTTGGAGTCCAATTGCTGGGTCATATGGTAGTTGCATGTTTCATTTTTTAAAAAAACTTCTGCTCTTTTCCAGAGTAGATGTGCAATTTCACAGTCCCATCAACAATGTGTAGGTGACACAGTTTCTCTGCATCCTCACCAGCATTTGGTGTTGTGTGTTACCCATCCTGACAGGTATGTCATGATATCGCATTGTGGTTTTAATTTGCATTTCCCTGATGGCTAATGAACATCTTTTCATGTGTGTGTTTGTAATCTGTATATCCTCTTTGGAAAAATGTCTCTTTATGTCTTTTAGCCCTTTTCTAATTGGATCGCACTTTTTTTTTCTTACTGTTGAGTCTGCGAGCTCTTTGCATATTCTAGATGCTAGACTGTCAAATACATGATTTGCAAATATTTTCTCTCAGCCTGTAGCTTCTCTGTTCATCCTCTTAGTAGGGTTGTGCATTGAGTAAAAATTTTCAGTTCTGATGAAATCCAGTATATCAATTTTTCATTTTATGGCTCATGTTTTTTCACCTCACCCTAGATCCTGAAGATTTTCTCCCATTTTTCTAAAAGTTTTATTGTTTTACATTTTGCATTTTAGTATATTATCCTTTAATTTTTGTATAAAGTGTGAAACTTAGGCTGAAATTCTTTTTTTCACCTATGGACAGCCCATTGCCCCAATACCATTTGTTGAAAGGCTGTTCTTCCCCTATTGAATTGCTTTTGCACTTTTGTCAAAAAATCAGTTGAGCACATTTGTATGGGTCTGTTACTGGGTTCAGCTTTATGGAGATATAATTCACATATCATACAATTCACCCATATAAAATGTATCATTCAATTCTTTTTTAAGCATATCCATAGAGTTGTGCAACCGACCATGCAATTTTAGAACATTTCATTATTTGACAAAGAAACCTTTGAAAGGGGAATTTTACCACCTTAAGAATATCAAGTTGATCAAGACCTGCAACATACTAAAAATCATCTGTGGGTGCCCCAACGTGCAGAAGGCGCCTCCTCTGACACAGCATGTTTTGATCCTAGGCCCGGATGGTCAGCTTCTCCACGAGACTGCCCAGGCCCTCTGAGAAGCTCTGAGCCTCCACCACTGCCTCCCACAGGCCTCTTCTGCTCCCAGCCTTGGCCTTTGGGCCCCAACCTCCAGAATACCCGTGGTTTTCCTCCCCAGAAGATGGAGCCCCTAAGGCAACCATCTGATCCTGTCCTCCAGCTCCATTACAGCGGGCCTTTCCACCAGCCCCAGTCCAGGTGGGGCAGGATATGGAGACAGCAGGGACTCGAGTTTCCGTTTGGAGGCGGCAGGATTCAAAAGCAAATTCAGCCCCTTAAACCTCTGCTGTCACCTCCCCTGCAGCAAGTGAGGCCTCCCACCTCCTGGAGCGAACCCCCCGCCCCCCCCCGGGGGAGCACAGCCAAGATTTTGGACTTCAGAAAACAGCATCCAGGTTATCGCTTGCCCTCGGGCTGAGGGCCACGCATCCCTGCCCGTCCCCTCACAGGTGGCTGCATGCTCCGGCCCTCGCCCCAGCCCTCCTGGCCCCGGCGGGAAGCCCCTCTCTGAGCAGCCCTGGCCGGGGCGGTGCCCTCCTGCGGAGTCCCCAAGGGGCGGGGAGCCCACGCCTGTCTAGCCCGGCTCTCAGGACACCTTCTCTTTCTGCGTCTCCTTCGTCGCCACTCCGGGTTTGGACCCCGCGTGGCCAGGCACCCCGGGTCACCCCCCTCGACCCAGGGCGAGCGCACGCCGCCGCCTGCGCACTGGACTGGGAGCTGGGAGGAGCCGACGTCTGTCTCTGAAACCCGGCGCTGGGAGGCCCTCGGAGGGGCGGAGATTCCCGGGGGCTGAACAAGTTTTGCCGGCTGTGTCTGTCCGAGCGCAGACAGAAGTCGCGCGAGGGGACGCGGGGTCATGTCCCAGGGCGGCGGGGAGGGGCTGCGAGAGCCGGTGTGGAGGGGCCTGGGCTGCTTGCGGGCTAGGGGCAGGCACCTTGGCAGGGGGCCAGACGCGCGGGACCTCCCCATTCGGTCCCCGCCCGCTCCGCGTCGCTCCAGGAGGCCAGAGCCGCGCGGCCGCCCTGGGCTCCGCTCCTCAAGCTCCTGCCGCGGCCGCGCCCCGCTGGGGAAGGTGCGAGGCGAGGCGGACGCGAACGGTTCTTGACGCTGAGCCTGTAGGCCAGGCCCGCGCCCACCGCAGGAAATCTTCCCCGGGAAGCTCGGGAAAGATGCCAGCGGCCCCTGAAGCGTGGAGACCCCTGCGCCTGCGCTTCTGAGGCAAATACATCAGGGAGGCTTTCCTGGACCTTCTCGCCCTCTCTGGGCGAGAGGGAAAGGATAATAGAGTGAGGGGAGTGTTATGGACCAAGGCCTGGAGGGCAAGCAAGGTTCTGCGGTGTCTGGCGAGACCGGGTGGAGGGAAGGGGGTTCTCTGTAGCCGGCATCAAGTGCTCCAAGGCAGGGCTTGGAGATAGCCAGGTCCAGCCAAGGGTCTCAAATGTTCTACCTGACATTTCAGTCCTCAAACCGCTGTAGGGCCTCTTCAGGGTTTCAGCAGGGGACGCAGTCAGATTTTGTAGAAAAGTCATTCTGGCTAGGCACAGTGGTCACACCTGTAATCCTAGCACTTTGAGAGGCTGAGGTGGGCGCATCACTTGAGGTCAGGAATTTGAAACTAGCCTGGCCAATAGAGTGAAATCTCGTCTCTACTAAAATAAAATATTAGCCGAGTGTGGTGACTTGCCCCTGTAATCCCAGCTACTCAGGAGGCTGAGGCAGGAGAATTGCTTGAACCTGGAAGGCGGAGGTTGCAGTGAGCTGAGATCATGCCACTGCACTCCAGCCTGGACAATAGAGCCAGACTCTGTCTCAAAAAAAAAAAAAAAAAAAAAAACCAGGCGTGTTGGTGAGTGCCTATAATCCCAGCTATTCTGGAGGCTGGGGCAGGAGAATTGCTTGAATCTGGGAGGTGGAGGTTGCAGTGAGCCTAAATCTCAGCACTACACTGCAGCCTGGGAAAGAAAGAAAGGGAAAAAGGGGGGAAAAAAAGGAGGGGAGAGAGAAAGGGAGACGGAGGAAGGGAGGGAAAAGAGAGAAAGGAGAAAAGAAAAAAAAGGAAAGGAAAGGAGAAAGGAAGGAAAAGAAAGGTCATTGTGGAGGCTGGTTGGGGAACTGGTGAGCTCCCATAAGCACCCCAGTGAATGGAGGTTTTACCAGTTAGGCCTAGGAAGGAGGGACCCACGCAGAGCATTACACAGGCAGGGTCAGTTGGGCTGGGACAGATTAGCTTTGGGTAGTAAGGGAAGAAGAGTCAAGGGTGTCTTATGGGCCCCTGAAGGTGTGCCCCAGGCCCCCTGCCTCTGTGGGGCACAGTTACCACCTCCTAGGAGGCTCACCTTATGCAGGGCTGGGCCTTAATATTTATTTGAGGTCAAGAGAATTGTTTCCTCACTACCCTTGGAGAACTAACCTGATCTTGCTGGAGAGAGACATAAGCAGTCCCTGCCTTCACAATGGTTTCAGAGTACAGATGACTTCCGACAGGTGCAGGGAGAACCCTCAGCTCTGAATAGGCAGAGAAGACAGACCAAAGAATAAAAAAAAAAGAAAGAACACTGACATGGTTAACAAATCAGACAGAAGTTAAGGTCTTTTAACTGAGTGTCTTTTTGTTGTCTTTTTTTTGTTGTTGAGACGGTCTCACTCTGTCACGCAGGCCGGAGTGCAGTGGCACGATCACAGCTCACTGCAGCTTCCACCTCCTGGGCTCAAGTGATGCTTCCACCTCAGCATCCCAAGTAGCTGGAACTACAGGCCCGGGCCCGGCTAATTTCTGTATGTTTTGTAGAGACAGGTTTCACCATGTTGCCCAGGCTGGTCTCAAACTCCTGAGCTCAAGCGATCCATCTCCCAAAGCGCTGAGATTACAAGTGTGAGCCACTGCACCTGGCCCATTAACTGAGTGTTTTCTAGAGTCCAGATTTTCTTTTCAATTGCAATGTCAATACTTGCTCGTTATAAAAACAGTAAAAAGCACAAAAAATTGTAAAAGGAAAGCATATTCATATTTTCCTGTTTAAACTCAACCACTTTAGTTGAGTTTATCATTTAGTGTTTTCCTTCCAGTTTTTCTTCCCTTACATGGCATTCAAACTTTTACCAAAGTTGTGGTTATACTGTCTTCACAATTTGCAGAGTCCCTTTTCACTTAAGATTACCTCAGAAGCGCTCTCTCGCAGGACACATGGCGGCGACTGCGGCAAGACTGCGGCAAAGCGAGAGCCAGAGCCTGGGAGACGCCACTGCCGCCAGCACAGCTGGAGACCTGAGCCGACACTGGGAGCTGTCCGCGGTCCCTGCACTCTCTGGATGAGTCGGAGAAGTCCCATTGAATCAGAGTAAGATGAATGGTAGCTTTGATTGTGATTGTGGTGAGCTGGAATCACCTGAACACTAACAAAAGACACCTTCTGTTAACCAACAGCCGCCAGGGCTTCCTGTTGAAATACACAGCAACAGGCCGGGCGCGGTGGCTCACGCCTGTAATCCCAGCACTTTGGGAGGCCGAGACGGGCGGATCACGAGGTCAGGAGATCGAGACCATCC
>NW_012116333.1:3142031-3150988 GCF_000951035.1 Colobus angolensis palliatus
AGCTGAGATCCAGCCACTGCACTCTAACCTGGGTGACAGAGCAAGACTCCGTCTCAAAAAAAAAAAGAAAAAAAAAAAAAGAAATATACAGCAACAAAGGAAGAAAAGAAGCAAAACAGAAATAGTGCTTACCAGCGCCTTAGAACGATGCTGCTCAGAATCAGTCCAACACTGAATGTATATGCACTGTGAGGAGAATGTTCACAGAAGCCTGTTGTGTGCACATTTATTCACATATTTGTTAAATCGTTTAGCACAGTAATCTGAGTGCATAGTGTATCATCTCATTCCGTTTGAGTTTCTTGAGTGTTTTATTTAAATATCTGCAGAGTTGCTGCCCCTTTCTTGAACTATGAGTACTGCAATCTTTTTAATTCTCAGTATGAGTAGAACTTTTTGAGCTTCAAATCTAAGGGGAACTCAACAGGTCTGTTTGGCGTATGCAATGAGCATCAAGAAACCATCGTGCTATGAAAGCATAATTATTTTTCTTCTCTCTTTTTGAAAGATCTTTCCTTTTGATGCCAGTTTTCTTCCTTGTTTACACAAGTTCAATAATTCTAAAGGAAAAGGCAATATGATTGGCAATGATTGGCCTATACATAACAGCTTTGACATTGATGAAGTTCAGCTTGATCCAAGAGCTCTGTCTGATGCTACTGATGAAGAAGTACAGGTTGACCCCTGAAAATATTTGGATGGCGATCAGGAAAAGTATCTGGAGGATCCTGCTTTTGTACCAATTACTCTACTGAGCCTTGTTGGCAGTACCCAGATGATCATGAAAACAAATACTGTGATCTGGAGTGTAGCCATACTTGTAACTACAAAACGAGGTCATCATCATATTTAGAGAACTTAGTTTGGAGACACAGAGTGAACCATTACTGTGAACCCAAGCTTATTATAGATCTTTCCAATTGGAAAGAACAAGCAAAGAAAAATCTGGTAAGGCAAATCAAAACATGAAAGGAATGGATTGGTTAAAGCCCAGATAGCACTAGAGGAAGCATCATAGCAACTGGCTGGAAAAGACAAGAGAAAAGAATCAGGGATTTGATTTTGATTCCTTTATTGCAGGAACTATTCAACTTAGTTCCCAGCATGAGTCTACTGATGTTGCTGATAAATTAAATGACTTGAATAGCTCAGTGTCCCAACTAGAATTGAAAAGTTTGATATCAAAGTCAGTAAGCCAAGAAAAACAGGAAAAAGGAATGGCAAATCTGGCTCAATTAGAAACCTTGTACCAGTCTTCTTGGGACAGCCAGTTTGTGAGTGGTGGGGAGGACTGTCATCTCATCAATCAGTTGTGTGAGGTAAAGAAGGATGAACAAGTTGAGAAGGAAAACACTTACACTCGTTACTTGGACAAGTTCTTCAGCAGGAAAGAAGATACTGAAATGCTAGAAACTGAGCCAGTAGAGAATGGAGAGCTTGGGAAGAGAGGAAATGAGGAAGGATTTCTGAACAACCGTGGGAAGTTCCTCTTTAACAAGCAGCTCGAGTCCATAGACATCCCACAGTTTTGCAGTCCAGTTGGGTCACCACTTAAGTCAATACAGGCCACATTAACACCTTCTGCTATGATATCTTCCCCTCAAATTCCTCATAAAACATACAGCAGCATTCTGAAACATCTGAACTACAACACTCAGCAGACATTTATCTTTGTATTCTTCATGAAGTGTGTTTTGCCGTTTTTTATTACTATGTTTAAGTCATTTTTTACTTGAATCAGATGGTGTCATTTAGTAAGGATTTTATTAGTTCTCGGTTTTTAAAATCCAGACTTTCTTTTTCTACACGTGAGATAGTTTTTATTTTAACTGGCATGTCATTTGCACACAAAAATAAAGACTAGAGCAAAATAATGCAATGCAGGAGGAAAAAAGAAATGCACTAAGACAAGTAAAGAACATTCTCTCATAGAACAGTGATCTGTTTTACAGGAAACAAACCTTGCCTTGAAATTTACACAGTGAGACTGTACATAATTGCATGAAAATAGCTATTTTTTCTAAGACATTTTTCATTCATGAGTATTTTCAAGTTTTTCATAGTGTACACATTTCTTAAAACACATAATACCTAATACCAGCAGCAACTGAAAATGAATACCAAATTTGGTACGCATGTGTTATCTACCTCAAGGTAACAAGAGTATGTGGCAAAACATATACCACTATAGTGCTGCACAATATGCACTTCTATTTAGCCAGGGTTTATTGTAGTAAACTATTCTTAATAAGACTCATTCACTGTTTATAAATGTTCTGGTGTGCATTCTTTATAGTGAAGTGTTAATACATCACATCTTATTTTAGTAAATCAGTATATTTTCTGTATTTAATTATAAAAATTAACTTAGTTTTTAAAATTTATTTGCAAATACACTTTTTCCATTTGGCACTATGGTCTGTTGTCTTCCTAGCTGAATCTATAATGTAAGCTTATCCTAAGACTGTCCACGTACTTAATTTATTTAAGTGTTCATTTTAAGTAACATGTTCACTGTGTATAGGAATTTGTGTTATGGAGGTGCTTGATCTATCTACAAAGAAAAATTAATTAAGAATTACTTTATTATAAAATGCTCCTAGAAGTCTTAATTGTGTTTATTAAAAAGAAAAAAAAAGAATGTTAGACTTGTGTGCATGGAAGTAATTAAGGTACATCATTATTGTAGTTTTAAAGTTGCACAAGATAAGACATTTTGTTTTCACTGTATGTTTTTACTGAATGATCTATTCCCCATCCCAAGGCAAGCATGAATAAAATTAGGTTAAACAAACAAAAAAATTATCTCAGCAGCATTTTTCCATCATATGATAAACTCGCAGGTAATTACAATATTGAGCAGGTCACTCAGTCCTGATCTGCCAGATTTAGCTTCATTCTTGAACCCCAAATTCCAGTGAGTCTACAAATATGAATGCAAATGCCACCTGGTTTCTTTTCCTTTTGCATTATAATAAAAATTAAGAAAGCTGGCTCTGACACTTATTAATCCTATTCTTTTCTGAAAAATCTTTAGGCAATGATAAACACAGTGACTTAGAAATCCCAGCAGGATAATTACTTCCAGTGGAAGCAGGGAGGAAGTTTGGGCTGAGGTTAGTTAATAAGATTGGGAGAGCCTCCTATATTATATGAAGTGTGTGGGCTAGAGATGACGGCCTTAGGGAATAATCAATGCCATTGTTGGTTGGGTTCAGATTGATTTCGTAAGGAAGTACTCAGCTATTGAAACATCGGCAGATCAAGACATCACTTCATTATTTAAACTCCACCAAGAGAGAGTTTGCAACATGTTCTCAGTGGTTGACCTAGGAGGGGAAAGGAGATATTTGCCCTTATTCACACCATGAATCACAGCTAGAAAGAGGATCTCTCTTGATCACTCAGGAAGCTCCAGGAAACAGGCCTTAATGTTTTGAGCTCAGAGAATCAGCAGCAGAGTGTTCAACGTCTTCTAGAAACTGGACTTCATCATTGCCTATGTCTTTGCTATTCAGGCTTTGATCCACAAACCAGAAGCATCAGCATCATCTAGGAGTTTGTTAGCAACGCAGAATCCTAGGCCCCACCCAAGACCCACTGAATCAGAATCCATATTTAAACAATATTCCCAAGTGATGTGCACATTAAATTTTATAGGCACTACTCTGTGTAATATCAAGAATGCTTCAGCCCTTTAGAGAAAAGTATGCTCTAGGTAAGGCTGTCAACAAAATGGATGCATAAAGAGGACCAACTCTGTGGCTTAATTTTCAGTGAGTTCATCTTTAAATATTTTAAATAAAAACTCCATCTTTACTTAAATAGTTGAACAAGCAGAAAACAAATAGCCCCATTAAAATGGGGCAAAAGGCATGGACAGGTACTTCTCAAAAAAAGACATACAAGTAGCGAAAAAACATGAAAAATTGCTAATCATCACTAATTATCAGAGAAATGCAAATCAAAACGACAATGAGATACCATCTCACACAGTCAGAATGACCATTATTAAAAAGTCAAAAAACAATAGATGTTGGCAAGACTGCAGAGAAAAGGGAACGCTTACACACCACTTGTGGGGAAGTAAATTAGTTCCACCACTATGAAAAGCAGTTTGGGATTTCTCAAAGAACTTAGAACTGCCATTCAGCCCAGCAACCCCATTAGTGGGTATATGTTCAAAAAAAAACAAATTGTCCTACCAAAAGACACATGCACTAGCAGGTTCATTACAGTACCATTCACAGTAGCAAAGTCATGGAATCAACCTGGGTGCCCATCAACAGTGGATTTGATAAAGAAAATGTGGTACATATACATCACAGAATCCTACACAGCCAAAAAAGAAAAAAAGAATAAAATCATGTCCTTTGCTGCAACATGGCTGCAGATGGAGGCCATTATCCTAAGTGAATTAAAGCAGGAATAGAAAAACCAGATACCGCATGTACTCACTTATAAGTGGGAGCTAAACATCAGGTACACATGGACATAAAGACGGCAACAGTAGACACTGGGGACTACTGGGGGAAGGCCAAGATTAAAAAACTAACATGGTCAGTCAGTTTTGTGAGGTCAATCAGTTTTGTGAGGTAAGGAAGGATGAACAAGTTGAGAAGGAAAACACTTACACTCGTTACTTGGACAAGTTCTTCAGCAGGAAAGAAGATACTGAAATGCTAGAAACTGAGCCAGTAGAGAATGGAGAGCTTGGGGAGAGAGGAAATGAGGAAGTCAGTACCTGGTCAGTACCTGGATGATGAGACCATTTGTATCCCAAACCTCAGCATCACAAAATATATCCACGAAACAAACCTGCACATGTAGCCTCTGAATTTAAAAGTTGAAAAAGAAAAGCAACTAAAAAAAAAAAAACAAAAAAACTCCATCTTGTCTGGGTGTGGTGATGTACCTGTATTCTCAGCTATTTGGGAGGCTGAAGCAGAAGAATCTCTTCAGCCCAGGGGTTCATGCTCAGCATGGACAACATAGCGATAGCTCATTTCTAACAAAAACCAAAAAACAAGAACTCCATCTTGACTATCTGTATGTTCAAGAGTTCCAATATTTGGAAACATTTTTCCTTTTTCCACTTCCTCAGAGGCAGTTATTTCTCTTCCAAGTGCCACTAGGGAGTGTTTCCTACTCTGACTTTTATGGAAGACCACAGAAATATGAAATGGGAAGGCCTTGCTTGTGTGTGATTCACAAACAGACATTTCTTTTTAGGAAGGCTTGCATTGCATTAATATATACATTTTAAAATAGCGTATTTTTAAAGTTTTTATTATTGTTAATAATTTATGTCTGGCTCTATTCTTCTCTTTGGTTTCTCATCCTTCCATGGTCATATCATGGACCAGACCCTGACTCAGAGAAAGGGCCCGGCTGAGGTTACAGTTGTGCAATCCCTTATTTTAAGACAGGGCCAAAGAAATAAATCTCTGGGAGGTTGGCTCATTGTTGTCTTAATTCCTAAAGCTAGAGATTTTAGCATAATTACTAAAGGAAATGAGATCTGGCTGCATCACGGAAGAAAGGTTAATGCTCTTGTCCCACCAAGTGTGGAACAGTGGGCAGCTAGAAAGCATCTGAACTTTCAGGACCAAAGGCAGCGCCTGGACCTCTGCTCTGTTGCCATCTGGTGACCTGGCAGCTTCTGCCACTGCAGGCACAATTCCCAGCTCTGGATTTACAGCATCTCAGGGAGCCACAGAATCTCAAATGTCTCTAGCCTTCAGAATTAATTCATTAAAAAAAAAAACAAAAAAAAACTAATGTGTAGCACTTTACAGTCAGGGGAGTAGAATGTTATAAAAGCCGAATCAATGATCTTATGCTACTGAGCCCAAAGTATTGAAAGTGACAAGATGGTATTTAACCATGGTGGCTCAACCAAGGCCAACATGGCAGTACTCTCCTTTGCCAAGCCTTCCACCTTCCTATACATCTCTGCCAGCATCTCTTTCCTCCTCCTCTGCCCAGAGCTATGGGTTCTGAGGGGGTCAATTACTGGGTGACCTGGTAAAGGACTCCGCGGCATCTCGGGGCATCCAGATTATAGGAGTATTCATACAGCCAGTAGTAACTACATATCAGAAACCTCAAAATGTCCACTGTGGAATGCTCTGTTAGCAAATCTAGCCCAAAGAAGCAAGTTTAAAAATAGCAAAGTTACACACATAGAGATGTTTCTTGCGGCATTATTTAGAATAGCCCTAAGTTAGAAACAACCTAAAAGTCTAAGTGTAGGGAAATGACTAAATAAATTAATATATGGCTATATGATGGCTTATTTTCTAATCTTTAAGAAATGTGTTCATGAAGAGTGCTATGTTGAAAAATGCTTCTGATAGGTGGTTCCAAGATGGCCGAATAGGAACAGCTCCAGTCTACAGCTCCCAGCGTGAGTGACACAGAAGACGGGTGATTTCTACATTTCCAACTGAGGTACCGGGTTCATCTCACTGGGGCTTGTCAGACAGTGGATGCAGGACAATGGGTGCAGCCCACCGAGTGTGAGCCAAAGCAGGGTGAGGCATTGCCTCACCCAGGAAGCACATGGGGTCAGGAAATTCCCTTTCCTAGCCAAGGGAAACGGTGACACACAGCACCTGGAAAATCGGGTCACTCCCACCCTAATACTGTGCTTTTCCAACAGTCTTAGCAAACGGCACACCAGGAGATTATATCCTGTGCCTGGCTTGGAGGATCCCATGCCCATGGAGCCTAGCTCATTGCTAACACAGCAGTCTGAGATCAAACTGCAAGGTGGTAGCAAGGCTGGGGGAGGGGTGCCTACCATTGGTGAGGCTTGAGTAGGTAAACAAAGCTGCCAGGAAGCTCCAACTGGGTGGAGACCACCGCAGCTCAAGGAGGCCTGCCTGCCTCTACAGACTCCACCTCTGGGGGCAGGGCATAGCTGAACAAAAGACAGCAGAAACCTCTGCAGGCTTAAATGTCCCTGTCTGACAGCTTTGAGGAGAGTAGTGGTTCTCCCAGCATGGAGTTTGAGATCTGAGAACAGACAGACTGCCTCCTCAAGTGGGTCCCTGACCCCCGAGTAGCCTAACTGGGAGGCACCCCCCAGTAAGGGCAGACTGACACCTCACATGGCTGGGTACCCCTCTGAAACAAAACTTCCAGAGGAAAGATCAGGCAGCAACATTTGCTCTTCAGCAATATTCGGTGTTCTGCAGCCTCCGCTGCTGATACCCAGGCAAACAGGGTCTGGAGTGGACCTCCAGCGAATTCCAAGATACCTGCAGCTGAGGGTCCTGAATGTTAGAAGGAAAACTAACAAACAGAAAGGACATCCACACCAAAACCCCATCTGTACATCACCATCATCAAAGGCCAAAGGCAGATAAAACCACAAAGATGGGGAAAAAACAGAGCAGAAAAGCTGAAAATTCTAAAAATCAGAGCACCTCTCCCCCTCCAAAGGAAGGCAACTCCTTGCCAGCAATAGAACAAAGCTGGAGAATGACTTGATGAGTTGAGAGAAGGCTTCAGACGATCAAACTTCTCTGAGCTAAAGGAGGAAGTTCGAACCCATCACAAAGAAGCTAAAAACCTTCTAAAAAGATTAGACAAATGGCTAACTAGAATAACCAGTGTAGAGAAGTCCTTAAATGACCTGATGGAGCTGAAAACCATGGCACAAGAACTATGTGACAAATGCACAAACTTCAGTAGCTGATTTGATCAACTGAAAGAAAGGGTATCAGTGATTGAAGATCAAATGAATGAAATGAAGTGAGAAGAGAAGCTTAGAGAAACAAGAGTAAAAAGAAATGAACAAAGCCTCCAAGAAATATGGGACTATATGAAAAGACCAAATATATGTCTGATTGGTGTACCTGAAAGTGACAGGGAAAATGGAACCAAGTTGGAAAACACTCTGCAGGATATTATCCAGCAGAACTTCCCTAATCTAGCAAGGCAGGCCAACATTCAAATTCAGGAAATACAGAGAATGCCACAAAGATACTCCTTGAGAAGAACAACTCCAAGACACATAATTATCAGATTCACGAAAGTTGAAATGAGGGAAAAAATGTTAAGGGCAGTCAGAGAGAAAGGTTGGGTTACCCACAAAGGGAAGCCCATCAGACTAACAGTGGATCTCTCAGCAGAAACTCTATAAGTCAGAACAGAGTGGGGGCCAATATTCAACATTCTTAAAGAAAAGAATTTTCAACCCAGAAATTCATGTCCAGCCAAACTAAGTTTCATAAGTGAAGGAGAAATAAAATCCTTTACAGACAAGCAAATGCTGAGAGATTTTGTCACCACCAGGTCTGCCTTACAAGAGCTCCTGAAGGAAGCACTAAACATGGAAAGGAACAACCGATAAAAGCCACTGAAAAAACATGCCAAATTGTAAAGACCATTGATGCTAGGAAGAAACTCCATCAACTAACCAGCAAAATAGCTGGTGAACATCATAATGACAGGATCAAATTCACACATAACAACATTAACCTTACATGTAAATGGGCTAAATGCTCCAATTAAAAGACATAGACTGGCAAATTGGATAAAGAGTTAAGACCCATCAGTGTGCTGTATTCAGGAGACCCATCTCACATGCAGAGACACACATACACTCAAAATAAAGGGATGGAGGGAGATCTATCAATCAAATGGAAGACAAAAAAAGGCAGGGGTTGCAATCCTAGTCTCTGATAAAACAGACTTTAAAGAAGGCCATTACATAATGGTAAAGGGATCAATTCAACAAGAAGAGCTAACTATCCTAAATATATACGCACCCAATACAGGAGCATCCAGATTCATAAAACAAGTCCTTAGAGATCTACAAAGAGACTTAGACTCCCACTCAATAATAATGGGAGACTTTAACACCCCACTGTCAACATTAGACAGATCAACAAGACAGAAAGTTAACAAGGATATCCAGGAATTGAACTCAGCTCTGCACCAAGCAG
>NW_012116333.1:3154788-3161963 GCF_000951035.1 Colobus angolensis palliatus
TAAACCCGGGAGGCGGAGCTTGCAGTGAGCTGAGATCTGGCTGCTGCACTCCAGCCCCGGGGGACAGAGCAAGACTCCGTCTCAAAAAAAAAAATAAAAAAAAGAAAAAAAAGAAAAATGCTTCTGATAGAATGCTATTATAGTCAACAAGCACTTATAAAGCACTTACTGTGTGCTAGCTATTATATTAAGTGCTTTAAAACTTTGAATTTAACTTATTTAATTCTCGCAACAACTCTATGAGGAAAATATTGTTACTATTATTCCCTTTTTGAGGAAATTAAAACATGGAGAGATTAGAACAGCCCAAGGTCTAATGCCATAAGGGGTAGAAAAAATTCAAACTTGTTTGTACAATAGAAACTCACCTACATATATATATACATAGAAAGATAAAATTTTAAAGTCCTCCTTTTTAAAAACTTTTTTTCTTGAGCTGTAACTTATATATTAGGTTGGTACAAAAGTAATTGCTGTTTTTGTCATTACATACAGTTAAGTACCTAAGTCTTAGGTGCACGGCTTAATTTTTACATGGTATACACCCATGTAACTGTGATCCAGATAAGCACAAAGATAGTTTCCAGCATCCCAGAAGGCTCCCAGAGACTGCCTCCCAATCAGTGCTTCCTAGAGGCAGCCACCATTCTGATCTCTATCACCATAGATTAACTTAGGCTGGTTTTGAACTTTATATAAATGAAATAGTGCAGTATAAATCTCTTGTATCTGATTTCTTTTAATCAACATTATGCCTGTAAGATTCATCCTTATTGGATGTCTCAGTAGTCCTTTTCATTGCTGTGTAGTATTCCGTTGTATGAATATACAGCAATTCATTCACCCATTCTCCCTGTTGGACTTTAGAATTTTTTCTACTGTAAATAATGGTCCTATGAATATTCTAGTATGTGTCTTTTAGTGGACCTAAGCCCTCATTTCTATTAGATACATTTCCTAAAGTAGAATTGCTGAGTCTCGGGGTATGGTAGATACTGCCAAATGGTTTTTCCATTTGGTATGGCAGTATCAGAGGAGACAAGCCATGACACAAGGAGTGATTGAGGACTTAACACTAAACCCCAGATCCATTGCTGAGTCACCCTGGATCTCAAGCTTGTAAATTGTGGGGTGAATCAATCTTATGTGAAGTATTTGGTGTGCCTGGGGCATGATTTAAAGGTGTCCAAAAGTCTTCTAAAGAATTATTTTTAGGCCAGGCACGGCGGCTCATGCCTGTAATCCCAGCACTTTGGGAGGCCAAGGCAGGTGGATCACCTGAGGACATGAGTTTAAGATTAGCCTGGCCAACATGGTGAAACCCCATCTCCACTAAAAATACAAAAATTAACCAGGTATGGTGGCAGGCGCCTGTAATCCCAGCTACTGGGGAGGCTGAGGCAGGAGAATTGCTTGAACCCAGGAGACGGAGGTTGCAGTGAGCTGAGATCACGCCACTGCACTCCAGCCTGGGCAACAGAGCAAGACTCTCAAAAACAAGAAAACAAACTATTTTTAGTCATTAAGGTCTGATCACTTCTGCTATGCATGGGTGGCAGATACATGGTGGCTTTTCCTTTGATGAATTATGTTTTCTTTGCCATTTCTGCGAACATTATAGCTTAGCTGTGTCTGAACACTGACATCAAATTACAAGACGCATGAGTCATCATGGAAGAGACCCAAGGGAAAAAAGCAGGGCCTAATAAACTAGCCTCTGGGTCACAGCCTAACAGCATCCTTCTCCAAAGGGATGAGCTAAGCCTGCAGCCAGCGACTGTCGGTGACTATTAAGGAGATCTGGATGCAAAATGTGAGTGTCACCTGAATCAGGATTAGCGGATGCATGAGACTCCCCTTTTCCTAGCAAGTAGATTCTTACCTTACTGACTTCTACTATGTGCTAGGGATATGATCCCTGCCCTCAGGAGTCTCACAGTCCACACAGTGGAAACAGATAAGTAAACGGAAAATTATGACCCGGCATGACAGGTCATGTTTTATAGAAACTGCATGGCCCAGGGCCTAAGAAGGGCGGATTTTAAAGTCTTGAAGAATTAAAGCTGTCACAATGTGAGTGAAAAACAAGAGCAATAGAACATTTGAGCAAACAGCAATGCACCTGAAATTTTTAAAAAGTTAGCTCTCAGTGGCCAAAAGAGGCCTTGTGAAATTTTTTAAAAGTTAGCTTTCAGAGGCCAAAAGAGGCCTTGGAGTCTCTGAGACACAGGACGTATATTACAGGGAGACTAGTTCTAACCATCAGGTTCAAGAGCAAGGGGTTGCACATGTAAGGAAGGAGTTGCCAGGGGTCCTGGTTTCTGATCTTAGCTTGGATGTACTCTGTTTGTGGGGTCCTGGGAGGTCAGGCGGCTTCTCTGGGCTCAGTTTCCCTACCTGGGAATAGGTATAGACCAGAGGATCTCTGCAAGCTTCTTTCAAGATAGGACATGCTATGGCTGCTTAATATTTTTAAACAGGACAGAATGGCATCATCTCAAATGCTCACTGCAAGTCATCTCCACTGTATGCATTTTATCACTTCATGATACAATTTAATTTTGCTGGTGAACTCATTGTACATATCAAACTACATGCAAAAAAAAAAAAAAAAAAAAGGGCAAGCCAGAGAGAATAGAAGAAAAGACAGTGGCTTGAGGACGTGATCTGGGGCGAAGAAATGAGACCCTTTTAACTCTTGAGTACTCATGATGCAAAGTGAACCTGAGACCATCCAGGGATAGATGAATGGATGAGAGCCACTCCTTCTCCGCAAACTTCACCTTCCCTCCACCATCCTCAGAGTACTACGTCTAAAACTAGGATATTCATCAGTTAACTGGAATTGGATGGGAATGAAATCCAAGTCCCACCTCCATGGATTTCAGCCACACTCACTGAGCGTGAGAACAGGCAGAACGCACACAGTGTGAGAAATGGGCGTGTGAACAGGGGGTTGAAGTCTGGAAGGCACTGAGCAACAGAAGCTACCAGCTCTTTCGTCTTGAGAAAGCCTGACTGTGCTTTGTATCTTGTCTGTAAATATCTGTTTACTGAATTAAAGTACAAACAGTCTGGGTCTGCCTTAAAATAAAGTGAACACCAAAAAGGAGAGGCCTAGCCCAGTTCAGTGGCTCATGCCCGTAATCCCAGTGCTTCAGGAGGCTGAGGTGGGAGGATTGCTTCAGGCCAGGAGTTTGACACCAGCCTGGGCAACACAGCAAGACCCTGTCTTCACAAAAATTTAAAAATGTAGCCGGGGATAGTGGTGTGCACTCGTTGTCCCAGCTACTTGGAAGCTTGAGGCAAGAGGATCTCTTGAGCCTGGAAGGTCGAGGCTACAGTGAGCTATGATTGCACCACTGCACTCCAGCCTGGGTGACAGAGCAAGATCCTGTCTTAAGAAAAAAAAAAAAGAAAAGAAAAGAAAGAGAAGAAAAGAAAAGAAAACAAAGAAAGAAAGGAGGGAGGAGAGAAGGAGGAACTGAAGGGGAGGAGAGGGGAAGGAAAGGGGAGGGGAGGGGAGAAAAGGAGAGGAGAGGGGAGGGGAGAAGAAAGAAACCTGAGGGAAAGCTGATGCAAGCATTGACAAGGGAGGTGTCCTCATTCAACACATTGACTTTTGCGGTTTGCTCTGTGCTCAGGGCTGGGAACTCAAGGATGAGACAGCCAGTCGGTGTCCTGCTAAAGCAGAATGGTAAGACACACACACACAAATGAGAACAAAACCCTGTGCTGAGAAGTCTGCATTATTCCACTGGAAGCATTGCATGGACCTGCAGCGGCAGCACCACCCAGGGGTTTGTTAGAAATGAATCTTAGGCTCCAGAACCAGAATCTGCATTGTAGCAGGAACTCCAGGGTTTTAGAAGCATGGCTGCATAGGGTAAGGGGCCCTGGGGAGCTTGCAGTGGGAGGAGAAGGGCTGATTCTGTCTAAGAGGGTCATGGAAGATCTCCCCCAGGAAGTCACATTTGGGCTGGATCTTCAAAGATGAGTAGGAACTTAATTTTTGAGAAGAGAGGGAGGAAATTCCAAGCAGAGGAAGGGGTAGGATGAGATGGTGACAGACTTCAGAGAGATGATGCTGAGCTGGAAATGGGTTAGAATCTGATTTTGAAGACACCTGTACTCATCTACCATATTAAGGAATTTATGTTCTGTTTGTCTCCTGAGGATGAGAATCAAGTAAGGAGGGAGAACATTCTCCAGGCACCATGCTGAGGTTTAATCAGTGCAGGGTGTTCAGTGCACATTAGAGAGGCTGATGACTTTGTTCACAGTGGAGATTTGCTCTCAGGGACAATAGTGAGTCCAGACTAGTGCCCTTCGTGTCTGCCCACAGAGGGTGGGAGGGTCCTGCATTTAAAGGGAAACAGAAAAAAATGTTTCCATCTAAGGACTTTTTTTTTTCCTTCCTGAAGGTGATAAAAGCAAATAAATTATCAATTACTCTAAATGGTAGGAAGCCAAAACATGGTGCCAAAGGACTGCAAAGTAATTTTTCTTGGAGGCAAAGTAGCAACTGCTTAATCTTTCAAGCAGCCTCATGGAAGGCCAAGGCAGAGAGAGAGAGCTTGCTTCATCTTAGCAGAAACCTGGTTGTAACTCAGGACTCAGAAGCCTGATGTTGTCCAAGGATGGTCCACAGACACACCAGTCCCATGGCAGACGGAGTCCACACCGCCCGGGACCCCAGTTCTGGGAGCGTGGCTTTCCCCATGCAGGCCTGGACCCTCCAGCTCCCGACTGGCCAGATCCTCTCAATGACCAGTCTCAGAGGAAGCCATGTGCTTTTAAAAATGCCAGAAGACATTTGTCATGCTCTGTTATTATCACGATTATTGATTGCTTAAGTGGTCTTGTGTGTGTGGAATAATATAGCACATCCAATCTAGCACAGATAATTCAGACAGCTCCCACGTTTAGAGATGTCTTGGCATGTGAAGGTGTTTTATTGTTTTTTTTTTGTTTTTTTTTGAGACGGAGTCTCACTCTGTCGCCCAGGCTGGAGTGCAGTGGCCAGATCTCGGCTCACTGCAAGCTCCACCTCCCGGGTTTACGCCATTCTCCTGCCTCAGCCTCCGGAGTAGCTGGGACTACAGGCGCCCGCCACCTCGCCCGGCTAGTTTTTTGTATTTTTTTTTTTTTAGTAGAGACGGGGTTTCACCGTGTTAGCCAGGATGGTCTCGATCTCCTGACCTCGTGATCCGCCCGTCTCGGCCTCCCAAAGTGCTGAGATTACAGGCTTGAGCCACCGCGCCCGGCCGAAGGTGTTTTATTGTAACAAAAGTCCTTGGGCCACTGGGACTGTGGATTGCCAGAAGTAAAAGAAGAGCATTAGCAACCAGGACTATACCATGCTGCAATGTGTAGAAGGAAAAAAAAAACAAAAACGTGGCAGCTTCTGGTATTAGCACTCATTAAATGCTGACCCTATAATGAATGCTTTCTAGCACTCATCTCTAATTCATTCCACAACCTAAGAGAGCTGTCATTAGCCCCATTTTCAAATGAGTAACCTGGGGTCCAGTGAGGGTGGTTGTCAGGGCCCCACAGCTAAGCTGTGCTGAGCTGGTGTTCAGGTCTAGGTCAGCCTGTTGTGGACCACCGCTTACCACTCTGACTTCCTGGAGTGCACTATCCTGCCGTTCAGAAGTCTCTAAGATGCTGCGAGTTTGCTGAGAGTTTGTCTAGGCTTCAGAAAATTCACACAAAAGATAAAAACACAGAAAAGGCAGAAAACAGACAAAATCCACATAGGTAAAACATGAATTAAATATTAATTATTAAATAACAAAATTTGTAAATTATATATAATCATAAATAATAACTTTTTATTGAAAAAACTTCATTTTGCAAAAGACTTCAACATACGTTTTAGGTATCCAGCTTCCAAATTACTTAAAGTGATCTGTTCACAGGTATTTAGTTTGTAGTTTTTCCAGAATAGTTTTCATTTCCATATTTCGCAGATGAAGAGGATTTCACATAAGCCCAAATCTATGGATCCATTTGATTCCTTAAGACACTGGTATGAGCAAATCAATGAGCATTTATCTATCACTACTCCTTTAAAGATGCTGTGTTAAATCCTGGAGGAGAAATGATGGCGAAGGAGATACAAGTTCATCTCTAAAGAGGTCTCTCTCCAGCAGGGAAGATGAATCAAACAAGTAGAAAATTAAGTAAAAGAGGTGTGTTGCTGTTGTCGCTGTTGCTTTTAATGTTAGTGACAAAAAATTAGAGAGATAAAGGTTTCACTGGCCTAAGTAATATTCAGATGACACTTACTATAGGCATCAGAAAGGAGAAATGAGATCAGGTTCAGGAAGGAAAGCTGTACAAAGCCAAGACGTTGTTGGATTTAGAAAGAGATAAGATGCTGAAAGGCAGAAAGAAAATATATTTATCAGAGCCCAACAAAAGTACACAGGAAGATGTACTTAGGGAAGAGCATCTAGACTAATTTGAATTTGAAGAAACATTTGCAAATGGACTAAAGAGTGTTAAGCCCGAAAAGGCAGGTTGGAGCCATACCATCAAGAAAGTCTTGAAAGACTCATGCAGCAATTGGGACAGCTCTCTCTGGTGTGGCAACCATGGAAAGTTTTTGATTTGCTTACTTTCTTCCTTTTCAATAAACGGAGCTGGGAGAACTGGACACGCACAGGCAAAAAAAAAAAAAAAAAATGAAGTTAGATCCCCTATCTCACACCACATCCAAAAATCAACTCAAAATAAGGCTGGGCATGGTGGCCTGTGCCTGTAATCCCAATGCTCTGGGAGGCTGAAGTGGGTGGATCACCCTGAGCTCAGGAGTGCAAGACCAGCCTGGGCAACATGGTGAAACCCTGTGTCTACCAAAAACACACACACACACACGCACACACACACACAAAGAAGCCAAGTGTGGTGGCCTGTTCCTGCAGTCCCAGCTACGTGGGAGGCTGAAGTGGTAGGACTGCTTGAACCTGGGAAGCAGAGGTTGCCGTGAGTCAAGATCGCACCACTGCACTCCAGCCTAGGCAACAAAGTGAGATGCCATCTCCAAAAAAAAAAAAAAAACAACTCAAAATAGATCACAGATGTATATGTAAGAGCTAAAATATACAACTCTTAGAATAAAACACAGAAGTAAAGCTTTGTGATCTTGAATTAAGCAATTATTTCTG
>NW_012116333.1:3166258-3166640 GCF_000951035.1 Colobus angolensis palliatus
AAAAAAAAAAAAGGATTGCTTGAGACCAGGAGTTTCAGGCCAGCCTGGGTAATATTGTAAAACTCCATCTCTACAAAAATATTTTAAAAATTAGCTGGGCCTGGCGGTGCACACCTGTAGAGAGTTCCAGCTACTCGAGAAGCTGAGGTGGCAGAATCACGTGAGCCCAGGAGGTAAAGGCTGCAGTGAGCTATGATCACAGCACTACACGGTAGCCTGGGCGACAGAGCAAGACCCTGTCTCTAAAAAAGAAAAAAGAAAGAAGAAAAGAAAATGGAAAAGACACGTTATAGACTGGGAGAAAATATTTGCATATCGTATATCCAATAAGAGACATATAGAATTAAGAAAATAACTCTTACAACTCAGTAATAAAAAAAAA
>NW_012116333.1:3168070-3170870 GCF_000951035.1 Colobus angolensis palliatus
GGAGGCTGAGGCAGGAGAATGGCGTGAACCCGGGAGGCCAAGCTTGCAGTGAGCCGAGACTGCACCACTGCACTCCAGCCTGGACGACAAAGCAAGACTCCATCTCAATAAATAAATAAATAGAGAAAGAAATAAAATGACATTCGTACTAAGATTTGAACATGTATAGTCATAGAAGCATTATTCACGACAGCCATTTGGCTATGGAAACAACCCAAGTGTCCATCAACTGATGAATGGAAAAACAAAATGTGGTCTATCCATATGATGGAATACTATTTAGCCATGAAAGAGAACTGAGTACTTACACATGCTACAACGTGGATGAACCTCAAAAGTATTATGCACAGTGAAAGAAGCCAGACACAAAGACCATGTGGAAGGAAAATGAATCTTGGGATCCCCAAATCACGAAAGCAAAGGAAAAAGTCAAGCTGGGCACTGCTAAGGGCACACCTGCCTCCCATTCTATTCCTAAAAAAGATAGTTACTAAGAAGAAAAAGCTACATACCTCCCTCACGAGGAATTTCCTTGTGGATAAAGGACAGACAGAGCTCAAAGTCATCCCTCAGCTCACTGAGATAGATGCATATCTGATTGCTTCCTTTGAAAAAGCTAATCAGCAACTCAAAAGAATGCAATCCTTTGTCTCTTACCTATGACCTGGAAGCCCCCTCCCCAATTCGAGTTGTCCAGACTTTCCAGACGGAACCAGTGTACATCTTAGGTAATTGACATTTCATGTATCCCTAAAATCTATAAAACCAAACTGTGCCCCAACCACCTTGCGCACATGTCATCAGGACCTCCTGATGCTGTGTCACGGGCACAGGTCCTTAACTTTGACAAAATAAACTTCCTAAATTGACTGAGACTGGTCTCAGGTATTGAGGGTTCACAACCACATACTATAAGATTCCATTTCTAGGAAAAGTGCAAAGAAGGTACATATTCAGACAGAGGGCTGTAGGTGAGAATGGGGTGTAAGTGAGCATGAAGTTTCTTTTTGGGATGAGGGAAATATTCTAAGATTAGAGGGTGGCACAACTCTGTAAATATACTAAAGATCATCGAAGTGTGAGTTTTGTGGTATATAAATTGTATCTCAATAAAGCTGATTTTTAAAAACTCTTCCTTCATTCCTTTCTTGCTTCCTCCTTTTCTCCTTTCCTGTCTTTCTTGTCTTCTGTTCTCCTGTCCTTTCTTTTTTTTTTTTTTTCTCTTTTGCCCAACTTTTAACCACAGGTAAGCATTTAAAACATAAATATTGAGCACTCAGGTTGCCACTACTCAGGTCAATCAATGGAATGTTTCTAGCTTGCCAGAGGCCTCTCCTGCATATATAGCGTCACTTCTCAATTGCAACTTCCCCCTCCTCTAAATACCAATTATCCTAGCTTTTAAGGTAGCCACTTTCTCACTTTTCTATACAGCTTTACCAGTTATACTACTAAGTATGCATCTCTAGACACTTAATATTAATTTTACTTGTTTTTGAAATAGATATACAGGTACAGATATTCATACATTGTGCATAGTTTTCTGTCTGGCTTCTTTCATTCAACATAATGTTTGTAAGGACAGAATTGTTGATGAAAAGAGACAAACTCTAAAATATTTGAAGAGATTTATTCTGAGCCAGCTATGAGTGACCAATGGCCCACGACACAGCCCTGTCCCCTTCTCAGGGTAAACACACCTGGCAGTGGCGTTTATCTGGTTCACCAGGCTGACTGCTCCCTCAGGAATAACTTCCTGTGTGTCCTGATCAGATATATTCATCAGCGATTGTGTAATAGCTGTGGGTCCTGCATGAACCCAAACATGCCCTTTCATTCTCTGGCATTGAAAATTAAAGATACTGGTCTGGTGCGGTCACTCATGTCTGTAATTCCAGCACTTTGGGAGGCCGAGGTAGGTGGATCACCTGAGGTCAGGAGTTCAAGACTAGCCTGGCCAACATGGTGCAACCCTATCTCTACTAAAAATACAAAAATCAGCCAGGTGTGGTGGTGGGCACCTGTAATCCCAGCTACTCGGGAGGCTGAGACAGGAGAATTGCCTGAACTCGGGAGACAGGGGTTGCAGTGAGCCAAGATCGTGCCACTGCATTCCAGGCTAGGCAACAGAGCAGGACTACGTCTCAAAATAAATAAATAAATAAAAATAATTAAATTAAATTTAATTAATTAAATATACTGATATGATTTGTGTCCCCATCCACATCTCATGTCAAATTGTAATTCTCATGTGTCAGGGGAGGGGCCTGGTGATAGGTGATTGGGTCATGGGTGTGGATTTCCCCTTGCTGTTTTCGTGATAGTGAGTGACTTCTCATGAGATCTGATGATTTAAAAATGCATTGTTTTCTTCACTTGTTCTCTCCTGCCACCTTGTGAAGAAGGTCCTTGCTTCCCCTTCGCCTTTCACCATGATTGTAAGTTTCCTGAGGCCTCCCAGTCATGTTTCCTGTTAAGCCTGCAGAACTATGAGTCAATTAATCCTCTTTTCTTCATAAGTTACCCAGTCTCAGGTAGTTCTTTATAACAGTGTGACAGCAGACTAATACAGATACTGTCCTTAAAGTAGTTGTTTTACAATCCATTACAGTAAAGGTTTCTCAGGAAGCTGATGATACCAATTTACAAAACAGATCCATTCCTTTACGTTATCCCCTCTGGTTTTATTTTTATTTTTATTTTTTATTTTTTTATAATGTCTAGTGTGTTCTTCTTTATAATACATTCTTTTTTATATTATTATTGTACTTTAAGTTCTAGGGTACATGTGCATAACGTG
>NW_012116333.1:3173161-3175952 GCF_000951035.1 Colobus angolensis palliatus
AAAGAAGAAGTCAAATTGTCCCTGTTTGCAGATGACATGATTGTATATTTAGAAAACCCCATCGTCTCAGCCCAAAATCTCCTTCAGCTGATAAGCAACTTCAGCAAAGTCTCAGGATACAAAATTAATGTGCAAAAATCACAAGCATTCTTATACATCAGTAACAGACAAACAGAGAGCCAAATCATGAATGAACTTCCATTAACAATTGCTTCAAAGAGAATAAAATACCTAGGAATCCAACTTACAAGGGATGTAAAGGTTCCCTCTGGTTTTAATAGTTACTTGGTTTTGCCTTTCCCTTGACCATCTTCTTGGAAACCACAGGTCTCAGAGGTAACTTTTGTTGCCCTGGCTTAATTTTTCCTTTTGTAAGTAGCTTTAAGGCTGGTGGGCTGAGCTGAGATAGACCCATATCTGAGCTTGGTCCAGTCTTAAGGCCCAACCCAGCACTCTTTTACTTTCCTTTTAGCTATTACAGATAATAATGAGCAAGGAATTTAATATTTTATCTTTTTCTCATTAGTTTGCATTTTCTTATGCATTCCATGAACCAACTCCCTGGGAGTATGAGTATGGCCCAGCTCTAAATTCCACTGGAAACTGTTACCTTTAGTGACTGAATGCAATCACTGCAGCTCCTTCAGATGGGTAACCACGTGGCCACCCAGAAGTCTAAGATTTTTCATTTCCCACCTTTTTACCTTTCTCTTTATCCATTTAGATTTAGCTATAAAATTTTTCCTTTATTTTAAAGCAACTCAAATAGCCTTTAAACTAGAAAAAAAAATACATTTTCTTTAGCAAACATCCTTGTGTTTTTATAAATTTCACCAAAACATTTTTTACTCTTTTGCTATTTTAACTCTTAGTAACCCAAATTCCAAGTGAAAAACCCAAAGTTACTTAATTTAACATAACATGACCTTAAGATTCTAAACTACTGGAAAGAATTTTGAGATTAAATTTACCAAATTAATCTTACCAAATATTACTATAGTCATGTGAACCTAAAGGCATCAGAGCTAGCTTTCGTTAGTCTGATAAGAACTTACTTTAAGCCAATTGATGAGAGCTCCTTCATATAGTTTGATAGTTAAATATCACTTCCACATAAGACATGTAGATATAACAGATATACAGACAAAAGCAGATCCTATAAGATTTTTCTTTCTTTTTTTTTTTTTTTTTGAGATGGAGTTTTGTTCTTGTTGCCCAGGCTGGAGTGCAATGGCATGGTGTTGGCTCACTGCAACCTCTGTCTTCCACCCAGCTAATTTTTATTTTGTTTTCGTTTGGTTTTTTTTGAGATGGAGTCTCACTCTGTCACCCAGTCTGGAGTGCAGTGGCGCCATCTTGGCTCACTGCAACCTCCGCCTCCCGGGTTCAAGTGATTCTCCTGCCTCAGCCTCCCAAGTAGCTGGGATTACAGGCATGTGCCACCACACCTGGCTAATTTTTTGTATTTTTAGTAGAGATAGGTTTTCATTGTGTTGTCCAGGCTGGTCTCAAACTCTTGACCTCAGGTGATCTGCCCGCCATGGCCTCTCAAAGTGCTGGGATTATAGACATGAGCCACCACACCCAGCTATTTACCTTTTAATAACACATTTTTTAGAAAAATGTTTTTCTATAATTTTTAAAATTAGAAACTATGCAGACATTTAATGAATTATATTATTTAATGTAATTTTAGATTCTAAATTATATATCAAGTTTGTTTATAAGCATTTATTCCATTACATTTACCTGATTAATTTAATTTTGATAGTTTACTTAGGTTATTTATGAAAACTGTGATAGTTATCATTTAAAGCTATTTCCTGTTAACCTTTTTTATAGTTTTTTACTTAGGTAAGAAACTTAAGGTTAAACACCAGTATTTTACCAATAACTCAGAATTTAGCTGTTTTCATTAAACCAACAATAGTAAATGTCTTATTTATCAAAAATTACACAAGAAGGCTGGGCATGGTAGCTTACGCCTATAATCCCAGCACTTTGGGAGGCCAAGGTAAGCAGATCACTTGAGGCCAGGAATTCGAGACCAGAGTGGCTATGATGGTGAAACCCTCGTCTCTACTAAAATATCAAAAATTAGCCAGGTGTGTGGTACACACTTGTAATCCCAGCTATTCAGGAGGCTGAGGTGGGAAGATCTCTTGAACCCAGCAAGTGGAGGTTGCAGTGAGCTGAAATCGTGCCATTGCACTCCAGTTTGGGCGACAAGAGTCTGTCCCCCAAAAAATGGCAACAACAAAAATTACACAAGTAAAGATCATTTCATTTTGGGCTGGGTTTACAGTTTTACAACTCTTATGTCAAATTTTGACATCTTACAGTATTTGGCAGGCATAAGTTTGAAACTGCTTCCATCAATCAATGGAAACAAAAATGTTGACAATTCTTAAGACATGTCTAATATTTACCAATAATTTTAAAGCTGGCTTATTTATTAAAGATTTGATTTATGTCACATGAACTTGAAAAACATTTGGGTTTATTATTTGAGTACTCTTCAAGCCAATTTGGTATATTGTGGCCACAACACAAAAAGTACATGTACGTATATATAAACATGCACAGTCTTCAGACCAAGATCCTGTTGCTTTTACTTAGAATTCTAGACATGAAATATTAATACAAACTCACCAGTTTACAAAAACAAACAAATGGAGTGGCACAGTGGCTTATGCCTATGATCCTAACACTTTGGTAGGCCAAGGTGGGCAGATCGCTTGAGGCCAGGAGTTCCAGACCAGCCTGGACAACACAGTGAAACCCTGTCTCT
>NW_012116333.1:3176587-3185692 GCF_000951035.1 Colobus angolensis palliatus
AAATCTCAGCAGAATAGTAACAACAGATTTTAAGCAGCAGAAAATAAAACAGAGAAATAGAGAACTTAAGAACTCCATAGTTGCAGGTGGATGTTGGGAGCAAGCCCCCCAAAATCTGGCCATAAACTGGCCCCAAGACTGGCCATAAACAAAATCTCTGCAGCGCTGTAACATGTTCATAATGGCCCTAACGCCCAAGCTGGAAGGTTGTGGGTTTACCGGAATGAGGGCAAGCAAGCCCGCCCAGTGCGGAATGCTGCTTAAAGGCATTCTTGGCGGGGCGCGGTGGCTCAAGCCTGTAATCCCAGCACTTGGGGAGCCAGAGACGGGCAGATCATGAGGTCAGGAGATCGAGACCATCCTGGCTAACACGGTGAAACCCCGTCTCTACTAAAAATACAAAAAGCTAGCCGGGCGAGGTGGCGGGCGTCTGTAGTCCCAGCTACTTGGGAGGCTGAGTTAGAAGAATGGCTTAAACCCAGGAGGCGGAGCTTGCAGTGAGCTGAGATCTGGCCACTGCACTCCAGCCTGGGCGACAGAGCGAGACTCCGTCTTAAATAAATAAATAAATAAATAAAGGCATTCTTAAGCCACAAACAACAGCATGAGTGATCTGCGCCTTAAGGGCATGTTCCTGGGGCAGTTAACTAGCCCAACCTATTCCTTTAATTCGGCCCATCCTTTCATTTCCCTTAAGGGATACTTTTAGTTAATTTAGTATCTGTAGAAACAATGCTAATGACTGGTTTGCTGTTAATAAATATGTGGGTAAATCTCTGTTTGGGGCTCTCAGCTCTGAAGGCTGTAAGATCCCTGATTTCCCACTTCTCACCTCTATATTTCTGTGTCTTTAATTTCTCTAGCGTCACTGGGTTAGGATCTCCCCAACTGAGCTGGTCTCAGCAAGTGGCATCCATCGTGGGGGCTCGAATCCAGGTCGAAGGGTCGCCAGAGCAACGGTTGGAACGGAAAACTAGCTGGAGGACACCCGAGTACTCTTAAAGCAATCTCCATGGTGAGTAAGAAGGGGAGTTTGGAAGCATCAGGGTAACAATGGGACAGGTATGGGGTCTGGTTCGTTTCACCCTGGAACTTCTTCACACTGATAATGAGGAGCAACAAGAGTATAGCAAAGTAACAGATGAGGTTACAGAGCACGTTTATTTACCAGCTAAAGCTAAAGCGGCAAAGGAAGGAGAGGTTCATCCCTACCCTTCTGCACTCTGTCCTTACTATTTTGAAGAAACTGATCCCCCAGATATTTTTTTGTTTTTTTGAGACGGAGTCTCACTCTGTCGCCCGGGCTGGGAGGACACTGGGTGAAAAGTAGTTGCCACAGTGACTGTTCGAGCAGTGCCTTGAGCGACGGCTCTTAGTTCTATTCAGGCAGGAATTCAGCAAGCTAGAGGAGAGGGTGATTCAGAGGCTTGGCAGTTCCCTGTTAGAATACACCCCCAGATCAACAGGGAAATATTACAGCTACATTTGAGCCTTTTCCTTTTAAATTACTCAAAGAGTTAAAACAAGCTATAAATGAGTATGGACCAGGTTCTCCTTTTGTAATGGGACTGTTAAGGAATGTTGCTGTTTCCAGTCAGATGATTCCTACTGACTGGGACGCTCTTACTCAAGCTTGTCTAACTCCTGCTCAGGGTTCTTACAATTTAAAACTTGATGAGCAGATGAAGCCCCCATTCAGGCTGCTCGCAATGCCCAGGCCCAACCTCATATTAATATAACTGCAGACCAACTTTTGGGGGTTGGTGGCTGGGCTGGTTTAGATGCACAACTGGTCATGCAGGATGATGCCATAGAACAGCTTAGAGGAGTGTGTGTTAGAGCTTCGGAAAAAATCACTTCAGGTGGAGAACAATACCCTTCCTTTAGTGCTATAAAACAGGGACCCAGAGAACCATATGTTGATTTTATGGCTCGGTTACAGGAGTCTCTTAAAAAGATTATTGCAGATTCAGCTGCTCAGGATGTAGTGCTGCAGTTATTGGCTTTCAACAGTGCTAATCCCGATTGCCAGGCTGCTCTGCGACCAATTAGAGGGAAAGCACATTTAGTTGATTATATCAAGGCCTGTGATGGTGTTGGAGGTAATCTGCATAAAGCTACCTTGCTGGCACAGGTAATGGCAGGACTGAGGGTGGATAAAGGAAATACTCTGTTTCCTGGAGCTTGTTTTAACTGTGGGAAGCATGGTCACGCTAAAAAAGAATGTAGAAAAAAATCAGCGAGTCAGGCCGCCAGATAGGGGAAAAAAGAAAACTGCTGATCCTGAAATATGTCCAAAATGTGAAAAAGGAAAGCACTGGGCTAATCAGTGTCACTCTAAGTTTGATAAAGATGGAAACCCAATTTTGGGAAATGTCATGAAGGGCCCATCCTGGGCCCCATTCTTAACTGAGGCATTTCCAGCTCAGGCCATTCCCTCACCCCTGTACAATGTCTGTCCCCCACCACAGCCGGTAGTGCCGCAGTAGATTTATGCTGCACAAAAGCTGTGAGCCTTCTGCCTGGGGAACCCCCGCAAAAGGTCCCAGCAGGAGTCTGTGGACCCTTGCCAGCAGGGATAATAGGATTACTTTTAGGAAGGCCTAGTTTAGGTTTAAAAGGCGTACAAACACATACAGGAGTCTTTGATTCAGATTACAATGGGGAAATTAAAATTGTTATATCTACTTCTGTTCCCTGGAAAGCAGAGTCAGGAGATCGCATAGCATAGCTCCTGATTGTACTGTATGTGGGAATGAGACAAAATGAAATTAAAGCAACAGGAGGATTTGGAAGCACAAATAAACAAGGCAAAGTAGCTTATTGGGTAAATCAAATTACTGATAAATGTCCTACCTGTGAAATAACTATTCAAGGAAAGAAATTTAAAGGTTTGGTAGGTACAGGAGCAGACATTTCAATTATTTCTCTACAGCACTGGCCATCCGTGTGGCCAATTCAACCTGCTCAATTTAACATAGTTGGAGTTGGTAAAACTGCTGAAGTATATCAAAGTAGTTATATTTTGCATTGTGAGGGGCCCGATGGACAACCTGGGACTATTCAACCGATTATAACTTCTGTACCTATAAATTTATGGGGAAGAGATTTATTGCAACAATGGGGAGCACAAACTCTAATTCCGGAACAATTATATAGCCCTCAAAGTCAACATACAATGCATGAAATAGGGTATGTCCCCGGTATGGGACTAGAAAAAAATTTGCAGTGTTTGAAAGAACCACTTCAAGCAGAAAAACAAAGTTCCCTCCAAAGATTAGGAAATAATTTTTGATGGCAGCCATTGTTAAGCCTCCAGAACCTATACCTTTAAAATGGTTAACAGATAAGCCAATTTGGATAGAACAATGGCCACTAAGTAAAGAAAAAACTGGAGGCTTTAGAGAAATTAGTTACTGAACAATTAGAAAATGGGCACATACCTCCAACATTTTCCCCTTGGAATTCTCCAGGTTTTGTAATTAAGAAAAAATCAGGTAAATGGAGAATGTTAACTGACTTAGGAGCCATCAATTCAGTTATACAACCTATGGGAGCATTACAGCCAGGATTGCCTTCTCCTGCTATAATTCCAAAAAATTGGCCTTTAATAATCATAGATTTAAAAGACTATTTCTTTACTATCCCTTTAGCTGAGCAAGACTGTGAATGGTTTGCATTTACAATTCCTGCAGTAAACAACCTGCAGCCTGCTAAGCGTTATCATTGGAAAGTGTTGCCACAGGGCATGTCAAACAGCCCAACAATTTGCCAGAGGTATGTGGGGCAAGCAATTGAACCTATGAAAAATTTTCACAGTGTTACATTATTCACTATATGGATGATATACTTTGTGCTGCTCCCACTCGAGAAATATTACTCCAATATTATGACCACTTGCAAAATTTGATTTCTTGTGCTGGTTTAATTATAGCCCCTGACAAAATTCAGACTACTACTCCTTACTGCTACTTGGAGACCTTAGTAAATGACACTACCATTGTGCCACAGAAAGTAACCATACATAGGGATCAACTAAAAACATTAAATGACTTTCAAAAATTACTAGGGGATATTAATTGGATACAACCTGCTCTAGGCATTCCTACCTATGCCATGAGTAATCTGTTTTCTATCCATAGAGGAAATCCTAGTCTTACTAGCCCTCGGTGATTAACAAAGGAGGCTGAGGTTGAGTTACAGTTGACTGAAAAACAAGTCCATTAAGCTCAGATAAATAGAATAGATTCAGAGAAGACTCCAGATTTGCTAATTTTTTCAACTCAACATTCACCTACTGGTGTTATTGTCCAAGAACAGGACTTACTTAGGAAAGTGGCTTTTTCTTCCACATACTAATTCACAGACCCTAACTCCTTATTTAGATCAAATCGCTACTATGGTAGGAAATGGGAGAACTCGGATTGTTAAATTACATGGATATGATCCTGGAAAAATTATTGTACCTCTCACGAAGGCACAAATACAGCAAGCTTTTATAAACAGGCTTACTTGGCAAACCCATTTAGCTGACTTTGTGGGTATTCTTGATAATCATTTTCCTAAAACCAAACTGTTTCAGTTTTTTAAATTAACTAATTGGATTCTCCATAAAATAACTAAATTTAAACCAACTGAAGGTGCTGAGAATGTTTTTACAGATGGGTCTAGTAATGGCAAAGCTTATTTTGGCTCAAAAAGTAAAGTTTTCCAGACGTCCTATACTTCAGCTCAAAAAGCGGAGCTTGTAGCTGTAATTGAGGTATTGATTGCTTTTGATACTCTATTAATGTGATTTCTGATTCTTCATACATGTTTCATTCCACACAGTTAATTGAAAATGCTCTGTTATGATTTCATACAGATGAACAACTGATGACTTTATTTACCCAACTGCAAACAGCAGTTAGGAGCAGAATGCATCCTTTTTACATCACTCACATTAGAGCTCATACACCTCTTCCAGGACTTTTGACTGAAGGGAATCAAATGGCTGATCGCTTAGTTGCTACTGCAATATCTAATGCTAGACACTTTCACAATTTAAGCCATGTTAATGCCTCTGGTCTCAAATGCAGATACAGCATTACCTGGAAAGAAGCTAAAGTTATTATCCAGGGATGCCCAACTTGCCAAATGGACATTCCTCATCTTTTATAGGAGTTAATCCTCGAAGACTGGAACCTAACTCTATTTAGCAAATGGATGTCACACATGTTCCCTTGTTTGGGAGACTAGCTTATGTACATGTATGTGTGGACACCTTTTCTCACTTTGTCTCGGCTACATGCCAATCAGGATAGTCTTCTGCCTGTGTTAAACATCACCTTTTGCAGTGTTCTGTGGTGATGGACATTCCAGTTCTATTAAAACAGATAATGCCCCAGGCTATACTAGCCACGCTCTAGCTACATTTTTCTCTATGTGGAATATTAAACACATTACTGGAATCCCATACAATTCTCAAGGACAAGCCATAGTGGAAAGAATGAATCTCTCCCTAAAACAGCAGTTGCAAAAGCAGAAGGGAGATAGAGAATATGGAACCCCACAGATGCAACTGAACCTAGCATTATGAACTTTAAAATTTTTGAGCCTGCCCAAAGGCCAGATGTTATCAGCAGCTGAACAGCATCTATAGAAACCAGCTGCAAAGACAGAAACAGAACAACTGATTTGGTGGAGAGATCCAGTAACAAAAAGTTGGGAAATAGGTAAAATAATAACTTGGGTAAAGGTTATGCTTGTATTTCTCCAGGCCAAAATCAACAGCCTATTTGGATACCATCAAGACACCTGAAACCTTATCATGAGCCAGATGCCGAGGAAGAGACTCCAGGAGGATCCCGAGGACCCCCCGGTTGCAGCCATGTCAAGACTGATGCTGAGGAGGACCCCAACTGTCACAAGCAACACCCATCGAACACAGCCACCCACCTGGGGACAGATCAAGAAGCTGTCACAGATGGTGGAAGAAAACCTGAGGAAAGCAGGACAACCAGTCACAATGAATAACTTAATGGTATCTATGATAGCAGTTATTACCACTACCATGAGTATTCCTTCAATAAGGGCTGGTAATAATGCCTGGATGAAATCACTCTATGACACAGTGACAAATGCTTTCTGATCTCAGTATTTACCATAATAAATATGCTCCTATAATTGAGGCATACCACCCTCAAAAACCTATTTGTAAACAGGATTGGGCCTGGTTAGAAAAAATGAACATGCCTGTTTGGGAAGATTGCTTTGCAGAACAGACAGAGGTGCTGCACAATTCCTATGGAATCTTTATTAATTGGTCCCCTAATGGGATGTTTAGCTTGAATTGCTCCTCTCAGTCTGCGTGCCATGGTCACACTATGTTCAGCTGATCTGAACAAAATGGACAGATGGTAGATATAATAAGTAAGGCAAAAGTTCCTATTATCTGGAACCATGTCAGTATAGTGGCACCTCAACCTCAAATGATATGGCCCGCTCTGGAAGCTTAACATAAGGATTTGTGGAAACTATTAAATGCTCTTAATAAGATCAAAATTTGGGAAAGAATAAAAAAGCATCTAGAAGGACACTCTACAAACTTGTTTTTGGATATAGCAAAATTAAAAGAACAAATATTTAAAGCACCCCAGGCATACCTGACCTTAATGCCAGGAACTGGAGCTCTTAAAGGAGCTGCAGACAAATTAGCAGCTAGTAACCCACTAAAACGGATAAAAACACTTGGAAGCTCTGTGATTTCAATGATGACTGTGCTTTTAATCTAAGTTGTTTGTATAGTCTGCAGATGCGGATCCTGACTCCTGTGAGAAGTAGCTTACCATGAGAAAGTTGCCCTTGCTTTTATCTCTTTGCAGACCAGAGAAGGGGGACATGTTGGGAGCAAGCCCCCCAAAATCTGGCCGTAAACTGGCCCCAAGACTGGCCATAAACAAAATCTCTACACACTGTAACATGTTCATAATGGCCCTAACGCCCATGCTGGAAGGTTGTGGGTTTACAGGAACGAGGACAAGGAACACCTGGCCCGCCCAGGGTGGAAAACTGCTTAAAGGCATTCTTAAGCCACAAACAATAGCATAAGCAATCTGTGCCTTAAGGGCGTGTTCCTGCCGCAGTCAACTAGCCCAACCTATTCCTTTAATTCGGCCTATCCCTTCGTTTCCCATAAGGGATACTTTTAGTTAATTTAATATCTATAGAAACAATGCTAGTGACTGGTTTGCTGTAAATAAATATGTGTGTAAATCTCTGTTCAGGGCTCTCAGCTCTGAAGGCTGTGAGACCCCTGATTTCCCACTTCACACCTCTATATTTCTGTGTGTGTGTCTTTAATTCCTGTAGCGCTGCTGGATTAGGGTCTCCCTGACCGAGCTGGTCTCGGCAGGTGGACCATTGGGCTCTGAATTTTTCCTTGATGTAATTTGCCCATCAGTTCAAAGTGTGCACAACAGACCATAATATGTAATCAGCTTGACTACCAGAAAACCTGGCATACCTTTGGACTTTTCCTTCTCTTTTCTTTTTTCCTTCCTTCCCTTCCTTCCCTTACTTTCCTTTCCCTTCCTTTCCCTTCCTTCCTTCCTTCCTTCTTCTTCTTCTTTTTTTTTTTAAAGGCAGGGACTCTCTCTGTTGTCCAGGCTGGAGTGCAGTGGCATGATCTCAGCTCACTGCAATCTCTGTTTGGGTGAGGGAGAAGGGACAAGATGGAGGAAGGTAAACAGGAAGGCACCGCCCCTGTTACTTCTGGGTTCTTCATCACCAACTTACCCGCGCACGGGAAAATGCAGCCCGCGCCTGGGAAAATGCAGATCAACTGAGCAGGCGCCGGAGGACGTCAATCCGAAGAGATCGAAACTTACCCGGCCATGCCTATGGAGACGCCCCTATCACGCCCTTATTCCGCCCACTGCCCTCCCCCTTCCAGTACCAATGCATAAAAGTCCGCTGCCAGCAGGAGCCAGCGTGACTTCTTCGGCCCCTGCATTTGTGGACCGGAGAACCTACCCGAGAGCGCCGGCATGACTTCCCTGGCCCCATACCTGAGGACCGGAGAACCTCGCCCAAGAGTGTGTGCATATTTGCAATAAAGGGCTGCCGCTTTCTTATGTACTTTGTCCTCATGTTTAATTACTTAGCTCTCCTAAATTAAGTTACATTAAATTAAATTAAGACAGGTGGTGCCGAAACCTGGGAGGAGACCCCTCCTCAGGGCCCCCCCAAGGTCCGAGGAGCCTCCTCCTTCCATGCTGCGGATGGACCAGGACCTAGACATCGCTTTCCACACCTCCAAGTCTCCTAGGGGTGAGTACCTCTTGCCTCCCTCGCATACTCCTTGGCCAGAAGTCCTGCGCAGGCCCAAGGCTTTCTCTTTGGTCACCAGGTGACCCACGAGGAGGTTCCCAAAGGCAGAGACGTCTGCCCAAAGGACCCTCCATTCTAATCCATGGGAGACCCATCCAGGATGGAGATGTCCACCTAGAGGTATTCTCCATTCCGGCTCCACGAGCCTCCCGGTCTCTGGTGGCTCCAAAGGACACTTTGGAGCCAGATAGAGTTTGGCTGCTGCCTACTGTGAGAGGAAGGCAATGGGAAATCCCCAATCCAAAATACCAAGAGACACCCCTTTAGGGTGTCTCCTGGCCAATCTCAAAACTTTACAATTAGAACAAGATCTTAAATGAAAGCAACGAATTTTCCTCTCCACGGTGGCATGGCCACAATACAAGTTAGATAATCAGTCTCAATGGCCACCAGAAGGAATCCTTGACTATAATATTTTACTTGATTTGTCGAATTTCTGCCAAAGGCTAGGAAAGTGGTCAGAAATCAATTATGTCCAAGGCTCTTAGGACTTGCGCTCTCGCCCGGACCTGTGCGCCCAATGTTCAATGGCCCAGGTCTTGTTAGCAAAAACCCGGCCCTTGGCCCCCACCTCAGCAACTGAGGAGGACTCCACCTCCATTTCAGATGGGGCCGATGGCGGGTGACCTCCCTCCCAACCTTCCAACCCCCCCCATGGACCTCCCATCACTCCTCCCGATGCCCCTCCCTCAGCCACTACCCTTACCCCTCCCTATGCATTTCCCACCACCCCTC
>NW_012116333.1:3186722-3189482 GCF_000951035.1 Colobus angolensis palliatus
GACCCAGGACACTAGGCAAACCAGTGTCCCCAGGCCAAGCCGGCCACTCCATCTCGTCCATGCTTTAAGTGTGGCACAACCGGGCATTAGGCAAAACAGTGTCCAAATCCTTGCCTGCCTACCATGCCGTGCCCAACCTGCCAACAGGAAGGACACTGGAAGTCTGATTGCCCCGCCAGCAGGGCAGGCATTGCGCCTCAATGTGGTGCCTCTCCTTGAGAGTCGGAAGGCTCCTTCCAGCTCCTACACCTGGACGACGACTGACGGTGCCCACACTCGGAGACCCCGGCCACCCTCGCCGAGCCTAGGGTAACTCTACAGGTAGCGGGTAAGCCAATTTCTTTTCTCATCAATATGGAGGCAACCTATTCTGTTTTGCCAACCTATGGAGGTCCTAGCCAGCCATCCACTATCTCAGTAGTTGAGGTAGACGGTAAACCGTCTAACCCTCACCAGAACTCAATGTTAAACTGTTGCCTGGACTATGCATGTTTTGCCCACTCTTTCCTCATCATGCCCTCATGTCCCACCCCCCTCTTAGGATGAGATATCTTAACCAAACTCTCCATAAAGACACGTCAATCGTGGGTAACCCTACTTCCCCTTGCCCTTACCAGACTACGGGTGACACCTAGAAGCCCTACAGGCCTTAGCCCATTTGAACTAGTTTACGGGTGCCCTCTTGCATTACAAGAACTTCCTATTCTTCCCACACTGTTGGCACCCTACTTGCCCTATCTCTCTCTCTTAAGACAATTACTTAGAGAACACGCCAAAAGGTCACTTCCCCCACCTACATAAGGAAATCCAGACACCCCCTCGGCCCTTTCTCCAGGTGACCAGGTTCTACTCAAGGATCTACATGCAAAGGGCCTTATTCCTAAGTGGAAGAGCCCATATACAGTAATTCTTACCACTTCTACAGCAGCCAAGCTTTTAGGTCACAGTTCCTGGGTCCATTTTACCCAGTTGAAGAGAGCCTAGCCCCCCTCAGGCTAAGTGGCAGTCCATCCAACTGTTGCCCACCCGTCTAAAAATAACCAAGACAGAAACAAGCTAGATGAGCAATACTCTCCTCAAATTTTCCTGTTTCCTCACTATTCTTCATCTTAACTGACTTTTCCCTCACAAACCCCATAAATACCCTCCTCCCCGACCCATCCCCCAACCAGTGGGTCTCCCAACTTTTTACTCTCATAGAAGACCTAGCTTGGCAGGGTGCCCTTTGTGATTTCAGCAATGTTGAACTTGCTCTCTACACTTTTGCCACCATTATTATGGTTCACTCTAATCCCCCTAGTTACTCCTACTAATCCTAACTTCGTATCGAAATTTTCTATAACTGAAACCTGGTCTACAGACAACCGGGTACACTCACTCATGCAGGGCGCTGCAGAATCTACTCCCCAGGGCTGTCAATCTGCCCTCTCCCTAAACTTTTCCCTAAATTCCATCACTGGAGGCCTCCTGGCCATATGTTTCTTATATGACCAAACAGAATATAATTGTAAGAACTACTGGCAAAAACCAACCTAGGGTGTCCGTACAATTACTGCAAAATCCATCCTTTGTATGACTTCAATGCACAATCTCAACATGAGAATATGTTTCAAAGCCCTTCGCCAGGAACATATAGTCTTATTATTAATGACCCCTGGGACCCTCAGTGGGCCCAGGGAGTAAAAGGTGGACTATATGCGTCAACTTCTTCCTCATATCCCACCACAACCATCCAGGTAAAGAGAATATACATTCAGCAAGTACAACTCCCTAAGGGTGTACAGACCCTACAAAATTTAACCTCAGCCATAAAGTCTCATGAACAAAAAAATATAGAAGCTGTTAAGCCCCCCAAGCCCCCCTAACAATGAGGACCCATTCTCATGGTTAACACTTATTCTCCAGGGACTTGACTTAACCCAGGCTGCCGGAGTAAGAAACCTCTCCCAATGCTTCCTTTGCACTGCACTCGGAAAAGCTCCCTTAGTGGCAGTCCTTCTACCAGCCGCTTTCAATATCACTACCGACTCTACCAACTCCTCTCAAGCAACAACCTTGCCTCAAGTTCCACTATACCGTAATCCACAGAGTCAAACCCTTCCTTTTTGCTACTCTACTCCTAACTCTTCATGGTGTAATCACACCCAAGCTCCCAAGGGAATCCAGATGGCCCCCCGCCATTGGCGGCTACTTCTGGTGTAACCAAACTTTATCTAAAACTCTTAACACCACCTCCATCACCCAATCCCTTTGTGTTCCGGTGTCTTCAGTGCCTAGTTTAACCCTATATGGCGAAGCAGAATTGTCTGAGCTAGCTTCACAGCTTACCACTTCCAGCAATAAAATTCAAAAACGGGCCGTTTTTCTTTCCTTAGTCATCGGGGTTTCCCTAGCATCGTCCCAAATAGCCTCAGGACTTGGGACAGGGTCACTCGCCCACTCAATTCAGTCCACATGGGCTCTCTCCACTCCGGTCTAGGAAGCCATAGAGGCTTCAGCTGAAAGCCTGGCCTCTTTACAGCATCAGATTACCTCAGTGGCCTAGGTAGCAGCGCAAAAGAGGTGAGCATTAGATCTTGTTACTGCCGAAAAAGGAGGAACATGCCTCTTCCTAGGAGAAGAGTGTTGCTATTATATAAATGAATCAGGCCTGGTTGACACCAACGTCCAAACATTAAACAAAATCAAAAAGGAGCTTCAACAATTTAATGCCCCCTTAACCCCCAGACCACCGGTATGGCTGCTGCCTGTAGTACAGCA
>NW_012116333.1:3190177-3209205 GCF_000951035.1 Colobus angolensis palliatus
ATTTGCAATAAAGGGCTGCCGCTTTCTTATGTACTTTGTCCTCATGTTTAATTACTTAGCTCTCCTAAATTAAGTTACATTAAATTAAATTAAGAAAATCTCCACCTCCCAGGTTCAAGCGATTCTCCTGCCTCAGCCTCCTGAGTAGCTGGGATTGCAGGACCTGCCATCATGCCTGGCTAATTTTTGTATTTTTTGGTAGAGACCAGGTCTCGCCATGTTGCCTTGAGCTCAAACTGCTGAAATCAATCAATCCTCCCACCCCAGCCTCCCAAAGTGTTGGGATTACAGGCTTGAGCCACTGCACCCAGCCAGACTTTTTATTTCGTACAAACACTTGCAAGTAGAGCTGCCATAAAACCAATGGGCTGCCCAAAAGGCAGTTGTTCTCTCTTTTTTTTTTTCCCCCTCAATCTTAGATTATTTGTGTCCCACTTTTTTTTTTAAAGGAGGAACTGAGCTATGGCCTAGGGTTTACTGTGGTGGCTCAAAGTGTGCTGCTTGTGGGCGGGACTCCAGTATGTCACTACTGAGTCCTTTCTGCCCTCTGATGTGTGTCAGTTTCCCTCTCTGGAGGTCTGTCATCTTCAAGAGGGCATGAAACACAGTTATCAGCTTTTATATGCATTTCCTGGGTGTGCTTTTAAAACTAATTTTGTTGAAGGATTCCCTGTAGGGCCACTGCATATCACAAGGGGTCAATCCCTTAGATGCTCCCACTCTGGCCCCTTGTCATCTGGGGGCACCTTTAGGCTGAGAGGAGCAAAATCCCTTCTCTCTACAGAGCTAAGGAGCTCAGTTTCTCATTTATCTATGAAAAGGACAGTTCAGTTGCTTGTGCAAATGCACAGACAAGCAAATTGAGCTTAATTTTGGGAGAAAAAGCAATGGAGAAGACCCTTTAGAATGCACCTCGGAACTAGAATTAGGATCCTAAACAACTTCCCAGGAGAAAAAAAAAAAAAAAAAACAGCTCAAAATAAATCAAGGATCATCAACCAAACAGAGGTCCAGGGCTAATGAAGACTTCCCAGTTCCACCAGAGGAGAAGCTCGAAGTCGGGAAGGTTTCAATGGGCCCCTGCTGGTACCTTAGCTCCAAGAACAGGCAACTCCTTCTGGGTCATGAATCTTCCCCACATTTTGGGGCACCAAATTATTATTGACAAAAAGAGTCAAACTCTGTAAAATATTTGAAAATATTTGTTCTGAGCCAAATATGAGTGAACATGGCCTGTGACAGCCCCAGGAGATCCTGAGAACACGTGCCCAAGGTGGTCATGGTGCAGCCTAGTTTTATACATTTTAGGGAGACATGAGACATCAAATACGTGTAAGATTTACACTGGTTCAATCTACATTGTGGTGGTGAGACTTCCAGGTCATAGGTAGATTTAAAACTTTTCTGATTGGCACCCAGGTGCCATAGCTCATGCCTGTAATACCAGCATTTTGGGAGGCTGAGGCAGGAAGATCACTTGAGGTCAGGAGTTCAAGACCAGCCTGGCCAACATGGTGAAACCCCGTCTCTACTAAAAATACAAAAATTAGCTGGGCGGGGTGGTGGGCACCTGTAATCGCCACTACTCAGGAGGCTGAGGCAGGAGAATCGCTTGAACCCGGGAGGCAGAGATTGCAGTGAGCAACCGCTGTGCTACTGTGTGGAGATCACGCCACTGCACTCCAGTCTCGGCAAGAAAACAAGACTCCATCTCAAAAATAAATAAAATAAAATAAAATAAAATAAAAATGTTTCTGATTGGCAATCTGTTGAGTTATTATCAATGGAAGTAAAAGTTTGGGTTATGATAAGGGATTGTAGAGACCAAGGTTTTATCATGCAGATGAAGTCTCCAGGTAGCAGATTTCAGAGAGAACAGATTGTAAATGTTTCTTATTAAAGAGTTTTATCAGTAATTCCAAAAGGGAGGGGGTATAAATGAGGCATGTCTGACTACCCCTCCCATCATGGCCTGAACTGGGATTTTTTGGTTTTGTTTTATCTTTTTGAGACAAGGTCTCATCTGTTGCCCAGGCTGGAGTACAGTGGCACAATCTTGGCTCACTGCAACCTCCACCTCGCAGGCTCAAGCAATTCTCCCACCTCAGGCTCCCGAGTAGTTGGAACCATAGGCATGAGCCATCATGCCCAGCTAATTTTTTGTATTTTTGGTGGAGACAGGGTTTTACCATGTTGCCCAGGCTGGTCTTGAACTGAGCTCAAGTGATCCACCTGCCTTGGCTTCCAAAAATGCTGGATTACAGGGGTGAAGAACCACCCCCAGCCTGAAGCAGTTTTTCAGGTTAACTTTGGAACACCCTTGACCTGGAAGAGGGGTCCATTAAGACGGTTGGGGAGGTAAGAATTTCATTTTTGGTTTATGGAGTCTTGAGATAGAGTCACACACCTTCATTAATTTTTGATGAAGGTCCCAAGGCAATTCAATGAGGAAAGAAAAGTCTTTTCAACAAGTGATGCTGAAATAAATGAACATTTATGCGAAAAAAAGAACTTTGACCCCTACTTTATCACATATATGAAAATTAACTTGAAATGCATCTTAGACTTAAGTTTAAAACCTAACTCTAAAACTTTTAGAAGAAAATATAGGAGGAAAATCTCTGTGAACTTTGGTCAGGCAAAATGTATTAGATAGGACACAGGTAGCACAGGCCATTACATTTTTAAAACAAATTTTACTTTACCTCACTTTTAAAAAGCCCATTGAAAGACACCATCAAGAAAATGAAAAAACAAGACACAGACTGGAATAAAATATTTGCCAAACACATATCTGATAAAGGACTTATATCCAGAAAACATAAAGAATATTTAAAATTTAATAATAATTCCAGTGAGTTTGGCTAAAATTAAGAAACCTAGCTAGGCGTGGTGGCTCATGCTTGTAATCCCAGCACTTTGGGAGGCCAAGATAGGCAGAGTGCTTGAGCTCAGGAGTTCAAGACCAGCCTGGGCAACATGGTGAAATCCCATCTCTATAAAACATACTCAAGTTAGCCGTGCATGGAGGCACACTCCTGTAGTCCCAGCAACTTAGGAGGCTGAGGCAGGAGGATCACTTCAGCCTGGGAGGCAGAGATCACAGTGAACTGAGATCACTCCACTGTACTCCAGCCTGGGCAATGGAGCTAGACTTTGTCTCAAAAATAAATAAATTAATTAAACTAAATTGAGAAGCCCAAGGATACCAAGTGTGGGTGAGTATGCAGGGCAAATGCCATTCTCATATATTGCTGGTGAAAAGGCAAAATAGTGCAGCCACATTGGAAAGCACTTTGGCAGTTTCTTTTAAAGTTGACTATACAACCCAGCCATCTGACTTTTGGGGTTTTACCTAAGAGAAGTGAAAATACAAACCCACACAAAGCCCAAATGTTTCTAGGGGCTTTACTCATAATCACGAAAACCTGGAAACAACCCAGTGTCCATCTACTGGTGAATGAATAAACAAATTATGGTACCTCTATAAAATGGAATACTGTTCAATAACAGGAATGAGTTACTGATAACTGATATGCCACAACATAGATCAATCTCAAAAATGTGTGCTAAGTGAAATAAGTTAGATAAAAAGATAAATGATTCATTCAAGATGAATGAATGATTCCATCACATTCTGGAAAAAGCAAAATGATAGGAACAGAACTCAGATCAATATTTGATAGAGGGGCTAGACCATAGGAGGGGATTGACTTCAAGGGGCAAGGCAGAACTTTGGGCAGCGAACCTGTTATGGTTATGGTACAAACTGAAATGCTGTGTTACAGTTTTCTTCTGCTCCATAGTTTTAGGGAGAGTTTCATGGGCTGAAATATTCAGATTCTTTTTTTCTTCTTGTGGCTTTGTGTGGATAAAAACTGCCCATGTGCATGCATTCCATGAATGGGATTGGGAGTCTGGGTGATTTACAAAATCCCTCCTCCCTCTTCTGTCACTGCCGGACTGTCCTTGCATTTTCCCTAATAGATGGCTTGGGGGAAGAGTGTGTGTATGACGAGTATTTCATGTGTCCTTCAACTTTTTGGCTCTCTTCTGTTTTCCAATATTCTATTTCCCTCTCTTGTTCTTTCCCTTTCACTACCCAGGTTTCAAGAGCCATTCTTTCTCCTTTTTCTAGCCTTTTTTTTTTTTGAGACAGAGTCTCGCTCTGTCACCCAGGCTGGAGTGCAGTGGCGCAATCTTGGCTGACAGCAACCTCCACCTCCCGGGTTCAAGTGATTCTCCTGCCTCAGCCTCCTGAGTAGCTGGAATTACAGGCCACCATGCCTGGCTAATTTTTGTAATTTTAGTAGAGACAGGGTTTCACCATGTTGGTCAGGCTGGTCTCGAACTCCTGACCTCATGATCTGCCTGCCTTGGCCTCCCAAAGTGCTGGGATTACAGCATGAGTTACTGCGTCCGCCCTTTTCTAGCATTTTTGTGAGGATGCTCAAATATACAGAAAATAATTTTCCAGCAAACACTCACATACTCATCACTTAGATTCTACAATTGGCATTTTATAATTACTGCTTTCCCACATGTTGCTGAAACTATCTCTCTCTCCCTGCACTAATCCATACTATGTTGATACATTTCAAAGCAAATTGTACACATCTGTCCATTTCCCCTTAGATACTTTATCATATGTATCATTAAATAGAGCTCAATATTTCTTTGCAGTTTTTAAATGTAAAATGTACATAAAATGAAATTCACAGATATCCAGTATGTATTGCTAAATTTTGACAATTGCATAGTTCTGTTTAACCCAAACTCCTATCAAGATACAGGATATCATCATCAACTCCAGATAGTTTTCTTATGTTTCTCAGTAAATCTTCCACCCCATACTCACAGACAACATCGTTCTGATGTCATCATGGTTTTTTTTTTTCTGCCTGTTCTAGAATTTCATATGAACTGCAACTATGTGGTGTGTACTCTTTTGCATAAGCTTATTTCACTTAGCATGTTTTTGAGATTCATCCATATTGTTTTTATTAGGAATTTTATCAGTAATTCATTCTTTTTTAGTTCTGAGTAGTTTGAATATACCACAAATTGCTTATTTATTCTCCTGTTGGACATTTGGGTTGTTTCCAGTTTGATGCTATCAGGAAAAAGCTGCTCGTTATTCAGAGATGCCCTTTATCAGTCTAAGGGCTTCCTTTCCTAGCTTGCTCAGAGTTTTTATCAGGAAAGAATATTTAATTTCTTTCCTAAAAAAAAAAAAATCCTCCTTTCCAAGAAGCCATGCTTTTCAAGGCTGCCACCATGAGTCCCATAAACTTTTTTTTTTCCCCCCAAAGGAGTATCAGTTTCTCAACCCATAAACTTTCAAGGCCCATCCCTTTAGTGTTCTGATTTACTGTTTTGCAAAATTTAGTTCACGTACACAAAGTGTACAATTCATTGGTTGTCAGTCTGATAAGTGCAACCATCACCATGGTCCATTTTAGGACATTTTTGTCACTGCAAGAAGAAACACCATACATATCCTTTGGCTATCACCCTGTTTTCCCTTCATCCCTGCCCCCAACCCTAAGCAACAATTCCACTTTCTTTCTCTATGGATATGCCAATTCTGAACTTTCCCATGAATAGAATCATATAAGATGTGGTCTTCGGTGTTTGACTTTTTTTGTTGGTTTGTTTCATTGTTTTTTTTTTCTTAGACAGGGGCTTGCTCTGTCTCCCAGGCTGGAGTGCAGTGAAGTGATCCCAGCTCACTGCAGCTCAACCTCCCTGGTTCAAGCAATCCTCCCACCTCAGCCTCCCGAGTAGCTGGGACTACAGATGTGCGCCACCATGCCCTGCTAATTTTAGCTTCTTTCGATTATCATGTTTACAAGGTTCATCCGTATAATAGCAAGTATCAGAACTTCATTCCTCTTTATGGCAGAATACCATTTTATTGTATAAATATCCCACATTTTATTGGCTCATTCACCTGCTAATACATTTGAGTTGTTTCTGTCTTTCAATTATTGTGAATAATGCTTGTATAAACATTCATGTGCAAGCTTCTGTGTGGGCATGGGCTTTTCTTTCTATTGTCTGTGTAGCTAGAGTAGAATTGCTGGGTCACGTGGTAAATTTCCCTGGAGTAACTGTCAGACTGTTTTCCAGAGTGACTGGCCTATTTTCATGTTCCCACCAGCAGTGTTGGGGGTTCCCATTTCTCCACATTCTTACCAACAACTGTCGTTATCTTTTTGATTCTAGCCATCCTAGTGGGTGTGAAGTGGCATCTAATTGTGGTCTTGATGTGCATTTTCCTGATGGCTAATGATTTTGAGCATTGTTTCAAGTGCTATTTGCCATTTGTGTATCTTCTTTGGAGAAATTACTATTCAGATTCTTTGCCCATTTTTTTATTGGTTTATTTTTCTTCTTCTTATTGCACTGTAAGAGTTCTTTATATATTCTAGATACAAAGCCCATATTAGATATATGATTTGCAAAAGCTTTCTCCCATTATGTGAATCATCTTTTCATTTTCTTGATGGAGTCCTTTGAAACGTGAAAGTTTTAAATCTTGATTAAGTCAGCTTATCTATTTTTTCTTCTGCTGTTTGTACCTTTGGTGTCATATCTAAAAATATTTTGCCACATTTAAGGTCAAATTTTTTTTTAATTTTATTTTTTATTGTGGTAAAATATATCAACCACATGTATATATAATATATATTTAATATATATATTGTTTACCATTTTTAACATTTTCAAGTTAGGTTCAGTGGCATTAAATGCATTCACATCGTTCTGTGCAACCATCACCACCATCCATTTCCAGAACTTTTTCATCTTCCCACAATGAAACTCTGTACCCATTAAACAATAACTCCCTATATCCCCCTCACCCTCCACCTGGTCCCTGGTAACCAGTGTTCTACTCTCTGTCTCTATGCGTTTGACTACTGTAGGTACTTCATATAAGTGGAATCATATAATATTTGTCCATTTTTTATCTGGCTTATATTCCACTTGGCATAATGTCTTCAAACTTTATCCACGTTGTAGCATGTGTCGGAATTTCCTTCCTTTTTAAAGCTATGTAATAATCCATTGTATGCATAGATCACATTTTGTTTATCTATTCATCTATTGGTGGACGTTTTCCACCAACTTCCAATTTTTGCCTATTGTGAATAATGCTGGAGTGAACATTGTGTACAAATACCTGTTTGAGTCCCTGCTTTCAATTATTTTGTGGATATACTCAAAAGTGGGATTGCGGAATCCAATTAATTAAAAAATTAATTCAGGCCGGGTGCAGTGGCTCATGCCTGTAATCCCAGCATTTTGGAAGGCCAAGGTGGACGGATCACCTGAGGTCAGGAGTTCAAGACTAGCCTGGCCAACATGGCAAAACCCCACCTCTACTAAAAATACAAAATTAGCCAGGCATGGTGGCCCACGCCTGTGATCCCAGCTACTTGAGAGGCTAAGGCTGGAGAATCACTTCAACCCAGGAGGCAGAGGATGCAGTGGGCCAAAACTGAGCCATTGCACTCCAGCCTGGACAACAGAGTGAAATTCCATCTCAAAAAAAGAAAAAAAAAATTAATTCAATGTTTAAATTTTTTGAGGAACTGAAAGGCCATCAAGATTACACCTATGTTTTCTTCTGTGAGTTTTATAGCTTCTGCTCTTACATTTTGGTCTTTGACCCATTTTGAGTTTGTTTACATGTGGTATGAGGTAAGGTTCCAACTCAACTCTTTTGTATGGAGGCTATCCAGCTGACTCATCATCATGGTTGAAAAGACTATTCTTTCCTCATTGGATGATGTTAACACCCTTGCATAATCGTGCATTTATTTCCAGATACTTAACCTATCCCAATAATCCATATGTCTCTCCTGGTGCCAGCAAGTTTTGCAAGAAATAAATGTGAGTCTTTCTAGTTTATTCCTTTTTTTTTTTTTTCTTTTTTTTTGAGGCAGAGTCCCACTCTCTTGCCCAGGCTGGAGTGCAGCGGCGTGACCTCTACTCACTGCAACCTCTACCTCATGGGTACAAGCAATTCTCCTGTCTCAATCTCCCAAGTAGCTGGGATTACAGGAGCATGCCACCATGCCCAGCTAATTTTTGTATTTTTAGTAGAGATGGGGTTTCAGCATATGGGTCAGGCTGATCTTGAACTCCTGACCTCAGGTGATCCAACTGCCTCGGCCTCCCAAAGTGTTGGGATTACAAGTGTTAGCCAGCGTGCCTGGCCACTTTATTCTTTATTTTCAGGATTGTTTTGACTCTTCTGGCTCTCTTGAAATTCCATGTGAATTTTAGAATCAGTTCATCAATTTGTATAAAGAAGTCAGCTGGGGCCAGGCGAGTTGGCTCATGCCTGTAATCCCAACACTTTGGAAGGCTGAGGCAGGTGGATCACCTGAGGTCAGGAGTTCGAGACCAGCCTGGTCAACGTGGCGAAACCCTGTCTCTACTAAATATACAAAAATTAGCCAGGCAGGCTGGCGCACACCTGTAACCCCAGCTACTCAGGAGGCTGAGGCAGGGAGAATCGGTTGAACCCGGGAGGTGGAGGTTGCAGTGAGCCGAGACCGAGCCACTGTACTCCTGCCTGGGTAACAGAGCAAGAATCTGTCTCAAAAAAAAAAAAAAAAAAAGTCAGCTGGGATTCGGATAGGGATTACACTGACTATCCTCTAATCTCCAGTCAAACCTCAGCCTCCAGATCACTTCTTAGCTAGCCCCCTGCCTCCAAGACCAGCTAATACTATATTTTGTGGCCAGCATCTTGTCTCCAACAAAAGCTCCCAGATCCTTCAGAATTATTCTGTTGAGGCCAAGGCCCCTACCTCCTACCTGGCCAACCTGCCTTTGTGGCCCTCCAGCACCTAAATTTCTCTGTGTTACTATTTTGACTACAACAATGTGTCCCCAGTGGGCGTGTGCCTCTTCTGTGACTTGTCAAGACAGAAACCCAAGGGCACCAAGTGTCTCCATGAAAAAACGAGTGTGGTGTTAGTGCCTTCTTGGAGGATGCAGAAGCTATCTCAAGATGAGTCAGGTCACACCTTAGATGCCCTTGGATCTCCCTTGTCCTAGAGAAGACACTGAAGCTGCCCCCATTGGATCTGCATGGACTCTGCCAGCACTGGCCCACATCTCTGTGGCTTCCTGAAGAACCACTTCCTAAAGTAGGTGATGAAAGTCATGGAGAAGATGAGCTTCCACCTGACCAACCTCTACAGGTTGGGCTCACGCAGTACTTCCTTGGAAGAGTCACTCTCAAGCATGATTAGGGACCCCCCCAAGTTCAGTGACCACGAGGAACACTGCTGCAGCCCCTTCACCTCAGGGAGTCCATGAACTTCTGTCCTCATCCCCAGGGCAGCTGGCTGATACACTCCCCAGACATTTTCCCAAGCTACGAATCAAGTGGAAACACATTTTAAATGGAAAATAATTAAGATAATTGAAGCGGAGAGCAGAATGAGATCTAAAATAGATCCAATCAGAGTCCCAGGAAATAGGAGAGAAAATGAAGGAGAAACAATCTTTGAAGATAATTTTTAGGCCTGATAAATACATGAATCAAAAGGTAGGTGCAGGAAACCACAATATATATCAAGCAAAATCAATACAAAGGAAATCAGAGTTAAGTTGCAGAATAGCAGGAACTAAAAGCAGGTCTGAAAATCAGGTAGGTGAGACTTTTCAAGAACAAAAAAGCCATGAAGGGCCAGGCATGGTGGCTCATGCCTGTAATCTCAGCACTTGTGGGAAGCCGAGGCGGGTGGATCACTTGAGGTCAGAAGTTCGAGACCAGCCTGGCCAACATGGTGAAACCCTGTCTCTACTAAAAATACAAAAATTAGCCGGGTGTGATGGCACACACCTGTAATCCCTGCTACTCGGGAGGCTGAGGCAGGAGAATCGCTAGAACCTGGGAGGCAGAGGTTGATGTGAGCCAAGATTGCACCACTGCACTCCAGCCTGGGTAACAGAGTGAGACTCTGTCCCCTCGCAACCCCTACCAAGAAAGCCATGAAAGTGTATTATATCCAGGATATAGTTGGGTTTTTGTTTTTGGTTTAGCATTTACTCAGTTTTACTGCTTAAAAGCAGAATTTTTGAGCCCTTTCACAGCCCTAGGGCCTGGTAAACTCTAAAACCTCGATATATGGTGCAAACGTGTGTTGAATTTAGGCTTAGTGTGTTTTAGAGAGAGAGAGGAAGAGATAAGGTCTTGCTCTTTCATCTAGGCTGGAGTGCAGCGGCGCCATCATAGCTCACTGTAACCTCCAACTCCTGGACTCAAACAATCCTCCCACCTAAGCCTCCTGAGTAGTTGGCACTACCGGGTGTGGGCCACCATGCCCTGCTAAGTTTTTACTTATTTAAAAAATAATTTTTGCAGAGACAAGGTTTTACTGTGTTGCCCAGGCTGGTCTCAAAATCCAGGCCTTAAGGAATCCTCTCACCTCAGCCTCCCAAAGTGCTGGGATTACAGGCTTGAGTTACCACAAGTCAGTCCAGTTTCCCCTGTTTTAACATCTTGCATTGCTGTGATACAGTTGTAACTGCTGGGGTTGTATCGATACATTACTATTAACTCAAGTCCATTATTTACATGGGGGTTCACACTTTGTGTTGTACAATTCTATGGGTTTTGACAAATGCATATGTCATGTATTCACCATTACAGTATCATAGAGAATAGTCTCATAGTCCTAAAAATCCTGTGCCCCCTTTTTCACCCCTCCCCTCACCTCTCCACTCACCTTGAACCCCTGGAAACCACTGATATTTTTACTATCTCTATATTTTCACCTTTTCCAGAAGTCATATAATTTGAATGATACAGTATGTAGCTTTTCCAGACCAGCTTCCTTCATTTGGCGATATGCATTTAAGGTTATTCCATGTTTTCTAGTGTTTTGACAGCTCATTTCTGTTTAGCACTGAATAGTATTCCATAGTCTGCATGAAATGGTTCATAGTGCATTCACCTACTGAAGAACATCTTTGCTGTTTCTATATTTCAGCAATGAGAAATAAAGCTGTGGTAAACATTCATGTGAGGATATTCTCTGGATATATTTTCAATTCACTTGGGTAAACACCTGGGAGGTTGGCTGCTGGTTCGTATGGTAACACTATGTTTACATTTGTAAGAAGCTGTCTTCAAAAGTGGCTGTACCTTTTGCATTCCCACCAGCAATAAATGAGAGTTCCTGTACCTCCACTTCTGGCCAGCATTCAGTATTGCCAGCGTTTGAGGTTTTAGCTATTCTAATAGTTCTGTAGTGGTATCTCTTTGTTGTTTTATTTTGCGGTACACTAGTGACCTAGGATGTTGGGCATCTTTTCATATGCATACTTGCCATCGATATATCTTCTTTGGTGAGGTATCTGTTCAGATCTTCTGCCTAGCTTTTTTTTTTTTTGAGACGCAGTCTCACTTTTTTGCCCAGGCTGGAGCGCAATGGTGCGATCTCGGCTGACTGCAACCTCCGCCTCCCGGGTCAAGCGATTCTCCTGCCTCAGCCTCCTGAGTAGCTGAGATTACAGGTGCCTGCCATCACGCCCAGCTAATTTTCATATTTTTAGTAGAGATGGGGTTTCACCATGTTGGTCAGGCTGGTCTTGAACTTTTGCCCTCATGATCCACCTGCCTCGGCCTCCCAAAGTGCTGGGACTATTGGCATAAGCCACTGTGCCCGGCCTCTGCCTACTTTTTAGTAGGGCTGTTTTCTTACTGTTGAGTTTTAAGAGTTTTTTGTACACTTTAGATACATATTCTTTCTTTTTTCTTTTTTTTTTGAGACAGTCTTCTCTGTTGCCCAGGCTGGGGTACAGTGGCTCAATCTCCGCTCACTGCAACCTCCGTCTCCTGGGTTCAGCCAATTCTCCTGCCTCAGCCTGCAAAGTAGCTGGGACTACAGGTGTGCGCCACCACACCTAGCCAAGTTTTTGTAATTTAATAGAGACAGGGTTTCGCCATGTTGTCCAGGCTGATCTTGAACTCCTGAGCTCAGGCAATCCACCACTTCAACCTCCCAAAGTGCTAGGATTACAGGGGTGAGCCACCGTGCCCAGCTAGATACATATTATCAGAGTAGCTGGGACGACAGGCATCTGCCATCATGTCCATCTTTCTATTTTTTGTACAGATGGGGTATTACCATGTTGCTCAGGCTGGTCTTGGACTCCTGAGTGCAAGTGATCTGTCTGCCTCAGCCTCCCAAAGTGCTGGGATTACAAGTGTGAGCCACTGCGCCTGGCATTGTCTTTTTTTTTTTTTTTTGCATGGTTTGTGTTTTTGATGTTATATCCACAAACTCATCACTGAACCTAGGTCACCTAGATTTTGGCCTTTAGTATCTTCAAGAAATTTTATAGTATTGTGTTTTGTATTTAGGTCCATGATCCATTTTTTAGTTTAATTGTTGTAAAGGTATAAGGTCAGTGTCTAGATTCCTTTTGCACATGAATGTCCAGTTTGGATGTTGGTTAAAAACAATATCATTTCAACCAGGCGCAGTGGCTCACACCTGTAATCCCAGCACACCTGAAGTCAGTATTTCGAGACCAGCCTGGCCAACATGGTAAAACACTGTCTCTACTGAAAATACAAAAATTAGCTGATGGTGGGCACCTGTAAACCCAGTTACTCGAGAAGCTGAGGCAGGAGAATCACCTGAACCCAGAGGTGGAGCTGCAGTGAGCTGAGATCATGCCACTGCACTCCAGCCCGGGCAACAGAGTGAGAGTCTCCCTCAAAACAAACAAACAAACAAACCGAAAAAACAAAAACACACACACTATCATTTCTACATCAAATTGCATTTGCTCCTTTGTCAAAGATTAGTGGGTACACTGGGTCTATCTCTGCACTCTCTATTCTGTTCCATTGACCTATTTGTATTCTTTTACCAATCCCAAACTGTCTCGATTATTGTAGCTATATAGGATGACTTGAAATCTGGTCATGTCAGTCTACCGATGTTCTTTTTCAGTATTGTGTTGGCTGTTTTGAGTCTTACTGTTCCTATAAACTTTAGAACCACTTTGTCAATATACAAAAATAACTTGCTGGATTTTGATTGAGATTATGTTGAATACATTGATCAGGCTGAGCCTCGGTAACAATGTTGAGTCTTCTGATCCATGAACATGAAATAGCTCTCCATTTATTTATTTATTTATTTATTATTTATTTATTTATGATGGAGTCTCGCTCTGTCACCCAGGCTGGAGTGCAGTGGTGTGATCTCGGCTCACTGCAACCTCCCAACCTGGGTTCAAATGATTCTCCTGCCTCAGCCTCCTGAGTAGCTGGGATTACAGGTGCGCACCACCACGCCTGGCTAATTTTTGTATTTTTAGTAGAGATGGGGTTTCACCATGTTTGTCAGGCTCGTCTCAATCTCCCGACCTTGTGATCCACACGCTTTGGCCTCCCAAAGTGCTGGGATTACACACGTGAGCCACTGGGCCTAGGCTGGTATCTCTCCATTTATTTAGGTATTTTTTATTTCTTTCATCTGAGTTTGGTAGTTTTCTTCATATAGATCTTGTACATATTTTGTGAGCTTTATGCATAAGTATTTCATTTTTTAGCACTAATGTAAATGGTATTGTTTTTAATTTGAAATTCTAATTGTTCATTGCTAGCATACAGCAAGGCAACTAACTTTTGTATACTAAACTTGTAACCTGAAACCTTACTACAATAGTTTATTAGTTTGTTTTCTTTGTCATTTCTTTAGAATTTCCTAGATAATCATTCCACTGGGAATAAAAGCTGTTTTATTTCTTCCTTCCCAGTCTGTATGACTTTTTAAAATTTTCTTTTATTGTCCTATTGCATTGACTAGGATTTCTAGTAGAATGTGGGAAAGTAATGGTGAGAAGAGACAGCCTTGCCCTGTTCTTGATCTTAAATGTGAGAAATCTAACTTTTCAACATTGAGTATGATGTTAGCTATATATTTTTATAGCTCCTTTTAAAAAAATCAAGTTGAGGAAGTTCCTCCTCATTCCTAGGTTGTTGAGAGTCTATTAACATGAATGAATTTTGAATTTTGTCAGATGCTTTTTTCTACATCTTTTGATTGATCATATGACTTTTCTTCTTTGGCTTCTTGATGGGATAGATTACATTTTCAAATATTGAACCAGCTGGGCATGGTGGCTCACATCTGTAATCCAGTACTTTGGGAGGCTCATTAGGTGGAATGAGAGACTTGAGAAAAGAAATGAGACACAGAGACAAAGTATAGAGAAAGAAAAAGTGGGCCCAGGGGACCAGCACTCAGCATACAGAGGACCCACGCCGGCACCGGTCTCTGAGTTCCCTCAGTATTTATTGATTATTATCTTTACCATCTTAGAAAAAGGGATCATCATAGAGAGAAGGTCAGCAGTAAGACATATGAATAAAGATCTCTGTGACATGAATAAGTTTAAGGAAAAGTGCTGTGCCTTGATATGCATATACAAACATCTCCATAAACCTTTTTAGTGCATAAAGAGCAGCATTGAGCTACCAAGTTCCACCTTTTGCCCTAAGATGGTTTTCTCCTTTCTGGGTAAACAGAACATACAATCGGGTTTTACACTGAGATGTTCCATCGCCCAGGGACGGGCAGCAGGAGACAGATGCTTTTCTCTATCTCAACTGCCAAGAGGCCTTCTTTCCTCTTGTACTGGTCCTCCTCAGCACAGACCCTTCACGGGTGTCAGGCTGGGGGACAATCAGGTCTTTCCCTTCCCACGAGGCCATATTTCAGACTATCACATGGGGAGGAGAAACCTTGGACAATACCTAGCTTTCCTAGGCAGAGGTCCCGGCGACCTTTGGCAGTGTATGTGTACCTGGGTACTTGAGATTAAGAGAATGGTGATGACTTTTCACAAGCATACTGCCTTCACGTACTTGTTTAACAAAGCACACCCTGCACAGCCAAAAATCCGTTAAACCTTGAGTCACCACAGCACATGTCTCTTGCAAGGACAAGGTCGGGGGTAGGGTCACAGATTAACAGCATCTCAAATACAGAACAAAATGGAGTCTCTTATGTCTACTTCTTTCTATACAGACACAGTAACAGTCTGATCTCTCTTTCTTTTCCCCACAGGCATGGCAGCACATGCCTGTGGTCCCAGCTACTTGGGAGGCTGAGGTGAAATGATCAGTGACTTGTGTTGTCACCACTACACTCCAGCCTGAATGACAGGGTGAGACCCTGTCTTAAGAAACACCCCAAAAAACCAAAAACGAATATTGAATTAACCTTGAATACCTGGGATAAATCCCACTTTATCGCTCAATTCTATTTGCTATTTGCTAAGATATTTTTAGGCAGTTTTGCATCCATATTCCTACAGGATATTGGTCTGTAGTTTTTTTTTTACTTACTTTGTCTAGTTTTGGTATTAAAAGGAATTGGGAAGTTTTTTCTCCTCTTCTATTTTCTGAGAGAGATTGTATAGACATGGCATTAATTATTCCTTAAACATTTGCTAGAATTCTCCAATGAAACAGACTGGGCCTGAAGATTGCCTATTGTGAGTTATAAAATTAGAAATTCAATTTCCTTACTAGCTATATGGCTATTCAAATGATAAATTTACAAAATTAAACATACTCTTACCATATGATCTAGCACTCATACTCCTTAGTATTTATGCAAATGAATTGAAAACTTATGTTCACACAAAAATCTGCATGTAGATGTTTATAGCAGCTTTATTAGTCATTGCCAAAATTTGGAAGCAACCAAGATGTTCTTCAGTAGGTGAATGGATGAAGAAACTGTGTTACATCAAACAATGGAATATTATTCAGTACTAAAAAGAAGTGAGCTATGAAGCCATGAAAAGACATGGAGGAAATTTAAATGAATTTAAGGAGGAAATTTAAATGAATTTAACTACGTGAAAGAAGCCAGTCTGGGCCGGGGACGATGAGTCACACCTGTAATCCCAGCAATTTGGGAGACTGAGGTGAGCAGATCACTTGAGATCAGGAGTTCAAGGCCAGCCTGGCCAACATGGTGAAACCCCGTCTCTACCAAAAATACAAAAATTAGCTGGGCATGGTGGCGTGTGCCTGTAATCCCAGCTACTCAGGAGGCTGAGGCAGGAGAATCATTTGAATCTGGGAGGCGGAGGTTGCAGTGAGCCAAGATGGCGCCACTGTACTCCAGCCTGGGCAGCAGAGCAAGATTCAGTCTCAGAAAAAAAAAAAAAAAAAAAAAAAAAAGAAGCCAGTCTGAAAAGGCTACACACTAACACACTATGTAATTCCAACTATATGACATTGTGGAAGAGACAAAACATCAGTCGTTGCCAGTGCTTGGGGGGAGGGAGGAATGAACAGATGGAGCACAGAGGATTTTTAGGGCAAATGTATTCAATCAGTTGTAGCAATTTGTACTTTTGGAGTTTTTGGTCCATTTCATCTAAGTTGTAAAAAATATGTATAGAATCAGGCCACTGCACTCCAGTCCGGTCGACAGAGCGAGACTCCGCCTCAAAAAAAAAAAAAATATGTATAGAGTTGTTTGAGCATTCCTTTATTATCCTTTTTGAGATTTGGAAGGTCTGTAATAATATCCCTTGTTTTATTCCTGATACTAGTAATTTGAGTCTTATTTTTTCTTTCAGTCTTGTGAGAGTTTTTTTTTATATTTTGTTGATTATTTCAAAGAACTAGTTTTTTGTTTCATTGAGTCTCTCTTGATTTTTGTTTTTCATTTTCATTGATTTCTGCTCTTTATTTTGTTGAATTATGATCCCTTTGGGCTTCTTTTACTCTTTTTACCAGTGTCTTGAGGTGGGAGCTTAGGTTATTGATTTGTGAGTTTTCCTCTTTATGTATGCACTTACTACTATAACTTTCCCATTCAGCACTGCTTTAACTGCATTCTACACATTTTGATGTTTTCATTTTCACTCAATTCAACATATATCTCAGAAATTTCCTTTGAGACTTCCTCTTTGATGCATTTATTAAAGTGTGCTGTTTAGTTTTCAAGTCTTTAGAGATTTTTCTTTTATCTTTCTGCTATTGATTTCTAGTTGATCCCCTGTGCCAGAGAACACATTTATATGATTCCAATTTTTAAAAATCTGTTTCATGGCCCAGAATACAGTCTATCTTGGCATGTGTTCCATGGGTACTTGAAAAGGATTTGCAGTCTTCTGTTTTGGGATAGAGTGTTCCATAACTGCCATTTAGACCCTGTTGATTTATGGTGGTGTTGCGTTCCTCTGTATTTTTGCTGATTTTCTGTCAAGTTGTTTTGTCAATTGTTAAGAGAGGGGTGTTAAAATCACCAACTATAATTGTAGATGAGTCTATTTCATCTTTTATTTCTATTGGCTTTTACTTCACATTATTTTACAACCCTGTTATTTTGTGCATAAATATTTAGAACTGTCTTCTCAGTGGCTTGACCCTTTAATGATGTAACATATCTCATTCCCTGACAACTTTTTTTGCTCTAAGGTCTGCTTTACTTCATATTATACAGCCAATGCTGTTTTCTTTTGATTAATGTTTGCAAGGTATGCATTTTATTCCACTCATTCACTTTGAATCTACCCATATTACTGGACTGGAAGTAAGTTTGTTACAGACACCATATAGTTCATATAATTGCATTCGTTTTTATAAGCTTGGCCAATCTGTCTTTTATATTTAATGTCCTTAGAGTTCATGTAACTACTAATGTATCAGGGCTTAGAGTCTGCTACTTTTTAAATTAATAAACTTCACATTTTATAGTTTTAGGTTTACAGCAAACGTGAACAGAAACTAGTTTCCATATAGCTCGTTCCCGCACATACGCAACCTATCTATACCCTGTACTGCATTGGTACATTTTTTTTTTTTTTTTACAATCAATGAACCCTACATTTACACGTCATCACCCAAAGTTTATAGTTTACATTAGAGTTCACTTTTGGTGTTGTACATTCTATGGGTTTTTATAAATATGACATGTAACCCCACCATTGTAGTATCATACAAAAGAGTTTCATTGCCCTAAAAATCTTCTGTGCTCTACCTATTCATCTCTCCCTCCCGATAAGCACTGGAAACCACTGATATTTTACTATCTTCAAAATTTTGTCTCTTCCACTCTGTCATATAGTTGAACTATACAGTATGTAACCTTTTCAGATTGACTTCTATCACTTAGTTATATTCATTTAAATTTCCTTCATGTCTTTTCATGGCTTGATAGCTTGCTTTTTAGTATTGAATAATATTCCATTGTTTGGATGTACCATAGTTGTTGTTGTTGTTGTTGTTGTTTTTTTGGCAGAGTTTCGCTCGTTGCCCAGGCTGGAGTGCAGTGACGTGATCTCAGCTCACTGCAACCTCTGCCTCCTGGGCTCAAGTGATTCTCCTGCCTCAGCCTCCCAAGTAGCTGGGATTATAGACATGCTCCACCACGCCCAGCTAATTTTGTATTTTTAGTAGAGACGGGGTTTCTCCATGTTGGTCAGGCTGGTCTTGAACTCCCGACCACAGGTGATCCACCCACCTCAGCCTCCCAAAGTGCTGGGATTACAGGCATGAGCCACTGCGCCTGGCTAGGATGTACCATAGTTTCTTTATCCATTCATCTACTGAAGAACATGTTGGTTGCTTCCAAATTTTGGAAATGATTAATAAAGCGGCTATAAACATCTATGTTTTTGTGTTGTTTTCAATTCATTTGGATAAATACTAAAGAGTGTGAGTGCTGCATCATATGGTAAGAGTATGTTTAGTTTTGTAAGAAAATGTCAAACTGTTTTCCAAAGTGGCTATAAAATTTTGCATTCTTACCAGCAATAAGTGAGAGTTCTTGTTACTCCACATCCTTGCCAGCATTTAATGTCGTCAGTGCTTTTGGTTTTGGCCATTATAATAGGTATGTAGTGGCATCTCATTGTTTTAATTTGCAGTTTCCTAATAACACGTTATTATGGAGTAACTTTTCTTTCTGTTTTTTTTTTTTTTTTTTTTGAGACGGAGTCTTGCTCTGTCGCCC
>NW_012116333.1:3209593-3210645 GCF_000951035.1 Colobus angolensis palliatus
CCCTCTGTCGCCCAAGCTGGAGGGCAGTGGTGTGATCTCGGCTCACTGCAAGCTCCGCCTCCCGGGTTCACGCCATTCTCCTGCCTCAGCCTCCCGAGTAGCCGGGCTACAGGCGCCGGCCACCATGCCTGGCTTTTTTGTATTTTTAGTAGAGACGGGGTTTCACCATGTTAGCCAGGATGGTCTCGATCTCCTGACCTTGTGACCCGCCAGTCTCAAGTCTCCCAAAATGCTGGGGATACAGGCGTGAGCCACCGCCCCTGGCCCTTTTGTTCATTTTTAATTAGGTGTTCTTTCTCTTGTTAAGCTTTGAGTCCTTTGTATATTTTGGAGAACAGTTCATTATCACATCTTTTGCAAATACAGATCTTGTCTTTTCATTCCCTTAACTGTGTCTTTTGGAGAGCAGTTCTGAATTTGAATGAAGTCCAGTTTATCAATTATTTCCTTTATGTAGTGTGCCTTTGGTGTTGCATCTAAAAAGTCAACCAGGTTTTCTCCTATGTTGTCTTCTAGGAGTTTTATAGTTTTGCATTGTACATCTAGGTCTATGATCCATTTTCAGTGAATTTTTGTGATGTGTAAGGTCTATATCTAGATTTATTATTTTTTTTAACATGGGATATTCAGTTGTCTCACCATCATTTGTTGAAAAGACTGTCTTTGCTTCATTGTATGGCCTTTCCTCTGTCAAAAAATGAGTTGACTGTATTCATATGGGTCTATTTCTGGGCTTCTATTCTGTTTCATTGGTCTATTTATTTTTGCCAGTATGAATTACTGTAGCTTTATTTACCATCATTTTAGAACTGGTTGCTTAGTAGGTTTTGATGTCATGCAGTGTCAGTCTTCCAACTTTGTTCTCCTTCAATATTGAGTTGGCTATTCTGTTTTTTTTGCCTCTCCATACAAAGTTTAGACTTAGTTCATCAATATCCATGAAATAACTTGCTCAGATTTTAATTGGGAATGTGTTGAATCTATAGATTAAGTAGGAAAAACTGACATATTGACAATATTGAGTCTTATCCATGAACATGGAATATCCCTCC
>NW_012116333.1:3211112-3320033 GCF_000951035.1 Colobus angolensis palliatus
TTTTTAGTAGAGACGGGGTTTCACCGTGTTAGCCAGGATGGTCTCGATCTCCTGACCTCGTGATCCGCCCATCTCGGCCTCCCAAAGTGCTATTACAGGCTTGAGCCACCGTGCCTGGCCTTTTTTCATATCTTTCATCAGAGTTTTGCAGTTTTCTTCATGTACATCTTATACATATTTTGTTAGATTTACACCTAAGTATTTCATTTTGGCAGAGGGTAATGTAAATGGTAATGTGTTTTGAATTTCAAATTCCACTTAATTGCTGGTGTATAGAAAAGCAATAGACTTTTGTACTTTATATTCTATCCTGGGCAGGCATGGTGGCTCACACCTGTAATTCCAGCACTTTGGGAGGCCAAGGCAGGTGGATCACTTGAGTCCAGGAGGTCGATACCATCCTGGCCAACATGGCAAAACCCTGTCTCTACTAAAAATGCAAAAAGTTAACCAGGTGTGGTGGTGCATGCCTGTAGTCCCAGCTACCTGGGAGGCTGAGGTGGGAAGATCCCTTGAGCTCCTAAGGTGGAGGTTGCAATCAGCTGAGATTGTGCCACTGCACTTCAGCCTGGGTGACAGAGTGAGACTCCATCTCAAACAAAACAAAACAAAAACCAAAACCATTCTATCCTGCAACCCTGCTGCAATTGTTTATCAGTTTCTTATTTGTCAATTCTAATGTCATCTATGAACAGAGTATTTCCTTTTACTGTTGTATTGCATTACCTAGGATTTCCAGTATGATGTTAAAAAACGGTGGTGATATGACATATCCTTGCCTCATTCCTGATCTTAGCAGGAAAGCTTCACGTTTCTCACCATTAAGTATGATGTTAGCTGTAGACTTTTTCTAAATGTTCTTTATCAAGTTTAGGAAGTTTTCTTTTTCCTTTTTTCCCCCAAATAAATCTTCGTAACATTCAAAGTTTTCTATTCCAGTTTGCCAAGCATTTTTTTTTTTTACTCATGAATGTGTGTTGGATTTTGTCAAATGCTTTTTCTGCATCTATTAATATGATCATGTTATTTTTCTTCTTTAGCCTGTTGATGTAATGGATTACATTAACTGATTTTGAATGCTGAACCAGCCTTACATACCTAGGATAAATCCCATTTGGTTGTGTGTATAATTATCTTAATACATTTCTGGATTCAAATTTGTTAATGTTCTGTATGGGATTTTTACATCTATGCTCATAAGAAGTATTAGCCTGTAATTTCCTTTTCTTGTAATGTCTTTGTTTTAGTATTAGGGTAATGCTGACCTCAGAGATTAAGTTAAGAAGGATTCTCTCTGCTTCTATTTTCTGAACGACTTGGAGAATTGGTACAAATTCTTTCTTAAATGTTTGGTAGGATTCACCAGAAATCTGGGTCAAATGCTTTGTTTGGAAGGTCATTAATTATTGATTCATTATCTTTAAGAATTATAGGTCTAGTCATAGTCTAGTCATAAAAGAGATTCTCTATTTCTTCTCATGTGATTTAAAGCAGATGTGTTTTTCAAGGAATTGGTCTATTTCTTCTACCTTATTAAATTTGTGAACATAGTTGTTCACAATATTCCTTTAACATCCTTTTAATGTCATGGGATACATGACATTATCCCATGCCATCTGATGCCATCTCTTTCATTTATTATTATTTTTTTTGAGATTAAGTCTTACTCTGTCACCAGGCTGGAGTGCAGTGGTGCAACCTCAGCTCACTGCAACCTCCACCTCCCGGGTTCAAGCGATTCTCCTGCCTCAGCCTCCTGAGTAGCTGGGACTACAGGCACGCACCACTACACCCAGCTAATTTTTGTATTTTTAGTACAGACTTGGTTTCACCATGTTGGCCACGATGGTCTCGATCTCCTGATCTGTTCGCCTTAGCCTCCCAAAGTGCTGGGATTACAGGCATGAGCCACTGAGCCTGGCCATTTTTTATATAAGTAATTTTGTAGCTTTACTTTTTTCTTAGTCTGGTTAGAGACTTACTTATTTTATTGATCTTCCCAAAGAACCAGCTTTTGGTTTTTCTGCCTTTTTTTTTTTTTTTTTTTACTGGTTTTTCTTTTTTTCTTCCTGTGGGTTAATGGACTTTTTTTTTCTTTTTAGAATTCCATTTTGGTTTATCTATAGTGTTTTTGAGTATATGTCTTTTCATTGCCTTTCTAGTGGTTGCTCTAGCTACTACATTTGTATTATGTATAGCTTTTCAGTCTAGTGGCATCAACATTTTACCTGTTTGTGTGAACCGAAAGCTTACCTGTATGCCCCTTTTCTTTCCCACATTTATAACAATTATTTCCTGTACATTCAGTGAAAACCCCAATAGACAGAATTATAATTTTGCTTCAATAAATGTAATTTAGAAATCTACAAAGGTGTACTGTATTTACCCATATTTTTACTCTTTCTACTCTTCCTCCCTGATCTTCCAAGATTCCTTCTTTGATGGTTTCCTTTCTGTTTCAAGAACTGCTTTAGCATTTCAGCCAGAACCACCATTTTCCAATAACTCACCAAAATGACAAACACAAAAGGAAAGAGGAGAGGCACCTGATATATGTTCTCTGGGCCTTTTATAACATGCAGTTGTTCCTTTGGCCACATACACACGAATCTAACAAAAAAAGTCATACCGTAGACATCAGTATGGGAACTGTTTGAAAAGGAATGTCCCACAAATGTTACCATGCCAAACTGGGAGTCCACAATGTTACCCACCATGCTGTTGGCATTGTTGTAAACAAATTAAGGGAAACACTCTTGTCAAGAGATTAATATGCATATTGAGTGTAGTAAGGACTCTAAGTGGTGAGATAGCATACTGAGAAGTGTGAAGGAAAATGACCAGAAAAAGAAGGAAGCCAAAGATAAAGGTACCTGGGCTTAACTGAGGTGCCAGCCTGTTCTGCCCAGAGAAGCACACTTTCTGAGAACCAATGGGAAGGAGCCTGAGCTGCCAGAACCTATTCTCTACTAATTCATGCCATAATAGGTGTTCAACAACAACAAAAAGACCTTTAGACTGTTAAACAAACAAACAAAAAACTTCCTTTAGCCATTTTATTAGGACAGATTTGCTGGCAACTAATTATCTTAGTTTTCCTTTTTTGTGTCTGTCTTGTAGACAATGTGTCATTGCTTTTGGTTGCACTTTCCTGGTCCTTTAGCTACAGAGAACCGGCTCTTCTCGAACCTTTGTCTGTATGCAGCCTTTCCAGGTTGTTGGGTTCTCCAGTAACCGGTAGTAAGTATGGGATACACAAGGCAGTAAGAAAATCCAGGGAACTCACCACTATTTTATTCCTTGATTCCCAAGGTCTCTAGCGATTCTGCCTTCTTTTTTCCACCTTTCAAAGTGTTCTTGCCTGTTTTACATATAACGTTCAGGGCTTTTTAAATGAGCTTAGAAGAAAGAATAGAGAAAACTATGTTTACTCCATCTTTTGGAATCAGAAGTCCTTTCCTGATTATTTTGATGTGTGCGCGTGATGATGCTGTGGTCATATTTTTAAGATATACTGATTTACAGATAAAATATAATGTCTGGAATGAACTTCGTAATAATTTGGCATGGGTAAATGGGTAGGAATATAGGTGGAAGTGAGATTAGCCATGAACAGATAAATATTGAAGATGAGTGATGGGGTATATGGAGGTTTATTACCCTCTTTTATTTTTGTATATGTCTGAAATGCTCCTTAAAAAAAAATTTCCTGACTACCCCACTCCAATATTACAGAATCTTACAATAATCAAGATTTATCTATAGCTACTGTCTATGTTCCCTGCTAGAGTATAAACTTGTTAACAGGGACTCAGTCTATCTTGGTCACAATTATAAGCTCCAAAGCTTCAAAGTGACTGGCATATAGTTGTTACTCAAATCACCATGTTTTGTCAAATACAAGATGCCATAGATTGTAAAATATCTTAATTTTATGTCAGTAGGAAAAATTTCTGCAAACTGTGACACATACTACCAGTTTGCTTTTCTTTTTTATTTTTGAGATGGAGTTTCGCTCTTGTCACCCAGGCTGGAATGCAATGGCATGATCTCGGCTCACTGCAAACTTCGCCTCCTGGGTTCAAGCGATTCTCCTGCCTCAGCTTCCCAAGTAGCTGGGATTACAGACGTCCACCACCATGCCCAGCTAATTTTTGTATTTTTAGTAGAGACAGGGTTTCATCATGTTAGCCAGGCTGGTCTCGAACTCCTGGTGTCAGGTGATCCACCCACTTTGGCCTCCCGAAGTGCGAGGATTACAGGCGTGAGCCACTGCGCCCAGCCGACATACTACCAATTTTTAGAAGTATTTTGATTTGGGAGATGCTACAATGTGAAAACATGTCTACTGGTATCTGAGGAATAAATAAGCTGAAATAATTTGAGATTTAGATAAGGGCAAATACGTGTTCAAGGACAGATCATGTATTAATTGATAACAGCTATATTTTTGAGTCTATTATCAATTCTTCAGTGAATGTTCCTTATCAAATATTAAAAATTTATGTCCAAGTTTGTAGGACTATTACAAACCTTAATAGAAAATGCGAGATTCCACAATGATGGTCTCCACTTTACCACCAAGAACCTCCTGTATTAATTTATCTCCAAGGTCTCCATATTTTAAAATACTTTGATAACCAAGTAAAGTTCATTTGTTAAGCTAATTTTGTCTTTTATGGAATAAATTATACTGTTTGGATTGAGGTAATATAATTCCAGCTACAATAAAAGACACTTCAGCTTTTGCCCTACTTGTATGGATTCACTACAGGGAAATGTAACATTTCCATTAGAATATAATTTTGCAACCTCTAGTGCTACTTTCCTAGAGTTTAGGCCCCAGTGGAATCGGGATGGCAGTCACTGACTGGCTCTTAGCTCCTGTATTAAGTCAACAAAGGGCATTTAGCTGGCCCATCTTACATTTATGTTAGGAGTTAGGCCATTTGTTTACACAGCTCTCTAAAAAAGAGTCTTACCTTCTGTGTTCTGGAATACCCAGCTGGGTGACTTCTTACTTGGATTAATGATTTCTCTACCACAAGAACCAACCTACCCTGTTCATGAAATATTTTAAAGAACTGGTCACTTAGTCTTGGGCTGCATGGGAGGGGACGAGTGTGGGGCTAGAAAAAGTGAGGACATGAAACAACCATGAATCTGCAACCAAAGCACAGAATGGGAAAGATTTTAGTATCAACAGAACTAAAGACAGATTCTTCCAAATTTGAGAGATGACTAAAAATCTTAGTTATTGTGGTAAAAAACTTCAGTGACAAGTCGCTGCCTTCAGGTGCCAAATCTCACTATCCTCTCAATCTCTACATAAACAAAAAGAGCTATGGCCACCAGCCAAGGCCCTGTCATTTTCCCGCCAGTAGCAGGAGGTCAGGCCATTCAGTGAAGTGGCTTATGAATAGGATTTGACCGCCATTAGCATTTCCTGACAGCTGATGGTAAACTAGAACATCAACAGGGTGGTTTAGGATTGTTTTGGAAATCTGAGTAGTAAGTGCTTCTGTGATGAAACTCTTTCAGTTAACATAGGATTGGCTTTGGCTTTCACTTTAACCTCTGAAAGACATTATTGTTTATGTTTGTCGCCAGATTTAAAAATGGACAATTGTGATAAAGAATGTTAAACAGAACCCAGATAATGCCTAAACCTAATTGTTTCCCACCAGTCCAGTTTTATTTAGATTTTATGTGCTCACATATAGACACACTTAAAGAGCATATGTTTATATATATATATATATATATAAAATATAGATGATATGGGAGTTTCTGACAAAGTGATTTATTAATGAAAATTTATTCACTATATAACCTTTGAATACCTGAGAAACTTCATTATGTACAAATCAGCATGAAGTTCCCAGTTCCCAGACTTTGGTTATATGAATATGCCTCAAGCACCACAAAAGAAACATTAGTCCTAATTTAAAAAGAAAAAAGTACCAAGAAACAAAAAAAATCTTCAATTCTCTTGAATCTGTTTTCTTTACACCACATCAGGAAAATCCCCTTTTATTCCACATTTCCTTTCATCTCAGTCAGTTTTCAAAACTGGTATAAAAAAAACTGATCAGAAGAAGACAGACAGACAAACCATTATAGATAAAAGTGATTATCTCAAAAGGACAATTTCTGGAAATTATTCTATCTTAAATAAAGAAACTATTTTAATCTAGGAGGTTTGCATTATGCAACATATATGAAGAAAAACCCTAATTATTAATTTTCAGAATTTAAAAACTTAAACAATGCAAGCCTATTAAGAGTTGAGTGGAAGGCTCACAGGGAGATTTTTAGCAAAATCAGTTAAAGAGATTCCTGGATTTCAACTTGCTTCCTGGCATTGCTGGCATCTGTGGGCTGCAGAAGCAATTGGTATAATATATGGGCAGGAAGAAAGAGACCCGACAGGCTGAGCACAACCTTCCATGGGATTTCACAAGAGTTCTGATGGACAAAAGAAATAAACATCAAAGAATGAAAACTGAAACAGAAGAAAATAGAAACTTATCTAAGTCCACATGAGTCAGGATGGAGGGGGTTTAGATGTATCAACTGACAATTGCATATGTGTGGAAGAGATTGCGTCCTTGACTACAAATGTGGATTATATACACATTTATATTAACTTAATTCATATATTACACCTGACAGCTCAAAAGGACGTCTCTGGTGGGAGATGGGAGGAGATGCTATTCGTTCGGCTCCTCAAGTCCCTGTCCTTTGCCCTGAATGGTCAGCGGTCTCTGCACAGGACTCGGCAGCATGGTATATGAATGGATAAAGCTTGATGTCTGGTCCAGGGGTGGAACAGTTTCTGCATTCTTCATTGTAATATCGTAGCAACAGCTTATACACGTCTCCTGGAGAGCCAAAGGTCAGACCAGAGGCACATTAAAGTATGTAATTGAAAAAAACCTTAGAAAGAACACTCCAGTTTTATCTTAATCTAAATAGCACATGCTCAGATTTGGCTTTTGAAAATACAGCATGAATTTCATATGCCTGAAACGCTTTCCCAACATAAATTAAACAAATTTTAAAAACTCTTTAAAGAAACAACCTCTTAGCTCATGATAACAACAGGTTATACAGGTACACTGTCCAAGCACCCTCCTGGGAGTTCACAGCAGCCCTCATTATACACTTAGCTCCTGAGGTAGAAAGCACACTGGATGAGCACTGGCAGGTCTGAGAAATAGGACAGTGGTGCTTCTCAGATCTGAACTCACCTTCATTCATCTCTCCCATTTTAGATTTTTATAGACACAAAAGCAAAAATGAACACTAACTCCAGCTTCTTGACCTTACTTTAGTAAGCTGATGTACTCTATCAAGACTGTGGATGAAACTTTGCCAGAACAAAAAGACTCCGCAAATGCTGCCCCTCCGAGAGCTTTGTCCTTCCCGCTCAGAGTCATGCTTTTGTTTCTTTGTACCCACTGTGATTCATCCAGATTTAGCAAGTGTTCCCACTGAATGGTGTATAATCCATCTAGATATCAAGTGTCAAGAGTATCTCCTACTTACCAACACTGAGTTTCCTTTCAGTAAGGAAAATGTGCATGCTGTAAATGTCTCTCATCAATTCTGAGTCCCCAAAGGTGAAATAAACCACATCTCGCTCAGCTGCAGCAGCTGCCAGTATCTGTATTAAGGCTGAGGCAAAGAGAAAACACACAGTTATATAATGACACTTCCCACCTAGATACCTTTAGCTCTTTACCAGCTGGTGTGCCACAGCTTCACCCTAGATTAAAGATTTATAAACCTAGTATACATGATATTAGAAATGGGGAACACAAGGCTGGGCACGGTGGCTCACACCTGTAATACCAGCACTTTGGGAGGCTGAAGCGGGCAAATCACCTGAGGTCAGGAGTTTGAGACCAGCCTGCCCAACATGGTGAGACCCCGTCTCTACTAAAAATACAAAAAAAAAAAAAAAAAAAATTTTAGTCGGGCACGGTGACGGTTGCCTGTACCCAGCTACTTGGGAGGCTGAGGCAGAAGAATCGCTTGAACCTGGGAGGCGGAGGTTGCAGTGAGCCGAGATTGCACCATTGCACTCCAGCCTGGGTGACAGAGCAAGACTCCATCTCAAAAAAAAAGAAAAGAAAAGAAAAGAAAAGAAAAAAAAAGAAATGGGGAACACAAGATGGACATAAATCATCTAGTTGTGTGGCTTTTCAGATATGCTGCCAAGAGTATCATCAAACTATAGAATTCCAACACAGGCATCTTTGCTGAACCACAAATAATGGAAGCTGCAAACCATGGGACTAAGGTGGTATTTATATTCGCTTCTATTGTATCTGGAACTAAAATTTTTGTGTTTGCTTACTTGATATAATTGCTGTGTCTTATCACACAGCCACTGGTCTTTTGTATAGGCACATTTGGGAGGTTCTAATGTTCTCCTTTCCCACAGTAGGAGTCCTCAAAATGGGCTGGGGAGCACACCTGCGTCCCTCCTGTACTCCGACCTCCACTGGTCACTGCAGCACGGGAGGCAGAGTTCCTGAAAACACTGGAAAGTCACTCTGTGGTGTACTATAAGAATGAAAAAACAATCGAGATCTACTATCTCCAGGAATCAAAGTTACAAATCACTGAGCCTGAAGCATGTTTCCAAAAATTTAGTTACCTTACAATCTCAGTAGATAGGGTTTATTTTAAATAACCATAAAATTGAATATAGTTACGATAAACGCCCTTTTGCTATTTATAGATCTCTTACTTCATAAAAGGGAAGATGGGAATCAAATTAAAACATTAAAGAGGGTATATATATTTTTTGAGATGGAGTCTTGCTCTGTCACCCACGCTGGAATGTAGTGGTGTGATCTCGGCTCACTGCAACCTCTGCCTCCCGGATTCAAGAGATTCTCCTGCCTCAGCCTCCCAAGTAGCTGGGATTACAGGAGCCTGCCACCATACCCGGCTAATTTCTGTATTTTTAGTAAAGATATAAATTTTTCTATCTTTAGAAAACGGTTTCACCATATTGGCCAGGCTGGTCTTGAACTCCTGACCTCAAGCGATCTGCCCATCTCAGCCTCCCAAAGTGTGTGGATTACAGGTGTGAGCCAATGTGTCTGGCCAAAGAGGGTATCTTTTTATAGTTTTGATTTTTTAGAGCATGTTAATATTCTACATATTTACAAATTAAAATTAAAATACTAAGAATAGGAATGGGGAGAAACCTGTAACTGAAGGTAAATTAAAACAAATGAGCGTAATTTTAGTTCAAATAAATAACATAACTAAACTGAAGGGAAACGAAGAAGGAAGAAAGAAAAAACCCAAGCAACTTATGAAGACAATATATGACTTACATAAGTCCATAAGGCCATAATATATGGTCTTAGGCCAGAAAGAGAGAACTGCAAATGAATTCCCAACTCTTTTTACAAGGTTTGCTTACCATACTAATAGAGGTGAAGCAACTCTGAAACTATTTTGAACTATATTAGAGGAATGAGCAAATGAATAAATGTGTTGATGCTGCTGGGAACTGGGGTCTCACTATGGAAGAAGGGACACACAAACATGGAATGGAGGAAGACAAAACAGAACTGTGTGGAGATGGACTGAAATGGAAGGCATTGGTGTATACTCATGATGTCGAAAATATGTGTATCTGTGTGTGTCTGTATGTGTACATATACATTTCCTAGCTCTGTCTGCTAAAAGGGCCAAAAGGGAGACACCACAGTAGCAATGACCACAGTCAGTGCCCAGATCTTGGTCTCTACCATCATTCCCCCTAAATGGAACTAGATTCCTCAAGAAATGCTTAATGCTATAGTTTGGACAAGAAAGGTACAAGATGACCTCAAAATATTTTGTTATACCAGAAAGTAAAGAAATGCTCAAATGGATAAAACAAAACAAAACAAAAAACAGAAGGGCCAGCTCTTGCCCACAGGAGAAAGCCAAAGACTAACTGGTAAGTATGGAGGGGGTGTTAGAAGAGGAACATCCTTTCTTTGCAACCACTGTGGTAAAGGTCAGGCAAGAATCATTAACAGATGCTAAACCTAGGGAAAATTTTGCCTTTGTCTTCCTACAGATTGCTTATTAGTTACAAGGGAGGAAAAAAACCCTCAACTCTGCAGTGGGGAAACTGGGCAACACCCTGACACGGTGATCAAAATTAAGATCCCCAGTAGTGTCAGATGGCCATCAAGTGCCTCTTGACAGCGTCACTGACGCAGCATTCTGACGGAGAATGCATAACCTTAACCTCATCACAAGGAAACAGCAGACAAACTCAAAGAACACTGTATTCTTTAAACACATCAATGTCATAAGAGACAAAGAAAGGCTGTGGAAATATTCTCGATTCAAAAGGAGGCTAACAAACATGACAACTAAATGCAGTAGCTGACCTTGGACCCTGTGCTAGAGGGAAAAAGGCTAGAAAGGGCTTTATTAGGTCATTTGACAAAATGGGAATATAGATGAAAGAGTAAATAAGGTATCAGTGTACATTTATGAATTTAATAACTATAATGTGTTTAAGAGAATATTTTATTCTTAGGAAATACACATTGAAGTATTTAGAAAAGAGGGCACAGTATATGTAAGTTAGGCTCAAATGATTCAGAAAAAAATTGTGTGCAGGTGTATACATATATATGCATACATAAAAGTACGTATTTTTATTTTTATAAATTTGAAATTATTTTTAAACAGACAGTTTTAAAAATTACATGTGAAGAAAAAATTTTAAGTTGAACCAGTAAAATTTGATATAGTTGAGTATTTCCCAGATTTGGGAAAGAATCTATGACATTATAATATATGTAAGATTCTAAAATACCATCAAAGTATGTCCTAATTTCCAAACTAATATTTATTGAGTATCCACAACATGGGAGGTGCCATAACTATGCCTCATTAATCTCAGAGTATTGAAAGTAATTAACTTCAAAATAGAGATAAGTTTTAATTAAAACTGCTCAACCAACTTATGCATACATTAAAGCTTCAATACACCCTATTTCAAAAGGTTCCTAATTAACCTAAACTACACATAAAAATGGGAACTAATGAATCATCATCTTTCTTGACCAAGCAGTACCACTGCTTACCTTTTAAGTATTTACTATTAAAAAAGACAGAGACCCAAAGAAGAGTCTTTTTCATCCTATCTCCTACTAGATCTCTAGTCATTTGCCATTTGTGAAAATGAAGTATTAATAAAAACATTTAAAATTTATCTCTTTATAGAATTTATTTTATATTAAGAGAAAATCAAAAAGTAAAACCAATTCACATTACATTCTTGATTTCACACCCATTTCTATTTGAGTACATATTGTACCATAAGCACGTGTTAGACTAGTCAGGACAGGGAGGCAGGAGATCCCAGTTCTATCCTCAGCCTTCTGCCAGCTATCTAGCTCTGTGACTTTAGCCAGTTACTCTCTGGGCCTCATTTTTCTCAATTACACAATGGAGTTAAATCAGATGCTCCCTGAAGATTCTTTCAGAGTTCAGAAATTCATAACGACCGTTATAATTGTTTTCCCTCCATCGGATGCTAGACTATAAATACATAAATGAAACTGCCAGAAAGATAATCTCGATCCTAGATACATCAGTAAACACTGACAAAAGTTTATTTTAAAACATCACTGTCTTCAGGCCTTCTTGTCTACAACACCCCCAAGATCTTTGCAAATTTATACAATTATGCTTCATGATTTAAGTGAACTCTCTTGCATCAAAAGTTAGATGAGAATAAATTACAAGTCTATTAGAGTATGTGGACTGATTCCAAGTATGATATAAAAACATCAACTTCTAACTTAAAGCACAACTACGTGCCAAAATAATCACTTAAATTAACCTGCAGGGAGTTTGGTTTTAATTTTCTTTTTGGCATCAATGTTAAGCTATGAAAAAATACAAATAAATATGAGTAACATAAAAAGCAATTCATAGTATCCTGTTGCAACAAATGGACCAAGCACAAAATGGGTAAGATGACTGATACTCACACCACAGGTGTGGTGTGAGGCCACCAGCATGTAATATTGGCGATGACTGCTAACACTGGGCTCTTACAGCACGCTGAACACTGTTCTAGGAGCTTTACAAACACTACCTCATGATTCCTTACGAAAACTCAACAAGGTAATTATTACTTCCATATTGAAAATAAAGAAATTTAGGCACCAAAAGATTACATAATTTGTCTCAGGTCACACAGCCAGAAAGTGGTGGAGCTGACTGGGACACCAACTCAAGAACACATGCCCTCACCCACTGCTTCTGGGCTGCTGTGGCAATCCATGCTGGTCAACTCCAAGCAGGCCTTACCACATGCCAGCCAGAGCAATGTCTTTACATTGTTTATTCAAACGATTTAAATGCATGCTGTCAAGGAGGCCAAAATAGTAGATTTGAAAGTACTACACACGTCCTTCTACTGAGCTTACTTGGTGAGCTCTCACACTTTGGGTACCCTGAGAGCTCAGCTTTGCTCACCAGTCCCAAAAGCATTTCACTTCTTGTTTCTACCACACAGCACTCTTCTAGGCCAACTCTTATTCTCCAATTGGTCTTGCCCTCTGGCTACTGTTTTAAATCTTGACACTCCCTCCTTTTCCACTATGGATGTTACTAGTGGCTCAATCTTTGGTCCTCTCACCTACTTTAAACACACTTTCTCTTCAAGAATGCAGCCACCATTTCTAGAATGGCAACTCCCAAATCTAGATCCAGATCCAGAGCTTGCAGCCAATACAGATTAAATAACAAAAGCACACAAGGGCTTCAATCCTGGTTTGAATCCTGGCACTACCACTTGCTATCTGTATGACTCAAGGCTAATTTACCTCTCGATGCCTCAGTTGTTACCCCTATACAGACAAAAAAGAACACTTACCTAAATAGGTTGTTGTGTGCTAATACAGGTAAAGAATATATTTAGTACAATTCCTAGAACATAGCATGCACTCAGTATGTTCTCAACTGATAACAACAACAATAGTAATGAACACATATTGGTTTTTGAGGAAGACAGGGCCAAGTTTGAATGTTGGTTCTGACACGTGCTAGCTGCTCTCTTGGGACAGGTTTATTAGCTATCTATAAACCTTGGTTTCTCATTCTTAAAAGTGGGGCAACAATGGAAGGGTAACTGTGCAAACCATAGGGGAAAATGCAGTGATTGTTTAAACCTGGCTGATCCCAGCTGAGGATAGTTAAAAAAAAAATTCCTAAAGCCATTTTCCAAGTCCACTAACTCAGCAGTATCTGAGGTGCTGACACAAGTTGAGTATCCCTCATCTGAAATGCTTGGGACCAGACTGGTTTTGGATTTGTTTTTTTGGTAATATTTGCAATATCAGTTGAACATCAAAATCTGAAAATCTGAAATTGAAATGCTCCAAAGAGCATTATGTTTGAGCATCATGCACTCAAAAACTTTTGGTGAATTTTGGAGCATTTTGAATTTTGGATTTTCAGATTTGGGATACTCAACCTGTAAGAAATACATACTTGCTCCAGACACCTTTGAATATACATTATCATGCAAGACCCCATTCTCAGCACTGGGGCCACAAAAAAGGATAACACAGAAATGTTAAGAAAGTAATCTTCCTGAGCAAGGCTGGGAGAGACCAAGAGAGAGTGATCTGTTCTGGCAGAAGAAAGCAAAGTGAGGAGGAGCCTGTGGTAGACAAACTGAGGTGACCTGATCCAATGTTCTATACTCCTACCTTCCATTTTTGGTTGGAAGTCACCCCTTCCCCAACTCCATAACCACACTTCCTATAAAACTCAGTCAAAGGGCTAGTGTAGGCCAACCACAGCATGGCAGAAAATGACATATCAGTACCATCTAGATTCTTTTTCTAGAGAAATCGTCTTTCTGGAGTTTATCTTGATTCCAAAATTACAAAATAAGTAGTAAAGACAGTATTTAAGTTTGATATAAATAAATGGACATAAGGTCTGAAAGAAATTTATAAGAAGTTTTTATATCTCAGAAACATTTCACTTAATATACATAAGTCATGGAAATAAATTAGAAATCCTTTAAATCTCATTAGGGGATGTATCTTGTGTTTCTTGATTCCTTGGCTCTAACAATTTGGTCCAAGGGATGAGAAGTAATCCCAGTTGGTCAAATTAGAGTATTTTTGTGGCATTTTAAAACTAAGGGGTCCTCCTTTCTTCTTGGGTCACTCAACTGCAGGGTTGCAAGACTGGAATTATTTGGTCCTGGTTACTGCCAGTCAGAGAAAATCTGAAGGAGATAGATGAAAATGAGGCCATTATATTGAAAGAAGCAGGCAGGAAAGGAACGAACACAAACAGAGGGAGAGCCTGATTCTAGGATCGACTCATACCTGAGGTCAACTCTACCCTGCTTTGCTCAGTCACGTCAAGCAACAGTACCCTTTTAGGTAGAAGGCATAAGCTACATTAGTGTCTCTTTCAACCAAAAGAATCCTAATACAGAACTTTTTTGGTGGAAGGGAATGAGGGTCTTTCTGGAGTAGTTACCACTAGAGTAGAACCTTACAAGGGACAGAAGTAATTAGCCAGGTACAGACAGACAGTTACAGAAAAATGTGCAAAGCCTAAGATTAATTAAAGGCACACAGAAGCTACTGAATAAATTTATTCAATAGAAATTCATTGAGCATATTTTATTTGCAAGTCACTTTTAGGTACTCAAGGTAGGGAATGGGGATAGAAAAGAAAATGCAAAAAATACAACAAGACACCTTTTAGTGATAGTAAACTGGCCGTGGCATACTTGTTTACAGGTCACGTAACATATACGGGGGAGTCCAAGGGAGAGAATACAGTCATGGGTTCTCAGTTTCTGCTCCTGATCGGGCCAGTAAAGCCCTTTCCTCATCCTTCTTTTCTGTTTATCGCTAGAGAGAGAAACTAGAAACTACAGCTTCAGGCTGCTAAGCACCTAAAACAAAACAAAACAAAACAAAACAGAACAAAAACAACAAAGAAATAAGGCAAGCTGGACAAACTTATAAGTAAACACCAAAGGAAATGCTAGGAGAAATTTACAAAAACACAACAGAAGAAGGAACGTTAAAGAAGAACTCAATTCCTTCACGAAATAAGCAAGTAAAATCAGAAGGATAGAGTCTGACCTAAAAGGTATAGAATCTTACAGCAAAACAGTAAGTCTTATACCTTTCAGAGACACCTTTTCAAGTGCCAACATGTCTGCAATAACTGACTATGTTAGGTTATAAAGAGAAGTTGGAGAAATTCCAAAAAGTAGAAATAGTATTATCTACATTCTTTGATTACAATGCAACAAAATGAGACAAGAGATAAAAGCAAAATTTTTAAAAAACTAACCATTAAGAAAATTTTAAGTTATCTCCTAAAATTCTCATGGGTGCCTCAGGTCTGGTGGTACATTTGAGGCAGAAGCCCTCTCACGCAAACATCTCTGCTGAGACGAGATGTAGAAAGTTAAAAAAAAAAAAAAAAAAAAGCTGCTTCTATTCCAACCATGAGAAAAGGCCAAATGTTGTAATCTACAAAATTGTAACTTTTTCTGAGTTTACAGGAGAGCTGAGTTTTTGAGGCAACCAAAGGGTAACAAACCCCTCTGAGAAGATAAAATACATGAACTGTTTTATCTTTGAAAGTAACAGGAGAAAGAGGTGGTCACCACACAAATGGGTAGGAATAAATCAGCTAAAACTTCAATGAAATGTTAAAAGCCAAGTATGAACTAGGGGGTCACTCTGGAAGTTAGAAGCACCAGAAATAAGGAGAGCTTGCACTGGCTCAAAAGCTTTCACATGCACTTCCACAAGGTGCTCAGAAAGATACAGGTCAGGCAGGAGGCCACAGGGAGCCCCTTCGGTGGCACAGATACGTAGGAGGCCACTGGCTGCTGCTGGAGCCAGGTCCAAAGCCCCTCCATTTCCCCCTAGTCCTTTCTCTCCTAGCCTCTGGCTCCTAAGGCCACTGGCTGCCTGAGGAAGAAGGTTGTTAGTAAACTGTCTGTTGAATGAACTAATATATTTAAAATGTTCTCTTAACAGTTGTCAAAGGAATGTATAATTAAAGCAGTTCAAAACTAATTGTGAGGCTGGGCATGGCAGCGCATGCCTGCAGTCCCAGCTACTTGGGAGGCTGAAGCAGGAGGATCACTTGAGCCCAGGAGGTCAAGGCTGCAGTGAGCTATGATCACGTCATTGCACTCTAGCCTGGGTGACACAATGAGACCCTGCATCTTACACAAACAAACAACTAAAGTGTGGTGAAACACAAAACTCATGTACAATTAAGTAACAAGCATATTAAAAATATTTTGCTGGCCAGGTGCAGTGGCTCATGCCTATAATCTCAGCACTTTGGAAGCTGAGGCGGGTGAATCATGAGGTCAGGAGTCTGAGACCAGCCTGGCCAACATGGTGAAACCCCATCTCTACTAAAAATACAAAAAATTAGCTGGGCGTGGTGGCAGGTGCCTGTAATCCCAGCTACTCAAGAGGCTGAGGCAGAACTGCTTGAACCCAGGAGGTGGAGGCTGCAGTGAGCCAAGATAGCGCCACTGCACTCCAGCCCGGGTGGCAGTGCAAGACTCTGTCTCAAAATAAAAAAAAAATTTTTTGCCTTCTTTCTTTTATAATTTTCTTTTTTTGTAAGAGATGTGGTCTTACTATGTTGCCCAGGCTGACTGTGAACTTCAGGGCTCAAGCATTCCTCCCACCTCAGCCTCCTCAGTAGCTGGGACTATAGGCACATACCATCGTGCTCAGCTTAGCCTTATTTTTTTAATAATTAAAGAAATACAAGTTTAAGGATTTATACCTGCCCATGTTACCCACCATGAACGTTTTTTATAAGATTTTTTGTTACAAAAACAATATATGCTCACAATAAAAAAGATGCAGATTAAAAATAAAGTATAAAACATCACTGACCAGGTGTGGTGGCTCACAAGTATAATCACAACACTTTGGGAGGTCAAGGTGGGAGGATCCCTTGAGTTCAGGAGTTTAAGACCAGCCTGGGCAACATAGTGAAACCCTATCTCTACTGAAAATAAAAAATGAAAAAACGCCAGCAAAACAAAACAGAAAGTATCACCCACTAGAGATGAACCATAGTTAATCTTGGCACATAAACAGATAAACATAGAGAACCTCAAATTTGTGTGTGATATTTTATATTCATAATTTAATTTTAAAATGGTTTATATGGCATACATTGTATATTTCTCCCATCTGTCAATATTCCAAAACCATCTTTCCCTGTCAGCAGATACATTTCTATAATGGTTTTTAAAGGAAGCATAATATTTTATTGCATAAATGTACCATAATTTCTTTTTTTTTAGCATCATAGGTTTAGTAACCAATTCCCCATTGAAGGACATTATGACTCATTCTAAATTTTTAATGAGTATTTAGTCTAATGAAGGGGAGGGAAATGTCACAGTTACTCCAAAATTTAAATCGCAATGGTTGAGGAAACGAATTACATAACGGAAATCTTTGACTACTATGCTTGATAGGCACCAGAGCAAGCACAGCTGCAGTCTGAAAGGCTTTTAAGCCAGAAAAAAAGAAAAAAAGGAAAAGAAGTGAACACATTTATAAAGCTTTCCAAACTGTCTATCACAAATGACCATGGCTTACTGCAGACCTAGCTTCTGGATTGATGACTTGAATCTAGTCATTCATTTTACTTAAGAGAAAGACAGGAAAAAAGTGTCTGTCTTAAGATCAATAAGCCCAGAGTGAAAAACAGGTTTCCTCAAACACTGAAAATAGCACCATGCAGTTTTTGTCTTTGAATTTGAAGAAAATGTAGGTGAAAGTCTTTAGCATAAAGGGACAGGAAAGATCTTTACAAGCACACCACAAAAATGTGAACACACAAAAGCTAACTCAGTAACTTCAGCCTAATCAGTTCAAATAATTGAAGCAGAAAAATGTTTGTAACATATAACAGTTAACCAATTAATATGTTTTAATATATGAAGAGATATTATTAGCCAGTGATAAAATCAAACTACTCCCAAAGAGATGAATGGGCAGAAGGTATGAAAAAGCAATTCACAAAACAAACAAATGGCTGATAAACATGAAAACTGTTGAACCTCAAAGAAATGAAAAAGAATGACAAAGTCCTGTCATGGTGATGCTGTTCATGTGAGGAAGACAACGGGAATTGATATCACCTTTCAGAGTGCAATCTACAAGGATCAAAATGAAGTATATGTATTCTTTGAGTCATTAATCTCACCTCTAGGAATTTACCTTAAGATAATTACACATTATATATATATATAATTGTACTACACACTGTAGTACTGCTTATAATATAATGAAAACAAACTGTGAATGGAGAATCTGTGAAATAAATTATGATACATATATGCATACAACAGAATACTGTGTAGCCATTAACAAATGCTGAGTACTCAGTAGATCCACGTTTGTTAGATGGATAGTTGAAAACTATCCATGAGACTGCAGACTTTCTAAAAGGAGGAGGCTGGAGAATAGAATAGAGGCTGTCACCTCATCAACAGTTACACAGATTGCCAGAGATGACCTGAAGGATAGCCACCAAATGCTGACAGTGAATTCTGGTGATTTTTATATACTTCATGGTATTTTTCTGGATTTAAAAGAAATAATAAATGTGTCATTTTTATAAAAATATTAAGAAGCATTTTACTGATGAGGAGAAAGGCAGTTACATTATGACAGACTCAAGTTTTCCCAAAGAGATGAATTTTATCTAAATAGAGTTCGGCTATTAAGGCCAGCTGGCTGTTTTATGTCTGCTTTACTTTGTTAACTGCGGTATAACAAAGAATTTTTCTGGTGTGCCATCTTGGGTTCCTGGTAGAAGCTTCAAAAACCCTTGGAATTTCCTGAGTGCTGGTGCCTTTGTTCTGCTAATGAGGTGATTCAGATTGCACTCCCAGGAGTCAGGGGAGGGCAGAGACCGAGCTCAATCATGTGGCCAATGATTTAATCAATCATGCCTACAGAATGAGACTTCAATGAAATCTTTAGTCACCAAAGGTCAGTGCAGCCTCCTGACTGGTGTACAGACTGATGTGTCGGGAGAGTGGGGTGCCCTGACACTAAGAGGAAGGGTTGTAGAAGCTCTGCTTTCCCTTCTAGGCTTCGCTTTATGTGTTTCCTTTACAATAAAACTGTCATGGTAGGGACAGGACTTTTTTCTGAGTTCTGTGAGTCCTTCTAGTGAATTATCAAACCTGAGGTGGGGACATGGGAACCTCCTGGAATGGTAACCAGCTGGACAGAAATGTGAGTGGCCTGGGAATTCCCCTGAAACTTGTGGAAGGAGTCTGAAGTGGGGGCAGTCTTGTGGACTCTGTCCTCAATAGGCAAGATCTGCAATTACTCCAGGTAGTTGGTGTCAGATTTGCAATGCAGTACACCCAGGTGGTGTCAGATCAGCTGGGATGAAATGGAAAAGTAAGCATCCTAAGTAATGATATAGTATTATTTTCTGTAACTGATACTTCAAAAAAATGTCAATGTAATAAATGGCCAATAGCTTTGTTCATCGGGTTTTGTGAATTTCCTACCACAAACAATAACACATAAGAAATGTTTCTGCTTCTTGGACATCCAGATGCCTCCTATCTGTGCCATTCATGTAACTCTCCCAGGCTGTGCTCCCACAGCCCTGTAGGCCTCCACCACAGCACTCATTCCCGTGTACTGCGTTGGTCTCATACTGCCTCTCTCTCATATGCTGGACTGTGAATTCCAAAGCAGGCATCACATCTTCTCCATCTTTGTATTCTCAGAGCCTACCACTGTGCCTAGAAAGTGGCAGAGGTGCTATTAAGTTTGGTGGATGAATGAGTCAATGAAATAACTGTCCATAAAACTCACTCCAGTGAAGGGAAGTGCTTGAGTGCAAGCTCAGGTTTGAAACTTCACAGTCATTATATGCTCTTATCCCCCTGCCAACCTTTCAATATTCAATGAAATACTGTGTCCTGGGAGATCAAATTGATAAGCAACCTCTGCAGGAAAATGATAAATTAAAATAAGAATTACTTTAAACATAATAGGAAAAAAGAAAATAGTGTTAAATATTCCTTTTCCTTTTCTCTTAGATTTTTGTGGTCTCATGACAGGACATTAGAAATCTGGCTTTAACGTTTTTTTGTGGTCAGAATGCTTTTATCCTTCTCTACAACAACTTACCTTTTAACCTGGCATCACCCCCAAAGGCACCACAGCCCCAGTTTCCTGTGGCCACTGCAGAAAGATTCTCTGAAGAAATTCCAGGACGGAGAAATCCACAGTAAGCCTGCAGGATAAAAGAAATATCAAAGCCTGTGAGTGCCTAGACACTAACAGTGTTTCTGACTGATGTACTAGGATCGGTGTCCATTATCAAGCTTATGTTCAACTTCTCATTTTTTTTTCCCATAGGGGCCAAAATAGAGGGAAAAACAAAGAGGGAAGAAGGGAGAGAAAAACCTGGCATTATGCAAGGAAGAGATTAAGAAATGATAAATTCTAATATTTATTTGTTTGAATGCTAAGCAAATAAAATCCCTTAAACTAATACAGGTCCCAATTTCTTTTTCCACTTCAAACAAACAGAAATGAAAATAGCAGAGATATTTCAAGAACTCATAGGATCCCAATTATAAACTACTAGGAAAAACCACCAAAAAAGAAAGGCACTTGTTAGAACAGTTTTCTTTTTGTTTGAAGGCTTTAATCACTATTCTTTTCACATCAGGCAAAGGGTCACTATTATGCCTCCTCAGCATTCTCTCTCGGAGTTATGGAGACTAGATTAATAAATGTGCTTCCTGCTACTGAAATACGTAACAAAGAGCAAGCAACTATCTATAGAAGGGATTCCTACACCTGGTTATGAAATAACCTTTAAGATGCCTTTCGGCTCTAAGATTCTCTAGTTTCACAGCTCTGTTTTAAGCTAGAATATTTAAAAATTTGCCAGTAATCTGAGAAAAGTAAAATATATTCTGAGGATGCTGGCTAAGTATTAATTAAATGAACAGCTCATTTTCTATATGAGAAGACCATTATGTAAGATCCCAGAGTTCCTGATTTCCACCTCTTTGCTGTCAACTAGTTGGTCTTTCTGCCTTCTTTCTACATTCTTATTGTCTGAAGTGATCAGACTATAACAGGTTTAATATAACAGCAAAGCAAAACTCCCCTGGGTTCTCAAGTTCCAAACTGTTTGGACGAAGGGAGGCAAGATGGTGCACTTCCGGGTTCTTCTTCACCACCAGCTCTTCCCGCGCGCGCGAAAATGCAGCTGGCGCCCAGGAAGGTGCAGATCAACTGGGCATGCGCCAGGTGACGTCAATCCAAAGAGACCAAGATTTACCTGGTCGCACCTGCGGGACGCCCCCCGACACGCCCGTGCCCCGCCTATTGCCCTCCCACTCCTAGAAAAGCCGCTCTCCGCCAGTGAGCCACGCGGCCTTCTCACAGCCCCACTCCTGTCGGGATGTCGGGACTGTGGGAACTCCGTCCGAGAGCCCCACCGGGGGACTCTGCCGGCCTCCTTTGCCGGAGGCCGACAGACTTCTCCCTACCCACCTTCTTTCCCTGAAGCTAGGTGACCAAAATAAACTTGCAGTTTTTGCTCCTACATTTGCCTACCCGCTGGTTCTTTTGTGCCCGCTCGGCTGGTCTTAGAAAAAACAAATCACAAACAAAGCCTAAAATATAGCTTACATATAATAGCAAATACAATTAAAAGAATGATCTTGACAAATATTCCCAGAGAAAAACCAAGGATAAAGAAAGATGCTTCTACGAAACCCACACATAGAAATATAGTAAATTGTTCTTTGAAGTTTTCACAAAGGTATAAAAATTTATTTTACAGACTGTCTCGATGGAATAACAAGGCTATTCCTTCTATACCCTCCTAGACTGTAAATCCTGACAGATATTAATTATAAGTTGGTACCAGATCATTATTCAACACTGTAGTACAGAGCTTACACAAGCACTCACAAATTACCTGCATAGTCAGACGCATGGAGCTTCTGAAAATCTCTTTCAGGTCAAAAAAATCTAAGAGCTACATTTGTTTTGAATAGGCTCTTGAAAGATAGTCTGTGTCATTACACAAACAAGGGAGAGAACAAACCCTCTGGAAGAATAAAAATAACTTTGCCGCTTTGTTTCATGTCAGAATTTTCTAACGTGCCTAGAGAGAATGAGGCTTCCTCAGATTCCTAGTTCATTTCTGTGTTTTATACTGTCAGGATGGTTTTAGTTTCTTTCTTACTGCTGTCTCTAAATAACTGGGTTAACTTTACTTCAATGTGCAAAAACAGCTTAGTGAAACTAAAGCCTAATGATTGAGAATTTGAAACATTTAAATTATTAGAAGCAAAATCTAGTATAAAATATTATCAAATTTTCCTGGAAAATTATCTATCTTGAAAAATGGCCATAAAAACAAACCATGAAACTGAAAATAAACCTCATTCAGTGTTTAGATCAAATTTTTAAAAGCTCATGGCTGTAACCACAGCACTTTGGGAGGCTGAAGTGGGAGGATCGCTTGAGTTCTGGAGTTTTGACACCAGCCTGGGCAATATGGCAAGACCTTGCCTCTACAAAACAAAAAAATTAGCCAGGTGTAGTGGCGCATGCCTGTGGTCTCACCTACTTGGGAGGCTGAAGTGAGAGGACTGCTTGAGCCCAGGAGGGCTAGGCTGCAGCGAGTCATGATGGCGCCACCACACTCCAGCCTGGGTGACAGTGAGACTCTATCCCCCACCCCTGCCACCAAAAAATATTAATCAGATAAAAATTAAATGACAAAATTACATAGAAATTAGAATAGCTGTTTATAACGATTAAATACAAAATTATTTTATTCTGTTAAGAAGCAAGCATTTGTAAGGTCAAAAATAAGACAGCGGTAGTATGCTGCCCCGAGCCCTCTCTGGAAGGTCAGCCCAGGCTTCTCCCTTTTCTAGGAAGAAGGATACCTTAAGCGCTGGAGACCAGGGCAGAGCCTTGAATCAGGGGACCTTTCCTTTCATGAGTAGGAATTGAACTCCTTTGGTAAAGAAACAAAGATCAGATAAGGATAGAAGCCTCAAAAGAGTTGCCAAGTTCTCACTCCATAGAGAAAGGCACTAGGAGTTCTCAAGAGCTATATACTGGCAGATGCGTTTGTTTTCCCTCACCCAGAGCAAGAGTACTTGAGAAGACTGATCAGAGAGCTGCAAGGGTAAAAGAAAGCCAGCTTGAACTCTGGCCATACCCCGGCCTGATATTTTGCAATGACAGAGCAATTTATTTTTACTAATAAACAACTCAGAAGGGGGAAAAGAAAAAGGAAGCACTGAGACCTCAGGATAGGAAGCAGAAGATACCAATGAACAACCCTATCTTGGAATGAGTTTTGATGGGAAGGGAAGAAGACAGGGAACATAAAGGTAATTTGGGAGTCCTGAAGGTCGCAAAGGGGTGTGTTGAGAAGCAAGATGAAAATATTGGTACCTACAGTTAAAAACCAGAGACCAATCAGGAAATGGTAATGATAAAGATGTAGGAAAGAAGGAAACAAAATGGAAAAGAGACCAAACAAAACTGGTATAAGAGTCTACAGGCTCAAAATGAGGCCCAGGAAATAAATGGTATCCAGGGGAATAGTCTGGCACAAATGTGCGCACGCACACTTAAGTAAGATCTTTGGCTTCAACATCAGTTTTAGCAGGCCCAAGCAGATAGACAGTTACGTGCTGCACAGTGATGTTGCAGTCAACAGTGAAGCACAAACACGATGATGGTCCCATAAGATTATAATACCATATTTTCATAGTACCTGTCCTATGTTTAAGACACAAATACCTACCATTGCATCACAACTGCCTATAGTATTCAGTACAGTAACATACTCAACTGGTTTGCAGTCTAGGAGCACTAGGCCATACCATCTAGCCTAGGTGAGTAGCAGGCTATACCACTTAGGTTGTGTAAGTACTCTGTGACATGTGCACAGTGACTACTTCTCAGAACGTATCTCCATCTTTAAGTGATGCATGATTTTACTTAAAAGATTTCTTTCTGTAAATACATTATTCTATTTGCTAGAAAAATTTAATAATTATTGTTCCTAAAGAGTTGCTCATTTATATGAAATCAATCTACTATAGTTCTTTAACTTAATACACAGTGGATATTGATACTGATTTTCTGAGGTTTTTAGTATTCTGTGATTTCTTATGACTTTTTTTTTTTTTTTTTTTTTAGACGGAGTCTTGCTGTAATGCCCAGGTTGGGTGCAGTGGTGTGATCCCAGCTCACTGCAACCTCCACCTCCCAGGTTCATGTGATTCTCCTGCCTCAGCCTCCCGAGTAGCTGGGATTAGACTTTATCTCTAAAATAATTATAACATTAATACATTGTTTTTGCTATTCTAAAATGCAAAATAAAATGAAAGAAGTATGCAGATCTTAGTTTCCTGATGTATAAAATCCAAGATTGGGATATGTATTTAATTGTTATTCTGATTCTATATGTTGGGAAACTTAAGGGAAACCCCACTACAAATGATACATTTGGAACATTCTTGAAAAGTAAAGTGACACATATTTTATGAAAAGATTATAGGTGCTCAGATGCTGAACTTCTTAGAAATATCAGCAGAAAATATTGACTGGTTTTGTTATCAAGTTTTGGTTTAATAACAGTCCTATTCCAAATATGGTGATGAATAATAACAAATACATTAATAAATAGATCTATTTTTTAAAAAGGTAAATAGGGATGATTTCTATCTCTCCACCTTGTTCAACTTCAGATTCAGAAAGCTCCACAAAACATACTCATTACTTAATCCTACCTAAAATCCTACCTAACATGGCAAATACAACTTTTCACAGGTGGTTTCTTTCTTCTCTTGCAGCGGTATTTGCCACTTTTACAAGATGAAGTCAGAAATCTTTCTAATCCTAAAATAATTCTCCTTTAGAATGACACCCAGCTGATCTCTCACAGGATTAAACATTGCTTCACAGTATCAGTCAGATAAAAGGAGACTGGTTCCCTCCTTTAAAAAACAACTCTACTTGCAAGTCATGATGTGGGTCCAATAAGAACGGTGGAGCCTGGATGGAGCAGACCTTTTCTAGAGGCCTGGAAAGCACTTTGTAGGATTGGCTTTTCAATTATTAACTGGTGAGTAATGCTTAAAAGTAGCAAACAGGTCCCCAGAGGTCAGAGATCCATACTGAATTCTGACGGTGAAAACTGGTCTTACTGCTTTTTCACTTAGAAAAATGTGGGTTTTTTTTCTTTTCCTCCTTTCTCTCTGGCATGCATACACACACACACACACACACAAAAGTAGAATTGTGCAAGTCATCTCTAAAGTGATTTCACACAGACTTCTGCTCTAAAACAAAGTTTGCAAAACATGAGATACAAAATATTAAACATTGTCTCCAAGTTGTGCTGTCAGTTTATGTGAGATTCCTGCTGCTCATAACCGAAATTCTTAAGTCAATTTTAATAGGTAAATGTAGTTAATAAGGGACAAATGCTTTAATTTAGAAGTTGTTTGGATTAGTTTCTAATTAAGTTGCCAATGACATTTAACAAAATCATTTACTGCTTTTTCCTTCTTCAGTGAAAGAATTAAAAAACTAATTATTTGCTAAAAGAACACATTTTTTTGGAATATATCAGTGAATAAAAGAACACACATTTATCAGATGCCTTCCCATGTGCCAGACTCTGAACTAGGTGCTTTCTCAAAGTTAGTCCACGTGTTGATAGGCTCTATTACACTCGAGGTATTTCCTTGTCTCACAGGAATTTGAAAAATAGCAGGGAACCCTCAAATTTCCTTGAAAAAGTGTATCAAACAGAAAAGCATATTGAGAAAAGCATTTAACAGGTAGCTTGCTCACAGCAGAAGTTTATGATCACAAAAGAAGAGTGATTCAGGCATAAGCAGGTAGGAGACTATTCCAAAAGCAGAAATATTCTCAATGATTTAAGTCTGAACCATAAAAAGTCTAGAAGGTCAGACCTACTTATAGTAGTCTCCATGTGGAGAACTTACATTTTTAAGAAATGATTTGGCTGGGCACAATGCCTCATGCCTATAATCCCAACACTTTGGGAGGCCAAAGTGCACAGATTATCTGAGGTTGGGAGTTTGAGATGAGCCTGACCAACGTGGAGAAACCCTGTCTCTATTAAAAACACAAAAACAGCCGGGTGTGGTAGTGCATGCTTGTAATCCCAGCTACTCGGGAGGCTGAGGCAGGAGAATTGATTGAACTCGGGAGGTGGAGGTTGCAGTGAGCTGAGATCGCGCTATTGCTCTCCAGCCTGGGCAACAATAGCGAAATTCCATCTCAAAAAAAAAAAAGACCTGAAGTCAGGGGAGCCTGGATTTGAGCTCTGGTTTGGTCACTGACTAGCTATGCGAACTGGCCTGCGACAAATTACTGAACTTCCTAAGAAGTGAGCTCACTGTCTCTAAATTAGAGACAAGAAAAATGGTTATGCCTCCCTGAGTGGTTAGGACTAAATCAGACACTGCATTTAAAGTGCTAAGTAGAATGCCTCATACAGAGTAAGCAATCATTTACTATTGTTATCTGTATAATTTGAAAAAAAAAAATTCCACCTGCATTTGACTGAAAAGAATCTTTTATGAATTATAAACTAGACTTTATTGACATGAATAAGCGACATGAATAATTGCAGGTTGAAAATGAATGTACACCTGTATCACTATATGTTAAAAATGAACCCCTCTGCTTCATATGGCTTCATCTGTCCCAAACTTGATTTGACACTCAACTTACTAGGCTTTATTGAGCACTCGAAGAGTATTTAGGAAATATATAACATTTTGTGACATACTGAGTGATTTAAGATAATGTACATGTAACTTCTAAAATGTTTACCTCGAAAACCTAAATTAACATTGTCTAAGATGTTATTTAGGCCAGGAGTGGTGGCTAATGCCTGTAATCCCAGCACTTTGGGAGGCCGAGATGGGCGGATCACCTGAGGTCAGGAGTTGGAGAAAAAACTGGCCAAGGTGATGAAATTCCATCTCCATTAAAAATACAAAAATTAGCCTGGTGTGGTGGTGCGTGCCTCTGGTCCCAGCTACTTGGGAGGCTGAGGAAGGAGAATCACTTGTATCCGGGAGGCAGAGGTTGCAGTGAGCTGAGATCGCGCCATTGCACTCCAGCCAGGGCAACGACAGTGAAACTCCGTCTCAAAAAAAAAAAAAAAAATTATTTAATTATCAATCAAGTCATTTAACAAAATATTTCTGAGACACTTCCATAAGGCAGTGTGACTGACTGCTGCCAACTCCCAATGAAATAAAACTCTTGTTGACAGATTACTTAAAGACTCATTCTTAGTATAAAATGCCCCTCATGAGGACTCTATATTCTATAAATAAATGTTCTTCCATGTTGCCAATATTTACAACTAATTTAACCTATTCACATATATCTTTTAAATTTCTGGTGTCTCTGAGGATGGTCAAACTGAAGGTTGGTGATACACACAAGTAAGCGCAGAGAGAATCAACTGGACCTGGCAATTTTAAAAAATACTTATGCCTAAAGTTACCTTCTTAAAAGATCATAATTGAGGATAACTTCTAAAAGTGAATGATCTAGTTCTCACAGAAAAGTATATGTGGGAGTATAGACTTCATTCATAAAATAGGGAATCTTTCACTTTGTATTAATGTATTAATCATGGCTACACACATTTTGGTTCTACTTTCCTTTTCATATATTTCTCTCCAACAACCTACTGCTTATATAAATGTCCTCTTGACCATGTGACAAATTCACATACACATGTTTAGGTAAGTAAAACGTCATGAAAATTTAAAGATAAAACTGATTCTACTCGATATGCTCTATCATAAAAACTTCATGGCATTGGGGACAACTGCTTTAAGGCAAGAGTTTGGAACAGTGAAAATAGGCTTACATTTAAAATGTATCTAATTACTAGTAAAAGATACTTTTCAGGCAGGGCGTTGTGGCTCATGCCTATAATCCCAGCACTTTGGGAGGCTGAGGGGGGAGGAGATTGCTTAGGCCCGGAGTTTGAAATTGGCCTGCGCAATATGGTGAAACCTGGTGTATCTAAAAAAGAAAAATTAGCCAGGTGTGGTGGTGCACACCAGTACTCCTGGCTACTCAGGAGGCTGACATGGGAGGATCACCTGAGCCCAGAGAGGTTGAAAGTCTGCAGTGAGCTGTGATCGCGCATGCCACTGCACTCCAGCCTAGGCAAAAAAGACCCCGCTTCAGAAAAAAAAAAAAAAAAGATAATCTTCAGTACAGGCAAATCTCTGACTTTCAGAATCAGGTAGAAGGGAACTTTAGAACTGTTGATACACCAAAGGCCAGACATTCTGGATAGCTTTTCTGAGGGATTACTTTTTATTTTTATTTTTAAATAAATGATGTCTGTTATGTAAGTTCAACTTTAAAAAATAGTGCATTATTCTTCAAACATTTTATAAAATTTGAGAACTCTAAACATTACAATAATTTAAAAAATTATACATATGAGAACATGTTCAACCATAAATTAGAGTCTCCCAAACAGATCAGGATATAAGATACTTAATTATGTTCAAAATATCTACTAAGTTTTAAGTGTAGTAAAAGTCTGTCTAGATTACCGTTATTATTCTCAGAAGTCTGTGAAGGAACTGGCACACCATGTATAACCATGTAAAACCACAAGCCTCATTATCCTAATAATCTCATAACCAAATCCTACTCATGGGAGTGAAACATTGATTTTCAGAATTGGGTCAGTCTTCTTGGCTGTGTGAATAATTTGTGGAACTAAAGAAAATCTCTAGGCTGGGCGCAGTGGCTCCTGTAATCCCAACACTCTGGGAGGCCGTGGCGGGCAGGATTGCCTGAAGTCAGGAGTTCGAGACCAGCCTGGCTAACACGGTGAAACCCCATCTCTACTAAAAATACAAAAATTAGCTGGGCGTGGTGGTGGGCACCTGTAATCTTAGTTCTTGGGAGGCTGAGGCAGGAGAATCGCTTGAACCCGGGAGGCAGAGGTTGCAGTGAGCCAAGATCACGCCATTGCACTCCAGCCTCAGCCACAAAAGTGAAACTCCATCTCAAAAAGAAAAAAAAAGAAAATCTCTGCTGAGTAAATAATTTGAGGAACTAAAGAAAATCTCTGCTGTTTTGGGAAAGCCCAAAATCCAGAGAACAGAATCAGCTCTCTATTGTGTAAAAGAGTTTATTTATTATGGTCGCCAATATTGAAAATTTGAAAAACAGGTATGGCTCATTTTTATATTTCTGTAATACAATAAAAAAGAAAAAAAATGAATATAGTAGGCAGCACTAAGTATTACAGAAAATAATAGATTCCATCATAAATCTTACCTAAAATAGAACATTTGACCTGGCTTTTTCAGTTTTTCTGTTTCAACCCTGATAGCATACTTTGTAGAGAAAATGTCATTAAGCAGGTCTGAGAAAAAATTTTCAGAGCTCATTCGTTTCTATATGGTGTTACAATGATAGTGTTCCATAGCAGCTAAGGTACTTGATGAGATAAATGCATGTGTGGGGTTTAAAACTAAGCAACAGCCTATCTGGCAACCTTAGCTGCTAATCAAACAATTACAAAATGGAAAGTACATCTTGTACAAGCTGACAGAGCCATTAAATCAGGAGAGCTGTGGGCAGACATACTGACACTGCAAGAATTACCAGAAAGCATTAATTTCAGCATTAATAAAATGGCAGTAAATAGATGACAGCTGCCAGATGAACTAAGAAATAAGGTTACTGGCCTTGTTCAGCTCGCGTCTGATTTTCTCAGGCACAAACTGATCGAGGTAGCGTCTGAAGTGAAGAGCATCGATGGCAACGATTTCAGTGCAGCGCCGCTGCCAGTCGTCCCTGGGACAGGATGGAAAGGGGAGAAAAGATAAGGAACAGGTAGTCAGTCGCTCAAATAAAATCCTCTCAGGGGTCAGGTTGCCAAGACTTTAGCTGTGTTAAAATATTCAAAACAAACAAACCAGTGTCTGCAGGTCTGAGCAAAAGGAAAGGAAAGGAAACACCCTTTATTTTTAGATTGAGGCATATACAGTGTGCACTGTCAGGCATTAAACAGTAAAATGAAAAATTACCCAAAGACAACACAATGACATAGTGTAAACAGGTAAATAATTTACAGTAAGTCTCAGAGGTTAAAGGATTTGGGGGCAAACAAAAGGAATCTAGTTCTTTGTATTCCTCTAATACTAAGGACATGGCATTTGCATCTTGACAAAAGCTCATTCCTCCTTTGCTTTGAGAGATTTGCTTTAAATCACTGGGGCTGTAACATCACTATGTACTGTCCAGGAAATAATCCTAAGAAGTGTTACAAAAATGTGAAATAATTCAGTACAGCATTCTACCTACTGTGCTCAATTGCTGACTGTGAGAAACTATTTTTAAAATAACAAAGACATCAAAGCAGACAATACCATGTTGCCCGTGGAAACAGAAAGGAATGGTTGAGACGATAATTTGGAAACATACAAAATCCCAAATATTTAATCTCTTTATAAACTTGCATATATTGCTGTGCCAAGCAACTTTTCAAACTGAAAACCAAAACAGAAATCTTCATGCTGGTTTGTAAATAATTATCAGGAATAAACATCTACGTAGATGTTATTTTAAACAAAATAAAGAGAAAGAAAGCAGAAGATGGACTTGAGACATTACGAAGAATACATTTGTGGCACGTGGGCAAGAGCTGCTTCTTTCTGCCACAATGGCTTTCTCATCAAATAACAAACAAAATAAAACAAAACAAAAAACCCCACAAGCTTTCAGGTAGCATTTCTGCAAAATTTTATCTCTGGTAAACTAGAAGCAAGACTGTCAAAGTAGAACACTATATTTCAAGAAGAAATAGGAGACACGAGCAGCAAAGCACACTGCAGGTTCTGCCATCAACTGGTTTGTGGCATTAGGTCAACTGTCACAACACAGCTTTCCTCTACCTAATTTCATAGAAAAATTAAATATAACCTAGTAAGTTGGCCAAAGGCTTTAAGCTCTAATTAGAACCTATTCTACTCAGATTTAAACATGGAATTTAACCTCCACAGCTTCTGACTGTAGCTCAGAGGTAAAGAACTGTAGAGAATTCTGCCCCTCTTTGTCTTTGCTTTAGACTTTTGGTTTTATCTTCACTGTTCTTCCCTTTGGTACAGGAAGGTGGTAATAGTGTTTTAAATGACAATGAACCTTAATGCTGATTTCTTTTCTTTTTTCTTTTTAAGTTCACTTGCTGAAATACAAGCAGAGGGAATGAGAGTGTGTGAGGGTCAAGCCCAAATTCCTTTGTTTTTAGTCATGGAATACTGAAGACAGAAACAGACTTACCTTTCACTCCCATCTTCGTGGCTCCGGGACCAACGATATGTCTCAGCATAGCCTGTGTATTCACTGTACTGCTCAGTACCTGAAACAAACAATCTGTCACTATTAACTTCACACTTAATGGCAAAAACATTCCACCTACCACAACATGGCAAGAATCACTTCTGTTTAGCACTGTACTGAAGGTCTCTCCAGCCAGTGCAATAAAGCAAGAAAAGAAACAAAACGGCATAAAGAACGTAAAAAAATAAGTCAAACTGTCCCTATTTGTAGATATCATGATTGTTTACATAGCAAATTCTAAGGAATCACTAACTAAAGAGAGAGGCCAGGTGCAGTGGCTCACGCCTGTAATCCCAGAAGCGAGTGGATTACCTAAGGTCAGAAGTTTGAGACCAGCCTGGCCAACATGGTGAAACTCCACCTCTACTAAAAATGTAAAAATTAGCCAGGCGTGGAGGTGTGCGCCTTTAATCCCAGCTACTGGGGGACTGAGGTAGGAGAACTACTTGAACCTGGGAGGCGGAGGTTGCAGTGAGCTGAGATCGTGCCACTGCACTCCAGCATGGGAGATAGAGCGAGACTCAGTCTCAAAAGAAGAAAAAAGAAAAAAAAAGAAAGAGGGGAAATTAAAATAAAGAAAAAGCATGTAAGTAAACTTAGTAAGATCAAGGGTATGTTTGTATACTAGCAACAAACAATGGGAAAATAAACATTTTTTTAAAAATCCATTACCCATAATGTCAAAAACCATAAAATACCTAGGAATAAATGTAACAACAAAGAAGACACTACTGGGCAGGCGCAGTGGCTCACGCCTGTAATCCTAGCACTTTGGGAGGCCGAGGTTGGTGGATCACCTGAGGTCAGAAGTTCAAGACCAGCCTGGCCAACATGGTGAAGCTCCATCTCTACTAAAAATACAAAAATTAGCTGGGCGTTGTGGTGTGTGCCTGTAATCTCAGCTACTCAGGAGGCCGAGGAAGGAGAATTGCTTGAACCCGGGAAGCAGATGTTGCAGCGAGTGGAGACTGTGTCACTTCACTCCAGCCTGGGCCACAGAGCAAGACTCCATCTCAAAAAAAAAAAAAAAAAAAAGACACTATAAAAAAGAAAACTTAAATGGGACATATACTCTCTTGAGATAGAAGACTCAATATTGTTACAATGTGAATTTTTGATATAAAGATTCATATCAATCTTAACGCAAGTAGACATTAAAAAATAATAATTAAGGTGACTTAAAAATTTACAAAGAAATGCAAAGAACCTAGAATGAACAACAACAACAACAACAGCAACAAAAAACAAGAAAACTGGAACACTCAATGCCTTAAGTTGAACAACTTACTTAGTCTTGGCCTTCAGAAAGACCAAGAGTTGAATGGAATTAAGCAGAATCCATAAAATCACATTTGTATCATCAACTGATTTTCAACAAAGGTACTAAAATAATCCATCAGAAAAAAAATAGCTTTTCTAACAAATATTGCTGGAATAAGTAGATATTCATAGAAAAACCCATAAACCTTAACTGTGACCACACACTACAAATAAAAATTATTTTTAGATGGACCACAGACATAAACATAAAACACAAAACTGTAAGACTTTCAGAAGAAAATACAGGAGAATAGCTTTACGACATTGGGTAGGCACAATTTCTAAGACAGGAAAAAGAAAGCAGTGACCATAACATTTACAAAACAAGCCAGCCAACTGTCTGGGAAGTGAGGAGCGCCTCTGTCCGGGCGCCCTCCCATCTGGGAAGTGAAGAGCGCCTCTGCCAGGCCACTGCCCTGTCCAGGAAGTGAGGAGCGCCTCTGACCAGCTGGCCACAGTCCACAAAGTGAGGAGCGCCTCTGCTCAGCTGCCAACTGTCTGAGAAGTGAGGAGCGCCTCTGCCCGGCCGCAGCCCCATCTGGGAAGTGAGGAGCGCCTCTGCCTGGCCGCCACCCTGTCCAGGAAGTGAGGAGCGCCTCTGCCCAGCTGCCCACAGTCTGGGAAGTGAGGAGCCCCTTTGCCCGATCGGCCAACTGAGTGGGAAGTGAGGAGCGCCTCTGCCCAACTGCCCATAGTCCGCAAAGTGAGGAGCACCTCTGCTCCGCTGCCAACTGCCTGGGAAGTGAGGAGCGCCTCTGCCCGGCCAGCAAACCACCTGGGAAGTGAGGAGCGCCTCTGCCCGGCTGCCCAACTGACTGGGAAGTGAGAAGCGCCTCTGCCCGGCTGCCTGGCTGTCTGGGAAGTGAGGAGCGCCTCTGTCTGGCCACCCACTGTCTGGGAAGTGAGAAGCGCCTCTGCCCAGCTGCCCACTGACTAGGAAGTGAGGAGCGCCTCTGCCTGGCTGCCCCACTGTCTGGGAAGTAAGGACTCTGCCCGGCCGCTGCCCCGTCTCGGAAGTGAGGAGCGCCTCTGCCCGGCCACTGTGCAACCTTCCAAGAGTGAAGTGACAGCCTTATGTGTGATCTTTTCTGTCTTCCCCAAGTTTGCATTTTCGACATTAAAGTTTACTTTTTAAAGTTTTAAAAAAATTTACAAAACAAAAACTAGAATAAGCAAAATTAAATACTTCTGGTGGTCAAAACCCTCAGGGCTGAGCACAGTGGCTCATGCCTATAATTCCAGCACTTCAGGAAGCTGAGGTGGGTGGATCACTTGAAGTCAGGAGTTTCAGACCAGCCTAGACAACAGGGTAAAACCTTGTCTCTACTAAAAATACAAAAACTAGCCAGGCATGGTGGCGTGCACCTGTAATCCCAGCTACTTGGGAGGCTAAGGCAGGAGAACTGCTTGAACCTGGGAAGTGGAGGTTGCACTAAGCTGAGATCATGCCATCGCCCTCCGTCCTGGGTGACAGAGCAAGACTCCATCTCAAAAAAACAAAACAAAAACAAAAAACAAACAAACAATGAAAAAATACCTCAGGAAAATGCTTAGACAAGACTGGAGAAAAAATATTTTCAAATCAAGTATCTGACAAAGGACTTGTGTTCAGAATACGTGATGAATTCCTACATGTCTATATAAAAACACAACCCAATTTAGAAAAATGGACAGAAGGCTTGAATATAAACTTCACACAGGAAGATATACAACTGGCTAACAACCACATGAAATACTGCTCAACATTATTAGTCATCAGAGAAATGCAAATAAAAAAAAAATCACAGTGAGAACCCACCATACACTCAAAAGAGAGGCTAAAATAAAAAAGAATAAAAAAAGAATGACAACACTAAATGTTGACGAGGATGTAGAACAAGTGGAAATCTCATTATATATTGCTCGTAGAACATAAATTGGTGTAACAATTTTGGAAAAGAGTTTGGCAATCCCTTATAAAATTAAATATACACATATTCTTTGACCTAGAACTTCCATCCCTAGATAACTACTAAACAAATATTGAAAATATGTGCTCACAAAAACTGCAAATAATACTACTACTAAACAAATACTGAAAATGTGTGCTCACAAAAACTGCAAAGAATAATGTTCATAGCAGGTTTATTTATAATAGATTTGTATCAGTCATTGTTCAACCAGAGAAATGGAACCAGTAGGACATATATATGAAGAGATTTATTGCCAAAAATTGGCCTACACAATTGAGGAGCTGACTAGTCAGGTCCAAAGGGTGCACTGGAACTCTCAGGTATGGGTGAAGCGGCAGTGCACAGAATGAATCTCCTCTTCAGAGAAGCCTCAGCTCTGCTCTTAAGGCCTTCCACTGGACTGAATCGGGCCCAGGCAGATTATACTTATTTAATGCAAATCATATTGAATGTAGCCAAACACAGTGGCTCACGCCTGTAATCCCAGCACTTTGGGACGCAGAGGTGGGCAGATCACTTGAGGTCAGTAGTTCAAGACCAGCCTAGCCAACGTGGTGAAACCCAGTCCCTATTAAAATTACAAAAATTAGCTGAACATGGTGGCAGGCACCTGTAATCCCAGCTACTTGGGAGGCAGAGGCAGGGGCATCACAGTGGTTGCAGTGAGCCAAGGTCACACCACTGTACTCCAGCCTCGGCGACAGAGTTGAGACTTTGTCTCAAAGGAAAAAAAATGCTTATTGAATGTAATTAGATTAACTCCTTTACTTGTAGACTTTGATCACATCTATAAAATACTTTCATAGCAATACCCAAATTAGTGTTTGATAGAATAACTGGGGGCTGTAGCCTAGCTAAGTTGACATTACAAAAAAAAAGACTATCACAAAACTAAAGTGGAAACATCCAACTATTGATAAAAAATTAATAAAACATTTGCCATGATCACACAAAGGAATACTCCTTAGTAATAAAAGGGATAGAACCACTGATATATTAAAAATACATAGATAAATCTCACATTATGCTAGGCAAAAGAAGCAAGATACAGAAGTGTGTATGATATATATTTACATGACATTCAAAAAAAAAAAAGAAAAAAGTAATTTATAATGAAAAGAATAAAAATTATGGTTGTTTCTGGGGTTGGGGACTGACCAGAAAAGGGCTCAAGGGAAGTTTTTGAGGTGACAGACATTTTTTTTTTTAATGTCTTGATAGGGGTGTGGGATATAAAAGCATATCTATTTGCCAAAACTCATCATATTATCCATTTAACACTGTATACTTCAATGTGTGTAAATTTTACTTCAAAAATAAAAGAACTGTAAACAAATATTGAATTCCATTGAACAGGTTTACTTTCTGCAGTGGCATGGTTTAGAAGTTCTGAAACCACCTTTTGTATATATTAGGCTTAAACAAAAGAAAAAAATTGAAGATATTGGGAGCCACATTTTTCATAGTTGGGGAAGAGAGTTCCAATTATGGAAAGGGGGAAAGACTACAGTACAAGCTGTGATACTGGTTAAGAATGGGAGGTATCGATATAAATTCACAGTTGTATATGTGTGTGTGTGTGTGTTGTAACATATGTTCTAGTTCAAATCTTGGCTTCCAAAAACTAACAAAAATCCAGGACCACCTGCAGAAATGGTTGATTCCAGAGCTGGTGCAGGGAATATACAAGATAAGTCGACAACATCTTTTTGTGCTAAAAAGATGGAGATGTTCAAAGAAGAAAGTGCATTAAAGAATGACGGGCACATGTCAAAGGCACACAATAGTTTGAAGGCATTCCCACTGATTGAATATGGGACAATTTAGCATCAGATAATAAGCAATGGATCATAATCCACTGAATACAATAAGAATGCAAGTGTCTATACTTCCATATATATTAATAAGTATACTAAATAGAACACAGTATCACTTCAGTGGGATTCCTACCAAAATGAATAACCTGAACCTAATTTTGCAGTGGGCAAACACAAGAAGGACAATCTACAAAATAACTAGCCTATCCACTTTAGAAATATCAAGGTGAATGAACACAAGGAAAGGCTGAGAAATAGTTCCATTTTAAAGAATACCAAGGTATGAGCCTGGACTAATTGAAGACTGGAAAGAAAGCTACAAAGGTCATAATTGGAATAACAAAATTATATTATAATGTAGATTCACAGTACTGTATCAAATTAAATTTCCTGATTTTGATAACTAACTGTGCTGTGCTGATGTAAGACAATGTCCTAGTTCATAGGAAATATACAACAAAGTATTTAGGGGTAAAAGGGCACAGTATCTCCAATATATTCTTAAACAATTCAAGAAAAGAAAATAGACAAAATGATGAAGTAGATGGGACAAAAATGTAAACTGTTGAATCTCAGTAAAGAGTATATGGAAATTCCATGTATTATTCTTTCAACTTTTCTGTGAATCTGAGTAAAGAGTATATGAAAATTCCACGTATTATTCTTGCAACTTTTCTGTAAGTCTGAAATTTCATATGTATACACATAAAAACACATAATATAAAGCTGGGCAGGGTAGCTCACACCTGTAATCCCAGTGCTTTGGGAGACCAAGGCGGGAGGATCACAAGGTCAAGAGATTGAGACCACTGTGGCCAACATGGTGAAACCTCATCTTTACTAAAAATACAAAAATTAGCTGAGCGTGGTGGCACGCACCTGTAGTCCCAGCTACTCAGGAGGCTGAGGCAAGAGAATTACCTGAAGCCGGAAGGTGGAGGTTGCAGTAAGCTGAGATGGCGCCACTGCACTCCAGCCTGGTGACAGAGTGAGACTCTGTCTCAAAACAAACAAAAAAACACACAATAAAAAACCACATAATATAAATAAAGCTATGAAAACACTCTATTTTCATATATGATTAAAAATTTCCAGAATCAAAAGCTCAAAGATTTAAACTCAATACTAGAATTGTACACTGCTCCTAAAAATAATTTATATTTTAATTATCACACATTTATCTAGAATTCTGGGCAAGATATTCATGCTAAAAATCAAGAAAATAACTAGAAAATTTATGTTATTTCTTTTATGAAGCGTTCCTTGACACCATAAGTAGGGTTGATTGTTCCTCCTCCATGCTCCCCAGGTACTTTGCACATAACATTAGTAGAGCACTTAACATATTGAATTGTAATCTGAAAATCAATTGTATTTCCACGTAGTAGTAATGAATAAAAACAGAAATTAAAAAAAATTTACAACAGCAACAAAATTATGAAATGCTTATAGATAAATCTGACAAAATGGGGAAGAATTATACAATGAAGACTATAAAATACTAGTGAGAAAAACTGACATGAATAAACAGAGACATATATCCTAGACATGTGTCAAAGACAAAACATTGTTAAGATGTCAATTCTCCCCAAATAGATCTATAGATTCAAAGCATTCTCAAAATTCCAGCAGCTGTTTTGGTAAACATTGAAATACTGATTCTAAAACTCGGCAAAACAACTCTGAAGGAGAAAAAATTTGAAGGACCCATATTAACTGATTTTAAGACTTATTATAAAGCTATAGCAACCAAAACAGGAAGAACAAAAACAACACATTAATAAGCTTACTTCAAAACTTAAAACTTCTGTGTTTCAAAAGTCACTGTGAAGAGAATGAAAAGACATGCCACAAATATCTGATAAAGGATTTATATCCAAAATATATAAAGCTTTCAAAACTCAAAATAAAAAACAATGAAAACTTAGACAAAAGATAGCTTCATGGGTATAGTCATATGTCCAAACTTATGCAATTGTATACTTTAAACAAATAGTTTATTTTATGTCAATTATACCTCAATAAATCTGTCTTAAGAAATGGAATCTGACTTCCTCACTAGACTCTCAGCTCCTCAAGGGCAGGGATTATAATTATAGGCAGGGTGTGTTGGCTCACGCCTGTAAGCCTAGCATTTTGAGAGACTGAGGCAGAAGGATTGCCTGAGCCCAGGAGTTTTCAGACCAGCCTGGGCAACAGAGTGAGACCTCATCTCCACTGAAAATTAAAAAAAAAATTAGCTGGGTGCAGTGGTGTGAGCCTGCAGTTCGTGCTACTCAGGAGTCTGAGGTGGGAGGATCCCTTGAGCTCAGGAGTTTGAGGTAACAGTGAGTTATGATTGTGCCACTATAACCCAGCCTGGGTGACAAAGCAAGATCCTGTGTCTTAAAAAAGGAAAAAACAAATAACATTTTAATCTACATTAGCATCTTGTAATGCAAGAATATAAAATCAGTTGAGTAAGAACTTGCTGAATAAACATAATAATTAATGAGTCAAAGAAATTTAACTGATATTAAAATAATGAGTCCAGAAATAACCTGAAGGCACTACATAATTGATGCACACTAAAAATTCACATCTACAATAAATGCATGGTATGGTAAAAAGAGCACTGCACTGAGATTAGGAAACATGAGAAACTCGAAGTGAATCTTTACTAGCAAGGTGACCTTAGATAATCAAACTTCACTGGACATCATTTCATCATCTGGAATTCAGGGTTCTTAATAATTCTTATTTTGTTTACATCATAGAATTCCTTGGGAAACTAAATGAGACAAGTAAAAAATTCATTCATACCCACAAAGCCATCAATATTGGTGTCATCAGACTTAAATTTTTTAAGGGGGTAGAGATACCACAGATATGTGATTCTATTTACACGGGGGTGAAAAGCAACCTGGTCTACTTGCGTGATAGGAACCAAGACAGCAAGGACTACTCCTTCTTTTCTGTTTTCTGCCTAGCAGTAGACAAGCTTTGTTTTTCCTGTTCATAAAAAGACAAACTGCCTATTCTGATCTGTTAACTCGGAAAACAAATACTTGTTCTGTCTTTTTAAAAGAAAGTGGTTGAAAAATATGAAATATCAATTATCATATTTCTACTTCAGGTTAATATAGTTTTGGTGTTCTTTTCTAAGAGGAACAAGGTTAGATTTACTTCCTTCCCTCCTTTATGGGAAATAAAAAAATACACATACAAACACTTTTGTGCCAAACAAATTAAATCCTGGGTTTTCTAAGTAGACACCTTTTAACATGCCAACTGTCTCCTTTGAAAAAAGTGAATGCCTTTAACTTGTTTAAAATGTAAATTAATGAACTATGGTGAAAATATAAAGGTAAACTGGTAACAGCTACTGAGACAGAAGACTGAATGACCTTTGTGATAGCTCTCACTAGAGATGGGCCTTTAAGACTTCATAGTCAAAGATCTTCACTTAAGGAAAAACCTAGAAGGAATCCATTAAAATCTTAAGAAGAATGCATGACCTCTTTATGATATTTTAGATTTAGTAGTAAGAAACATGGTTATTTTCCCTGATTAGGAATAAGAGTTTGTAATGAACATGGGACAAAAATATTTGGAGATTTAAAAAAATTCTACTTACCAATGGGTTGTTGAAAGCAGGTTTGTATAGACACTATTTTACCCAAATTTTATTAGCATCACTCAAACAGTAGTGATTATGCAGTAGATGGAAAACTCTTGCTTTTAATTCTAATGATTATTAAAAACTTAGAAAAGACAAGCATAAAAATGTTTAATTTCCAAACATTTTTGGAAAACTCCAACTGAATTTGGACCCTTCCCAATGAGCTGGTGTCTTGACAGGCACCTCAAGTACTGTAACTCTAGAAGATGTCACCACTACTATAAGCGATGGTGTCTACTTGTTATCATTTCTATCAGCTCTGCTGACACTGAGAAAAGATGTAAAGATTTGTGATGTCTGGGATAATCTGATTCACTAGCGGCAGGTTTTATGTTAAATATACAAATACTCTGCCCAGTAGGTTTCATGCCTAGGCATCTGGTTTATGTGCTCACCAAACAGAAGCAGAAAAACAACTCTCAGAAAACTTAACACCCTTTAGTATTGAAACTATTTTCTGGATGTTGTATAGAAACAAATAAGAGGGAAAAAAAAGAAGAAGAAATGGGAAGATTGGAATTTTAACTCTTTCCCTCTATCTATACTTACTGAAAGGTTAACTCATGGCTGCCGCAGGGAGGATCACAACAAACAGAGGGATAACACTGTCTGTATAAAAGTATTTGCCTGTTTGCATGACCTGTTTCATAGTCATTTAAAAGACTGATACCAACCAGATATCCCATAATGATGATAAATTTAATTTATTTCCAATTTCTCAAACTCTTCTACAGATACAGGCAGCACAGTCACAGCCATTAGCTCACTGAGCTGGATGCATCATTGAAGAAATGGAATTGATCAGGCAGATAGATTGCAGTGCATGGCTAAGAGTCTCCTAAGGAGGGAGATGGCAGAAGTCCAGACATCAAATAGATGATGAAATGGCCATTTCCATTAAGGTAACATCACATCACAGATATTAATTAGGAGGCACTATAATAAAGTTAAGTGGATGTGGGAGAAAATGCTGAGTTAAAAGTCACCCCGTATGTCCTTAGCCTGAGGTAATTACAGATCTGAAGGTGAGTCATGGATCTGCAATTTTCCATTCATTTTACAATAGCTGCAGGAACGTTTAGAAATTACGTAAAAGGAGATTAGAACCCGTTTTTAGACTGGGGACAAATTAACTAAAAAAAGAAAATATTCTAATGTTTTCCTCTTAACATTCCTGTTTTATTCCCAAGGAAAATGACATCCTTTATTTACATTAACAACATTAATGGAGGATGACAAAGTACTGACTACTTTCTTTTTTTTTTTTCTTTTTTTTTGAGATGCAGTCTTACTCTGTCACCCAGGCTGGAGTGCAGTGGCACAATTTCGGCTCACTGCAACCTCTGCCTCCCACGTTCAAACCATTCTCCTGCCTCAGCCTCCCAAGTAGCTGGGATTACAGGCTCATGCCACTATGCCTGGCTAACTTTTTGTATTTTTAGTAGAGATGGGGTTTCACCGTGTTAGCCAGGATGGTCTCGATCTCCTGACCTCATGATCCGCCCACCTCGGCCTCCCAAAGTCTGGGATTACAGGCGTGAGCCACTGCACCCAGCTGGAATAGCAATCTTTTAAAGTATTATTTGATGTACGTAAATGATGAAGACAGTCACATTCCAAACCTGCAGAGCTTCTCTACAATAGTGTGAGACCAATAGCCAAAGTGTTGGTTGCCCAACAATAGATTTATGCCAGTTTTTTTGTTCTGTAATTCCTTGCAATCTCATCTCCCTTAGTACCTTGCCCAACTGTAACTTCCCACGTGTATCCATGATAACTAACAAATGCAGATAGATGGCCAAAATGTGAGTTGAGGAAGTGTTGAGTATAAAAGGAGTTTATCTTTCCATTTCAGTATAATTTGGATCATAATCTCAGAATTCTGGATGCAGTACTCCAAGTCACTAACTTCAAATGGCTGACTGAGGCTCTATCCAGGAAAAAAATTCCTTTGCGGAGGTTCCAATCTTAATTTCCTACATAAAGTCAGACAATTTACATTTTTTTTTTTTTTGCTTTATTTCACCAAAACAGCAGAATCACGGGGATAAAAATTTACACAGGATGTCTAAATGGTGTAGATTAACTCATTGAAAGCTCCTTTATCAACGCGTGCTTACAAAAGATAAAAAGACATCAGTCAAAAATGGTGCAGTAAAAACCTCTGAAAACTCTCTCCTCCATGAAAGCAATGGGAACACTGTGATGAGCACTGTGAGAATCAACTGAAAAGTAGCCAAAGGCTTGCAGCAATTCAGGGAGTGTTTATTCAAGAAAAACCAGCTGAATCTTGGTAAAAACAGTAAACTTTGCAGTGTTTTATTTGCCTTATTCCCATCCCACTCTCCCAAGCTCCATCTCGGCCTTAAAAACTAACATTCCTGAATCACAGTGAAAATCAGCAGCCATCAGAGGGGGCAAAAGGAAGCAGAAGCTCCTTCAAAGCCCAATTCTCAGAGAACTATCATTATTTGACCTGTCTGGTGGTCCCCTGGAGGGCCCCCGCTCAGAAGGCTGTCTTTACTTTACAGGACTTGGAGCTTGCCCAGTAGGAAAAGCCTAATTCTTGTGAGGGTTTGATGAAAACAATTATAGGCATTGTTTAACACTAAGACTTCCTGAGGTGGTGGCTAACAGCTGGGGCAAACAATAGGCTAACCAAAAGCTTCAAAGGAAAAGCTGAAGAATGAGATGTCCACAAAGGGCTTTGAAAAGTTCTAATATATTAAAACAAGAAGGAATCTAGAGGGCTCATGTGTGCTCATGGCCATATGAATGCTCAGGAAAAATGAGAGAAAGCCCTCAGCTCTCTCCTCTGCCTAACCTTGACAGGAAGTGAAGGCTAAGGCAGAGGCATCAACTGCTTGGTGTAGTGTTGAAGGTAGGCTGCACGTGCACATACATCCCTTCAACAAAGACTGAGAGACTTATTAGTTTCAGGCATTTAAGGAACTCTGTTCAAGTGTTAGCTGACTACTAATCTAACGAGCAGGGACTTCACTGGCCACACACAGAAAGAACACAGCCATCACAAAATTAGTTTATAAAGTCATTGAAAAAAACAGCAAGAAAGATGAACTGTGATGAAAAGAGAAAATCTGATTTCCAGGGTCACATTACATTATTTTAAATGTTCAGTCTTAAATGAAAATTAGGAGACATGGAAAGAAATGAGAAAGTATGCCCCATACTCAGAAAAAAAAGCAGTCATTAGTAACTGCCCCTGGGGAGCCCTGATGTTGGACTTAGCAGACAAAGAATTTACATCAGCTATTTAAAATATACTCAAACAACTAAAGAAAACTATGTCTAAAGAACTAAGGTATAAGAACGATACTTCTCAAATAGAGAATATTAATAAAGGGATATAAATTATAAAAAATAAACAGAAATTTGTAATTGAAAAGCACAATAACTGAAATAAAAAATTCATCAGGGCCGGGCGCGGTGGCTCAAGCCTGTAATCCCAGCACTTTGGGAGGCCGAGACGGGCGGATCACGAGGTCAGGAGATCGAGACCATCCTGGCTAACACGGTGAAACCCCGTCTCTACTAAAAACTACAAAGAAAAACTAGCCGGGCGACGTGGCGGCGCCTGTAGTCCCAGCCACCCGGGAGGCTGAGGCAGGAGAATGGCGTGAACCCGGGAGGCAGAGCTTGCAGTGAGCTGAGATCCGGCCACAGCACTCCAGCCTGGGTGACAGAGCTAGACTCCGTCTCACCAAAAAAAAAAAAAAATCATCAGGGAGATTGAAAGCAGTTTAGAGCAAGCAGAAAAAACAATCAGTGAACTTGAAGACAGGTCGATTGAGATTGAGTGTGAGGAACAAGAATAATAAAGAATGAAGAAAAATAAACAGAGCTTCTAAGACCCGTGGAACATCAAGTGAATCAACAGACATATAATCTGGGAGTTTCAGAAGATGAGGAAAGGGGAAGAACAAACATTTGAAGAAATAATGGCCCAACATTTACCAAATATAACAAACATTAATCTAAACATTCAAGAGGTTCAAAAAACTTCAAGTAGGCTAAAGTCAAAGAGATCCACATGTAGACACACCATATTCAAATCGTTGAAAGTGAAAGAGAATCTTAAAAGCAAAACATAAGGAAGAAAATATACTCTTCTGAAGGTAGTCTACAAATCTATCTGAGACACAGTGTGGCTTCAAGATTAGACTTTGGAGTCAGTGTTGTCCTGTATGTCTTTGGAGGTCATGTGGTTGGGTACACATTTTATATAACTCATGGGGATGGTTTTTCTCCTATTATAATCTTTGGGAATAACCATAAACTAAATTCTACAACCCAGGTGAGTGTTTAGTCTTCATGACAGATATTCACAGATGGGGAAGACTACCCCATTATCCAGGCTTCCCAAAACTAACCTGTGATAATTAGACATTCATTGTGATCCAGCACCTCAGTGAAGAGCCGTGAAACAATCAACTCAGGATTGATTAAAAAGCGGATTTCTTCTTGCACAAGTCCTGCACTGGTTACACCACCTCCAACAAAACGATTTGCAAAATCCACCTGTTGGGAAAATGTGGCATGTTAAATAGTGGTCAAAAATACCTATGATCAAGAAGCACACAGTCTCTAAGCTCTCATCTTTTACTCTCCCACGAAAATCAATTCCCAAATAAGTAACCTTCCCAGGAAGGGCAGATTATGGTTGCTTAAACTCTTTCCATCTCACTGCAGTTAACACCTCTGCACATTTCTCTGGGTCCCAGAACCACAGAAGGAATCTGGAAAATGGAGCCTTTAGGCAAAACATTACGTATTATACAGATTCTTGTTTATAAACCTATTTATGTCTCAGGAGCCACAAATCAAGGGAGGTCTTTGTCTGGGAAGGTTTCATAGTCATTCTCCCCCATTCACTGGTCAATTTCCTTTTATGTATTTCACGTGACTTTAATGTAATTAAACTTTTCTTATGTAATATGGTAACCAAACATTTGCTCTAAAGAATTGAAAAGTTTAGTAGTCAACTTTTTGGGTAACCTTTTCCAACCTTATTGTAAGAATAAAGAGATCGAATTTTTTTCCTTCTAAATTCAACCCCAAACCCCAAACTACATGAACATTACAAATTATTTTTTTTAAATATAACTAAGGAAAAAAGGAAGAAAAAAAACCCCAGTATAGCAACAAAGATTCAATTAAATTAATATTTCCAATTAGGTTGGAAACTTTTATGCTTCATGTGGAGTAGTATGATGGGATCCCCAAACTCCTACTAATAAAGAAGAGATACACACTCCTCCAGAGAAGCGAACTCAACTTGCTGGCATTATTTCCATTTGTCCAGTGCGTCCAGCACTATGCCAGCCTCATGAGGCAATATGTAAGAAATAGCAACCATCTTTCCCTTAGTGAGACTATCTTAGGAGTTAGATTACACACACACACAACTTGTGTACATACACAGTCATACACACAAATAAAATAGAATTGACTAAATACCATGAGGCTTATATGCTTTCAAACTATTTTAAAATATATGATTTCTTAAAACTTCAGTGTTCTTTAAAGCAACTGATACTAAATGACAATCTGAAGCCTATTTTATGAAACAGTAAAACAAGAGTATGAATTGTTTGATATGTAAAAATATATGTGAAAAGACAGAAATTAATAGAAGTCTTCTTTTACCATAGAATAACTTAGAAAATACTAAAACATACCACTGAGTAACTTCAAATGAGTCACCAGAGAGAACTGCATATTTGGATTTGTATTCTGGAGTACTAAAACCAATGCTAAAAAACCAGAGTAACTTTTTAGCTTATATAGGAAAATAATTTTGGTGAAACCAGTCTGCTGATTAGAATTAGTTACTTACTATATATGAGGTCTATGGGCACTGGGTGATTCATGGCTTAAACTGTCCAATTCAATAAATATTTACTGAGTATTGTGCTGGGAATCACTGGATACAAAGATGAATAAGATATGTATGGTTCCCCGCCTCACGGCATTTGCAATTTAGATAGCAGTTAGAATAAGCATAAGCTGAATGAGAAGATGATTATTAAAGAGCTTGTTACTATGTATTTGATACTTCCTAAAAATACAATTAACTAAAATTGGGGCATGGGAGGAAGATAGGAAAGTTTTACAAGCGGATGTGGCAGCTGACATGCAGGCTGAGGGCATAGCTGCACAAGGACACAGGGCAAAAAAAACCAAATGTAAATCACCGCTGAGGAGAATGGTAAACAGATTCCTCATGCTTGCCCGCATTGTAGAGTAGGTGGAGGCTTATAGTTGGTGATAAGGTGGTCTGACGTCTAGGGAATTTTTACTCAATTTCCCTCTGAAGGTTCTGGGAAAGATTCAAGAAACACCTGGACCTATGTTTTAGGAAGATATTTCAGGCTAGAGTTTAAAGAATAAATGGAAAAGTGTAAAACTAAAAGTAAAACGGCTGGTTAGGTGAGTACTGAATAGTTTATACAATCACTACTAGGGCCTCAAACAGGAAAATGGTAAAGGAAAGAGAAGAAACTCAGTAAAGAAATAAAATGGACTGTACTTGAGAACTAAGAGACTGGCTGAGTGCCTAGAAGTATAATGATATTGTGACTACGAATTTGAAATAGACGAGGTTTAAGATTGGTCTAACTTAATTTTTACTGAAATAAGGTACATAACAAAAATAAAAAGATAAGCTCTATCCAACTTATGTACTACTTGATAATGATCATGAAATACATTCAGTGTGTATGCTATTGTTTATGCTTTGAATAAAAGGTCAACATTTGTTAACCTGAAAGGTGTGCACAGAAATAAAAACACTAAACTCAGTATGTCTCTAAAAGCCGGAGTCTTTTAGAAAACCAAAGTTTTACACTTAAAAAAGTTCTTAACAATAAAGACCCTCTGCAAAAGTTGAGAAAACTGTTCTAGTACATGAAAACAAGAATGTGAGTGCATCTTTATTTTTAGCCAGTTATTTTCCAAGTCACTTTAAAGCTACTCGTTCAGATTACTCAGATTCTGAATTACAACTTGATGAAAAGACAGGAATGACAACGCTCCTCAGAGTGGTTTTTTGTTGTTGCCATTCAGCATAATGTAATTTATATGCTACATAATGAGCTCTGTCGTATTGCAATACAATATTCCCCGATCTCCTGGGGAGACATGGCATGGGTAGGGAGAACAATTAATAGCAAGAAGCCCTTACAGTATTCTTTTAATCTGCTGAGGTCTCACATTTCATCTACAATATATTCCAAGGAAGTGGTAAGGATCTCACCCTTAACTGTTGTCAAATAATTCCTTGCTGAATTGTACTGTAATGAAAGGTCAGTATTCCTGTGGTCCTAACCAGCCATAACTTTGTTTAGTTCATGTGTATTAAGAATCTCTCAGTTTATCCAAGACTTTAAAGATGGAAAGAATTTTATCAAGAGGGGAATGTGGGGGGAAAAGTGATATTAATTCGAACCAATATTTAAGCATATTTTAAGATTAGTTTTAAAACAGAAAAAAGGTATAGGAGTAAATACAAATTTAAATATGTTTTGTTTTTGTTTTTCCAAAGTAAGCACAGGAAAAATATTAATTCAGCTATCCTAAGTATTTTTATTTATAAGCTCAAATAACCACTGGGAGAAGGTGATTTCGAATAAAGTATAGTTTGTCTCATTGAAGATTTTAATTACAAATATGTCCAAATAAAAGGCCATTTAAAAAAGAATCTGTTTCATTTAAATAATAACTAGACACAAATTTTATAGTAAGCATTAAGTTATTCAAACAAATCAGTCCGGGCAGGCAACTGCTTTCTTTAGATTCTGAACCAATATAAGCACCAAATAAGAATCTAGGAAGAAAAATAAACTATTATCAGTATAAATGAGATGGTATACAAGCTTCTTTCAAAGAAAACTCAGTTTACAATGCTCTTATAAATGGGATAAGAACACAAAACACTAACATTTTGTCTCTGATTAGTGAATTTTAAAGCAGCACTATAAATCAAAAGGTTAGGTTAGATATTACTATATTTTAAACATGGGGTTTTTGTTAACCCCTTTCTCCAAAAATACTTTTTAAAGGTAAAAGTAGTAACAGATTATTAACAAAGATTGAGGGGTGGACAGAATTACCTGCTTTTAACAGGGAAAAGACATAGCAAGCATAGCTAGCTCATGTGTATGAAACTGTTACATATGAGAGACAGGCCTTTCTTATCAATCAGTTTTAGACGTCTGGCCCCTCAACCTAAACAAAGCTGTTGGTGGCTGAAAGACATCTCAATCTGGTCATCAAGTAGGGCAGAGCAAGAAGAGCCTTTAAGGAAAAAGAATAAAAATGCTTGGCGACAGTCTGTCAAGACTATACCCTGGGAACTTCCTCCACTGTCAACCTACAATCGATGTCTGAACCAAGAGGCTGATGCTGTCCAGATCTTGGGACTTTCTGTCAAAGGCTTTTGAGAGAAGCACATGTAAGAAACAGAGAGTATACAACAGCAAATAACATTACCAAGCCTGTCAAAGTGATCTGTTTGGTGTTTTTCTTCATTCAGCTATCATGCTTCTTTGCATTAAATCAGTTTAGGAGACAAATAAACAGCTTTTCAAATTTCTTTTGCTGTCAGAAGTCTGAGAAGAAAAAGTCCCAATCATACATAGACACTACTGAGATTCACCTACCTGTAGCATGCCTCGGCCATTTTCTTCTATGGTACCTTCGTAAGTGACATGCAATCGTGTCAAGGGTTTTTCACATCTACAATGTAAAAAGACATTCCTTTACTTATTATTTTAATGACAAGTGGTTCACTGCGGACAAATGTGAAAATATAGGTAACTATTCAAAAACTGAAACCACCCCAAATCTCAGAAGTCAGAAACAGATGCCTACTGTTAACATTCTCGGTACTGATCCTCCTTATTCAAACATGTAAATATACATATTTAAATTAAAATGAGATAACATATTGTTTGAAACATGCTTTTCCTCTAAATAGTATGAGAGTGTTTATTTTTTAAAACAGTTGAAAAACATTGCAAAATATTAAAAAAATTAAGATCTATGAAATTTTGTTATGGCTAGGGTTGGCAATCTGAGAAAAAATGCAGAAAAAATTTGGCAATAAATCATACATGATTCTCATATGGCTTCTATTTTGTTTTCACTGTTTGATAACCGTGTGTGTGTGTGTGTGTGTGTGTGTGTGTGTGTCTTGATGAAAATACATGCCACAGAAATTCTGAACAATGGTATTTTTCTATTAATAAGGTTAACAGATAAACCTAGCATCTATAATTCAGAAGGCATAATTATTTTCTTTCCCTTTCAACCATGGTCACTGAGATATTTACTTGACTTAACGTTAGACTAACAACAAATTTCACTGTATTAATGGCATTTGTTAACATTATTTTGCTTATTAAATATTTTTCCCCTGATCACTTACTGAATAAAAAATATAAATTATTATGAATGAAATAGAGGAGATTCAAAGTTCTAACTCACGTAAGAGTGCCAATAATCTTTTTTGGGAGGGAGGAGATGATTATATTTTTAGAAAATAGTCTAGGAGGTTAGCTGGAAAAGTACTGAGAATTGCTTGATTCCTTCCTGGTCTCAATGAGTTTAAATACATTTCTGGCAAAATTCCAGACCAACAGGCTGACAGCTTTAACTCAGAAGGTAATTCTGCACAGGTTCTGTCTAAGAGCCTTATTTGTATTAACTCATTTAATCCTCTCAACAACCCTATTACTATCTCCTTTTATAGAAGGGGGAACAAAGCACAGAACATCTAAGTAAGCTAACCAAGACTAGTAAATAAAGCAGCAGAGATGTGAAACTAGGCAGACTCATTCAATGGTCCAGGCTCTGAATCAGTATGCCATACTTTTAGAAAAATTACTTTCCCGGTCTCTTGTAGAAAACGGTATCATAAGTTTAATATATATTTTTTAACTTCCTTTTTTTGGTCCTACTTTCCTAGCCATTTTATTCAGAGGAAGACCCTCCCTGTGAGCATACTACTAAAATCTCTGGGCTGTCAGTCAAGACTTCAGAACAGGAATTCCATCTGTTGTCAACTATTCTCCATGACTGAAACTAGAAATTTTATAGTATAGCTCTTAATAAAATTATGAAATTGCTAGAAACTTTTTCTTGGTTTTGTTTTGAAGCATTTTCTAACTTCCCAATAGGTCATCCTCTAAACTCCTGCCCCAGGAGTCAAAGACATAGATGATTCTGGCTCCCTGTGATTAAGCCTGGCTAAAGTATTTGCTGATAATCAAAGGGTTGACTATAACATGCCAGAAACTTGGAATTCAGTCCCAACTCCTGGCACCCATTTAGCCCCTTACTCTTGGGAACACCAACAATCCTCAACTTTTCTTCATTCTCCCTCGTTAAGTGAATGCATGTTTCTGGTTCTGTCGAGTCTCAGAGACTGATTTTAATTACATTCTCCAACTCACTTATGAAGCAGCTAAAACAAAAATGAGATCAATGAAACAAAAATAAGTTAAATTCTGTCTATCAAAACTAAGGGGACAATCTCGGTCTCACTTAGAGGCAAAGTTACCGTGTCTCATTGACACAGCAGCCTTGCCAGTCTCTGCATTTTGACCTGTTCCTTCTCTCCCACATGGTGGTATACAAATGGGTGTTCTTTCATACTAGCTTCAAATGAGTATCAGATGCAAAGTAGAGATCCTGGATGACTTAAAAATAAGCCCTCAGATTGATCTGTAAAATCACCCAAGTAACAGGAATAAAACATCTGCATTCCTATTAGAGATTAATAGAAGAATGAAGAAAAACAATCCTCTGCACCATAGAGATGACACAGCAGAATGGTACTTTTAATTCCAGGCACCGTATTTTAAGAGGGCCCAATGAATGGGAGTATGTTAAGAGCAGAGATAAAGGGTTTAGAATACATATTACATGTGAAATAGAAGAAATGAATCAATTTAGTATGAAATTGTGTGCACTGTTAGAGAGGGAAGTAGGTCAAGAAGCCATTAAGATACATGAAGAAGGGTCAGATGCTAAAACTACAAATTCAGGTGTATTTATGTTGCTCCAGAAGGAAGAACCAGGAATGGTGGAGAATGAATGCAGAAAACATTTTTAGTGAATGAAAGCATGAGATGATAACACAAGCAGCCACCATTGGAACAAACTGATGTGAAACAGCAGATTTCCCATCACTGAAGCTATCCAGTCTCCGTCCATGGCAGGTATTACAGAGCTGATCCAAGAGTTTAGTAGGCGGCTGGGGTTTCTTTCAGATCTAACATGCCATGATGCCAAAATGCTGTACATGTTCTCATCTTTTTCAAGCTTATTTTTTTTTCTCTCTTCAGGTTGCTTAAACTTTTATCTACTTCCCTCTATTAATAATCATCTAAACCATGCACTCAAGTCTTCTGAAGTCAATTTCTTTATCTTTCACTTCACTTTATCTTTATCTTCACTTTCACTTGATGGATGAAAACAATGCAGGAAAGCCACCTAAGCACATATGACTTCTCAAGTTAACTTTTAAAAAGTGATTTCCATTCATCACTAATTCCAAACAAAACAATTACACACTATCATAAAATTATTAGAAAATTATTAGAAAGTGAAAATGAGAGGCATTGGTTAAATATGTTTAATATGCTTGTTTAATATGCTTCATCATGTCCTCAAACATATTTAAAAAGTTAATCCACACTTCTTTAAGTGTATTGGGGGACTTGCTTTAGATTAAGAAATAGTTAACTATTTCAGGACCCTTCTTTAAGTGTATTATAACTATTTCAGGACACTAAGGACCCTACAAATCTGAATTAGCTCAGATTGGCTGCTATTTCCTCAATATTTTCTGATAAATAAGAAACAAACAGAAAATACCAACTTCCACAAAATCTACCAGTAGTACACAAGGGCAGCCAAACTTCAAAATTCTTGCCACTCAGACAAACTCTAAACAGTTACTGTTTACTAAAATGTAAATAATAAAAAGACTTCTCTCAATCTTGTCCTCCAGAAAGAAAAGCCATAAAGTTCAAACACTAACCAAAAAAGAGGGTAAGGAGAAACATTTAAATACTCGTGTTCCTTTTATTAGTGTCTTCAAATACAACACTCCTCAATTCTAAACAGGACTTTCTTTCAGAAAACAAAACCAAGACAAAATGGTTGAAATCAAAGGGTTATAGACTTTGATTTAAAAGGCATGACCTTTTCAAAAATGAGAGCTATTAATGGATCATTTATGAGAAGAAATTCCCTGGCACTAGGATAATTAGAGGTTGGAAAACCATCTTTCCAGGTGCTATAAAATAGAATCCTCTCATGGTGAAAGAGTCCTTCTAATTCTAGGGGTCTAGTATTATTTTTATTATTGTTACCTTTCCCATTCTGGAAAATCTTCAAGACTCTGTCTTGTAAATGTCACCAACCCAGTAGGTTCTACAGAAGCAATAAAAGAAAAACATACCCAAAATAAGTTTCAATTTTGAAAAGATTATACACACACACACACACACACACGCGCACACACACACACACACACACACTCAGTAAAAGAACAGGTCTAACATTGGCTATAAAACTAATCAGGAAATACAAAGTCTAGTACTGGAAAATAACAGAATATTGATTGAAAATAATATTAACTTTACAGTAGAAACTCCTATAAAATAATAAGACTTCACTAAACAAAACTATACAAACAACAGCACAACAGTAGGATTTGAGTGCTGGTACTTTCTGGTAAAGTGTTTGAAGCTGAATACTTTTTTTTTTTTTTTAAAAAGCACTGAAAAAAGGATGTATAACTGGTACAGCTTATGCAATAAAGACAAAATTGAATTCAAATTTGTAGACTCCTTTACAAAGAAAGGACTTAACCCTACATTCAAAGACTGGTGAATAAATACACATTTATATACTTTATGGTAAAGTGAAATGCCACAGATTTAAAAACGAAATCATTTGCACATCCTCTGGAGTTAGTACAGCTAAGTCCCGGGCTTAGATAGTGGGCAATCACTCTACTTGTCAGTCGCAGTCTTAGCCAGAGGAGAAATTACTGGTTCTAAGAGTTTACAGAACAAAGATGACATATTTTTCAAGAAGCAATAAATTTGGGAGGATTAAGATGAAGTACTATTAATGCAGTCAATAATTTTAGAGGATGAGATCCTTTTCTAGTCAGATTTACTTTTTTAAAAAAAAGCTAGTAGCAAAAGAAACAAGTAAATCAGCTGGCCAGAAGTAATTTGTCTGATTCAAATCAAAGAACAAACTAAAAAGGCCATGCCATTTCTGTTTTCTTGAATAGAAAAAAAGCTCTTAAGGAAAGAGAGAGATGTCAGGAACTATTAGTGATGGCGGTGTCTAGCCCAGTGAAAGCCTGGCCATCATTCCATTCCTACGCACAATTCCACATTTCCTTGTTCTCAGTCAAAAGCACGAACCGCTCAAAAACCATATGGAGCAGTTGCAGTAGAAAACAAAATTTTTTCTTAACATGGGTCTTACATTCTTTAGATATCTAATCTTAAGATAAATGGGTAACATATTTAAAACTCACAAGTAAGTGGTCAAACAACTCAAACACTAGAGAAGCAATTCCATGAATATGATAGAAAACATCTCTCTTGTCATTCGGTAACTTAGCAGAGAAGTAAGAACATCAAATGTTCTTCATATATACTAGGAGATGCTAAGAGAAATTCATAAACACTGCTGGCAAAGCAAGAAAAGGCAGAAGAACATGGTTTCTTAGATTAACAAAAATGCCCTGCGAGCTTTCTTTCATAACAAGGCAACTTTCATCTTAGAATAGGATACGCTGGTTAATCAAATACTTCCCATAATAAAGTCACAATATATACTACCTACAGGTCATAAATTTTCAAAAACCTGATCTATAAGATACTTTATCTAAAACTATATAGAAAATAATTTAATTTGGAATGCTCTTTAAAATATTTCAGTCTCAAGATCTTCATCAAATATAAAATATACATGTTTAACAACACTGAAAAGTTAGTCCTGATGGAATTCTATTTTTATCAATTCTAAAAGGCATGTTTTTTCACATATTACGTTTCCGAAACTGGAATCATCTTTTAGGAGGTATCTTACCATAGGTCTAGAGGTGAATTTTCCCAGAAAAGATGTGCATCTGCTTCTGCTGTCATCTGGGAGCACTATCAGCCTGATATCATCCGAATTAATCCTTTGTGGTAGGCCTTTGTGGACCACACTGGTGGTGAGGCTGCACACCCAAAGCTTAGGGCTTGTGGTTCAAATTCTCAGAGAAATGTTTTTTTTTCCTTTCTCTATTTAGAGTCAAGGTTGAGACTTGCATGTTTCTTTATGGTCCCTTTTCTGGATGATAAATTAATTTCTCAATTATTCTTAGGTGTACCAGCCTCGTGGGTCAGGTCTCCTACTAAACTCCCTGTCCGGAGTGTTTTTTTCCTTCTTAGAGGTAATATGACGTAATAGCACTTTTTAAAAATAATCTATGACATCTTAGATTCGATGAAATATGGTATCTTAAATAAGTTTCTGAAGTCTATTGAGTAGGCTCCAGAACTTCTACACGACTCATTATACTGCAACCTCTTTTATTCTCTTTAGTATTTCCTCCTTAAACCGTTAACTTTACATACTGAAGACCAAGAGCAATGTTGTACTGCATTTCTACAAAGAACTTAATTACCATGTGTAGTGAAGAAGTCAGGAAATAAAATGTCTAGTTATAATTTATTTCTTCAAATTCCCAATACTTATAATGGCATATACATTTCTAGTTGAAAAAACAAACTTTTAGCTTTTTCCTCAAAGTATCTGAAATCCTAAAATTTAGAAAGCCAAGTTGGTTTTTAGAGAAGACATATATGATTTGACTCCTAGGACAAAAAAGTAAACTCTGTACTACTTAGTTATAATAATTCTACTTAAAACAGCAACTCAAAGTACTGTGAAAATAAAACAAAACAAAACCAATAGTAATAATTCGAATTAGGCCTAGAATAGCCAAAAAAAAGTAGTCATCTTTTTTTTTTTCTGAGACAGAGCCTTGCTCTGTCACCCAGGCTAAAGTGCAGTGGCACAATCTCAGCTCACTGCCACCTCTACCTCCAGGGTTCAAGTGATTCTTGTGCCTCAACCTCCCGAGTAGCTGGGATTACAGGCTCCCGCCACCGTGCCCGGCTAATTTTTGTATTTTTTTTTTTTTTTTTTTTTTGAGACGGAGTCTTGCTCTGTAGCCCAGGCTGGAGTGCAGTGGCGCGATCTCGGCTCACTGCAAGCTCCGCCTCCCGGATTCACGCCATTCTCCTGCCTCAGCCTCCCGAGTAGCTGGGACTACAGGCGCTGGCCACCACGTCCGGCTGATTTTTTGTATTTTTAGTAGAGATGGGGTTTCACCATGTTAGCCAGGCTGGTCTGGAACTCCTGACCTCATGATCCACCCACCTCAGCCTCCCAAAGTGCTGGGATTACAGGTACGAGCCATCACGCCTGGCCTTAAATAGTCATCTTTTTAACAAATCATTACAAATTCTAATTTGATTTTGTGTCTCATAGGTCCAAATAATTCTGCATTTTAATATTTCATTCAGTACAGGGCACAAATCTGAAATTCAATAAGCTATGAGATAAATAATCCCATTATCAAAGAAGCATATAATTTTCACTTAAATATCAAAATCCTGATAATTGATTTCATTCTAAAAATTTAACAATGTCCAATAGCAACACATTCAAGGGCGAAAATGCCAAGTACACTGAATACAAGAGTAAAAGAAGGATATGAGAAAAATGACCTTAAAATGATTCAAAGACATGTTTTAAGACAATCCTACAACCCAGAACTGAAAAAAAGTCATTTCACTTGACGAGGTTGACCTCACCTACTTAGCACAAAGAAACTTTTGAGATGTTCTGGTTTACATCCACTTGTAGGAAAGGCTACCCATTGATAATAGCTTACATTTATTAAGCATGTATCTTCTTGTTTAATATCTATAACTACCCTATAAGGTACTGGCCATTATTATATTATTTCATAGATGATAAAACTGAAGCTTAGAGGTGTCAAGAAACTTGACTACGGTCATTCAGCTTCTGAGATAAGAGTGGCAATACCAATCTATTATCACTGGTCATTACTAGCATTTGTTGGACATTTACTAATACTGTCTCAGCTGCTATCAGGTTCTGGGGAAGCAAGAATGTTAAGGTTCAATAGAGGAAGATGGAGATACAAAACTCAGTACAAAACAGTTTTATAAGAACTCCACAAAAGGCTTAGGGGGGGCACAAAAGAGGAATGGTTAGAAAAGCAATGCGTTAGTTGACTTATGCAAATAAACTAGTGAATACTTCTTTAAATAAAGAGCATCCAAAATTTATTTCCTGGTCAATATACTTTCTCTGGTTTTTATTCATGAAAATCTTTTGACGTATATTACAGATTTCAGAGAATGTGGGTCTGATTTCAGAGTATGTAAACCCCGCCCCCCTACATTTACAGCACACATTTATGCTCATACACAACATAAGCGTAAAATCTAGGTTATAATGTTGAATCATTACTACTGTTTCAATGTGGTGGGGACAGGAAGGTTTATGTTAAACACAAAATGTTCCTCACATGTTACTTGACTTGAACTGTTCCCATCAGCAAGAAAAATTACAGTAAGAATGAAAGGAATTTACTTTTCTCTGTGACTCTTCTAAAGTAGCAGAAGAGCGTTTTAAGTTTCTCTGGTTTCCTTGATGAACGTCCCTCAAACAACCTAAAAGAGATAAAAAACAAAAGAGAGTGGAAGATGAGTTAAAATGCCTTAATGATTCACAGAACTACATCCATATTGCTACCAAGTAATAAAAAGAAATAATTCTTCCAGAAGACAATTCTGTAATGATAAGAACTGGAAAATTGGTTTAGATTCAAATAGCATCTGGAGAGAACTGAAACCAACTAGAACCAGGCTTCCTCAAAGCTGTTCAAATCAGACGGCATTTGCTACCAACCACATTTCTCCAACCTATCTTCCACCATGGAGAAGGCACCATCTAGCCATCCCAGTCAATTAGGGTCAGTCAGTCAGTGCACAGCTACTTTCTCAATGGCTAATAACATTTACAATTCATAATGTTACTAGGTAGTTTGATAAGTAACAAAAACAGTAGCTGAAAAAAATCCTTATCTGAGTGTTTGTGAGGAAAGGAGAGTGGAGGGAAATGGGGGAAGGGACACAGGCAGGTATAACAAGATATCAGGGCTCAACAATCCTTGTTAATTGAACAACTAGATTCTTTTATGCGCTGAATGTCTGTGCCCTCTCAAAATTTATATGTCGAATCCTTAATCCCTAATGTAGCTAAATTTGGAGATAGGGCCTGAGGGGGTAGTAATGGTTAAATGAGGTCATAGGGGTAGGACTCTAATCTGATAGAACTGGTGCCATTTTAAGAAGAGAAGGAGAGTACTCTCCCTCTGCCATGTGAGGACAAAATGCCAGCCAATCTATAAGCCAGGAAGAAATCCCTCATCAGGAACTGAAGCAGCAGCACCTTGATCTGCAGCTTCTAGCCTCCAGAACCATGAGAAAATAAATTTCTGTTGTTTAAGCCACTCAGTTCTATGGTATTTTATTATGGCAGCCCAAGCTGGCTAATAGAGATCCTTTGCATGATAACTAACACAGTGCCTACTCTGTGTCATCTAGTTTTCAGCAACCCAGACTTGGATTACTTAATTCAGTTTTCTTTGAAATGACATGGCATTGTTATTGGTAACATATAATTCAATTTATTCTGAGGAAAGAAAAGCAGGGCTTTAAAAGCATTATGACCTGAGTAAGTATTCACTAAAAGATTTCTAACACAAAAGCATGCTTTTGAGCATCAGCTCTAGCTTTCCCAAGGCATTTACAAATTATAGAGATTCAGTGGCTATAAATGATGAGGTACTCTTCATCTGCCTCTAGTCATGTGCTCTGACTTTAAAACCAGAAACCCTTCAAGTAAAGTCCATGTTAATAAGTGCTGAAACGGGTAATTGTTTTTCATGATTACAAGAACAAGCTTACGTAACTACGCTGAGAGGGAAAAGTTAATTCCATGAGAAAATCCTATTGAGCAACTGAAATAAATTAGGAAAAGGAAAGGAAATGCAGATTTCAAATGGTTCCGTTTTCAATGATCTGAAATCTGTATTCAGGGCCAATTGCTGTAAAAACAATTTATATGAATATTTATTTCCTAAAAAGAATACTAATGTAGGCTAGTATTTTAACCAAATCTAAAATCAGATCTCTTTTTAAAAATAGTTTAAGACAGCCTGTGTGATAATTTTTACTTATTTAAAAAAACGTATCTTTCTAAAATATTTAATACACATACTCTCATAATCCAGTTGCCAGCTGAAAGAAAGGCTCTTTGACGGTGCAGGTTTCAGTGGCTTCTTCTAGAATAGAGTTTATTTAAGTCAAAATGAAGAAGCCACATGGCAGTTTAATTAAACATCCTATATCAATAAATACGATTTACTAAATGAATACCTTAGGCTCCATTGCAAAATCTCTTTCTAGGCTCACTATGTAGTAGAGGAAAGCAGTATGAATATAAAAGTAGCCACCACCTTTTCCTAGAGATGAACTGATGTACTATACAATTCAATTAAAGGATAAAAGTACTTCAATAGAACTACTGCATAGTGAGGAGAAAATGGCTGTTGCTCTTAAGAAATAATTCTCCAAAACATAGAAAAAGTGTCCCTAGCTTCCATATGTGGTCATCTGTGTATAAAATCACATAAAAGGTCACATACTTCACAACCATGATGACAAATTATTAACTTTAGGAGCCTCGTGAGACTGCAGATTTATTATCCTGGCAAGACAGACTTTCCTGGAAGATTTTATGGCTGTTATTATCTACCACTACAAATGAACACCATGGTTTATTTTGCAGGTCCAAATCTTAAAGGTACAAATCAAGCAGAATCTCAATGTACTCTGTTTATTCATTGCTCCAGTCCTAACTTCAAATCACTGTGTAACCAAATATGCTTTCCCATCTTCCTGATAGAGCAGGGGGAAGTGCGGGAAGTGTGATGATGGCTGCGGGGGGTAAGAAGTGGAGATAAAGTCAGAGGAGATGAAATAGGTTTAAAATTCTTGTGACAATTCTCAGACTTGGCTGTTGTGAAATCTTAAAGTTGTATGCATCGCCACTCAAATAAAATGAATTATCCTGATAGGGAAGCAAGTAAAAATAACATAAATAGACAGGCAAACAGCATGAATGAAAGTCATCCAAGGAGTGATATACAATCTGAGAGACAGCTTTTGGGGGTGAGGAGGAAAACAAAAGGACTGAGGATGGAGCCCAAGAAAGGGGTGAAGGGGGAGAAGAAAGATGGGACAGGGAAGATAGAGAGAAGAGAAAGGCTGATAGAAATGGGGTTAGAGACAGAGGGCACGAGAGACACACACACAGAGAGAAAGACACACACAAACAGGCTCAGAGAAAGTGAGACCTTCTCATAATCATAAAGCATCATTCCCCGTCCCCACTCCCCCTTTTTAATTTAAACTTCCCAACACCTTTCTTTTTTTAGTTTAGATTTTTCAAGTCCTGGGTATGTATATTTGAAGGCACATTTTAGGTCAGCAGTGTGCATACAAACCAGGCCACAATAACTCCTCTGCATGTAGGGAAGACATTTGGGCATTTAATTGAAAGATAATGATAGATTATTAAAGAAATCAAACAGAAAAAGCCAGTCAGGAAATCTTACTTTGTTCTAAACAAAACTGTTTGTATTTTCAAAGACAGAAGTCCGTCAAAGGTCAGATACTTATTAGCTGGTGTTTTTCTTTGCATACTTATTAAGGAGAAACACAGTTGAATAAAATCTTTCCCTGAATGGAATACTGATAACATTACTGGAATTTTATTCTAGGTATATCCATCCTCACCCCTGCCACAACCCACTATGCCATTTCAAGTTAAGTAATAATCCCATTAGTATACAGTAAATCAAGCCCAAAGCACTACAACCTCCATTTTAAAATACGAGCAAGTGATAATCCGGAACCCAGCCAGAAAGTCATTCCTGGCTCTTCTGTGAGGCACTCTGCCATATGGCCCCAGCAGCATTTTCAATCCAGGGAAGAGGCAGATGTAAAAACCTCCTGGGTTGACCACTGCTGAGACCCACAATTTATCTCTGACCATCTAGTTTCCATGCAAACTCAGAAGCATCAATGCTAATCACATTGGAAGCCTTTATATGAATGTTTAGGACTTGAAAGGCAAGCAGGGAAAAAGGTCAGGGGTATTTAATATAACTAAGCAGGCTAAAAGAACACAGCAATAAATAAAAAAGGGAAGACTTATTCAATTTATTGATGTCAGCCTCCCAACACATACTTTTACCATTTTTCTTATTCAACTAGCTAGCCATACCTCTTTTGAGATTAAATACACTCTCACACACACAACTCCCCACTGTTAGAAACTATAATTGTAAATAGAAACTATGCATAAAAGGAAATAACACAATAAAATGCTACATAATCAGCTTAACAAATGGCTCATCAGATTAAGTACTGGATCTTTCAGAAGCTACATGAAAGTGGGGGGACTTTCGGTTGTTTGGCATTTCTGGAGCACTCAGAGCATTTTGCTCATGACAAGCATTGAGATATAATAAAAGAACACTGAGTTTGAGCAGAAGACAGTGATCAAGTTCCAGTTATGCTAACAATTCATTTACTCTCCCTGAACCTTATCGTAGAGAGGTTTCCCTACCTAGAAAATTCCACAGACACAATCAAAGCAAGTCATCAAAAGACAGCATCAATGGTGATGTACAATCGTTGTTCCTATTATTTGCTAGCTTAGGCTCATTAAAACACACACCATCTCACAGTGAAAGGCAAGTGCAGACATTCTGGCTGCTTAGGATTCTCTATAACATTGTGGAGACTAACACTGGGTTACCTGCCTTAATTCATTTTCCGTGTTCTGGTATCCAAAAGAACATCCATCACCTAGGAAGACAAGAATATGCCTGATTTCAAATCTTCAATGGAACTACTTAAACTCTTATTTGGTGAGAATGCTATCTGCTGCCAGCTTAAATTCGTCACGGTCACTCTGGACTTACAAATGGCTTTAATTCATTTAATAGATCAATAATTATTTCTAAAAATAGTTCTAATTTTTGACTAGCCATGAGGTAAGAATTATTAATTCAGTTCATTCAAAGGGAGACTGTGTAGCAGAATGGTTAAGGACACAGATTCTCAAAGGAGACTATATCCTGCGTTTGAATCCCAAGTCTACCAGTTACTGTGTTAACCTGGTGAAGTGATTTCCCTCTCTAAACTTCCATCTCATTTTAACAAAGAGAGTAACAACAATTCCTAATCAATATCTAATTCGTATGGTTAATGTGGCAAGTAAATGAATTTCAGATAATGCTGAGTAAGCTAAGGTACTTGAGCTAAAATAAGGCATTATATAGTGCCCAGGCAAAAAAAAAAAAAAAAATCAACATTCATTTACATAAAGTAGTTGTACTGTTCTAATTAATAGTCCCTTCATTTAAAAAAATGGCCCAACCTTGATTCCCATCCATCCCAACATGCTTTCAGTGCTAACTAGCTCAGTCTTCAGGATAAATGACCATGTACAATGAAAAAGATAAATCTGCCATCACCAAGAAGCCCCAGACTTCCCCACTCAGAAGTCTGGCTGAAAAACAAAGGTCTTTTAAAATTAAAATATATATTAAAATTGGCCCAGTGCAGTGGTTCATGCCTGTAATCCGAGCACTTTGGGAGTCCAAGGCGGGCTGATCACAAGGTCAGGAGATTGAGGCCATTCTGGCTAACACGGTGAAATCCCATCTCTACTAAAAATACAAAACATTAGCCGGGTGTGGTGGCAGGCACCTGTAGTCCCAGCTACTCAGGGGGCTAAGGCAGGAGAATGGTGTAAACCCGGGAGGCGGAGCTTGCAGTGAGCCAAGATCGCGCCACTGCACTCCAGCCTGGGCGGCAGAGCGAGACTCCGTCTCAAAAAAAAAAAAAAAAGAAATAAAATGCTATATGCTGAGTAAAGTAAAATAGGGTGAAGTAGACACAATGACAATGTGTCTATGGAGGTGTAATTGGAAAGAAGCTATCCACACTAGCTTTTTTGGAAAAGCCTCAAAAAATCCATGAAATTCCACCCCTCAAAATCACATTACAAAGATTGTCCACTCTTTTTAACTTTGTGTTCAGCTTGATTTCTGACAACTGATTTGTTCTTCCCCTAACGCTTTATTCTTCTGCACATAAAAGTAATACCTGGGCTGGGCATGGTGGCTCACGCTTCTGAAACAGGTTCTTTATATACCTGCAATTGCAGATTTCAATGCTCTGTGTTTTCTCTCAATTCTACCTCAATTACTAACAAAATCAGAGGTAGAAGCTATGTTTGATTACATGTGGCTTAAAAATGAAACATCTCGTAATTCCTAAGACTAAGATATAATATGAAAAGTAAAAGACAACAGACTGAGAACAAAGCGTCTAAATTATAATCTTAGCACTCTGCCACTAACCAGCTCCATCACTCAAAACAAGTCACTTAATTCTCAAATATTTCACCTGTAAAATTTATTTTCATTCATTCAACAAGCATTTATTGAAGGCCTACAATGCATGAGATTTTGTGAAAATAACAAAGAAGAGGACAGTTAAGATCTCTGCCCCACTGAAATGATTAAATAAGCAATTATGAAGTAGTCTAGGTGGTACAGTAGGAAAAGTAGGGGACAGTAAAGGCGCACATCTGGTTGTACAAACCTAAGAAGTACCCTGGATGCCTCTCTCCACCCACAAACCAACTCTGTCCATCACCATCACTCTGGCTACCCCTTCAAATGTCTCCACACCTCTGTCCCCTCCCCTACACTATCCCAGTTACCACCCTCTATCCTGGTGCATTGCAATAGCCTCTCCAATTGGGTAAACTCAGTTACTCTGCCCCCCTCTGCTTGATTCCCACATTACAGCCAAAATAAACTTTTGAAAATGTAAATTTGAACACGTGTGCTAGTCTCCCTCTACCCCCATATCTAATCCTCCAATGACTTCCAATTGTTTTCAGATGGCCTAGTGAGGCACAGCATGCTCTAGCCTCCACCTACTTCTGCAGCCTCTCCCATCTCCATGCTCCTTCTCACTCTCTGTGCTGCAACCACACTGTCTTCTCTGTCTCTGGGCATGTCAGGTCCTTCTTGCGACAGTGCCTTTGCACATACTCTTCCCCCTGCCTAGAATGCAACCATCTCTCCTTCTCCTTGGCAAAACTTATTCACCCTTTTGTACTTAATTCAAAAGTTGCGCTGGGCATGGTGACATGCACCTGTAGTTCTAGTTACTTTGAAGACTGAGGTGGGAGGATCTCCTGAGCCCAGGAATTTGAGATCAGCCTGGGCAACATAATGAGATTCAGTCTCAAAACAACAACAGCAAGAAAAGTTACTTCCTTAAGGAAAGTTTCCTTTATTAAATTATATCTTTCTTTAATAAAATGTCATGGTGCTGTGCACCTCTCCAGAGGTACACAGAGGCTAGCATAGGAACCTAGAGTAGCAAACCTATCCTAGCAGAATCTGAGACACCAGAAAAACTGATACGTGAACTGAGTATTGAAGGAGGAATAAAAGCCATGTGGAAAAGAGAAGGGCATCTGTGACGTGAGGTTTGAAAATGAGATAATACTACGTAACAGTAAGAACTCAGAAACTGGCTTCTCCTTTCTCTGTAACCTCAAGGCACTCATTATTCTGTGGGGAATATTGCAGTTGCTCACGTATATTTGAACTAAACACTGACTAAATACCAGTATCTAAAAACAAACTTAGCTACTGCACAAACTTGAAAAATAGATTAAAAACATGCCCCTTGCAACTAATATTTATGTAACCAAGGGGGCATATTATATATATTAAAAAAAATACTATCCTGTTTGCTAACACTAGGATTTTGAAGAAATTTTCTTAGATAACATTATTTTTCATTCTTTGCTGCCCCTTCCTTAGTGTTGATAGTGAAGAATAATCGTATATAATAATAAATTATCATCAATATTTTAATGTTTGAAGGTCATAAAAATATAACCCAAGAATTACGACAGTCTAAGAGCAGCTTATATTCAAGTCCTCTGCTATACTTTCATCTGCCAAACACACAATAAATGCACTGAAATGTCTAGTTTTAAAATTTTTAAATTAAAAATTTATATTAGGAACTAACCAGCTGAATTCTAGAATTCATCTTAAGAGAGTAACAACATTCTCCAATTTTAAAAGGCTAAAAATATGGCCTTTGGGGCTGACACTCTGATATTGGAGAGAACTGTGAATTCATTTCTCTGCTGCCATGTGGAGTTATAAGAAATGCTGCCCATATGAAGTAAGTTGCATTACAAACAATGACACTCTAGCAGCAATGAGCACACCTATCACCCAGATGCTGGTCTCTAAATACCACTGTACAATAAAAGAAACCAGGAATCCTTGAGAAAATGGTTGATTCCAGGATTGAGGCATGGAAAATATAAGTTGAACCCGGAACAATGTATGATTCCAGAGAGAAAGTTAATGCTCAAAAAAAGGATGGGGCTTATCAAAAGAACATAAGAGTCAACCTGAAGGAGCCATAATGGCCAAAGCTAGAATAATTAAAGCAGTAAAATAAATAATACTATTTAATTTAAACTCACACAATGAAATAAATATCCATGAGTCCATTCTGATATTTTAAAAACAGGGGAAAAGAGACAGCTCTTCCTTACAATGGAATTTCAATTAGCAAATGTAGAAGAAGAGAGCAGAAAATTCACAACGGGCAAAAACTACAGTAATAATCATTGCAGACAAGATGCACCAATGGATGCTAAAATTAGTAGGGATAAATGTGAGGCAAAACAACATTTGCATAGTGTTTTATCTCTTGGAAAATATTTATTAATCACAAAAGGAAATATATGGTAACTTTACAGTGGAAAAAGCCAGCAGACACTACCTTAGCCAACTGATCACCAGTAATAAGAAGTATGATCCCACTGATACGGTGCACTGAGGACACAGGATCATTTCTGTGGTATTCTGCCAGAAATGCATGACCTCATTCCAGTCCTGAAAAAACATCAGCCAAACCCAGATTGAGAATATTCTCCAAAATAACTGCGATGAGTACTCTTCAAAACTGTCAAGATCATGAAAGAAGAGAAAAAACAAGGAACACGTTGGAGGAGACAAGGTAATTAAATGTAACTGGGATTCTGGGTAGGATCCTGGAACAGAAAAAGGATACTAGAAAAACTGGTAGAATCAGACTCGGTGCAGTGGCTTACACCTGTAATGTGAGCCCAAGGTGGGCGGATCACCAGAGGTCAGAGTTCGAGACCAGCCTGGCCAACATGGTGAAACCCCATGTCTACTAAAATTACAAAAAATTAGCCGGGTATGGTGGCACATTCCTGTAATCCCAGCTACTAGGGAGGCTGAGGTGTGAGAATCGCTTGAGCCTGGGAGGCAGAGGTTGCAGTGAGCCGAGATCTCGCCACTGCACTCTAGCTTAGGTGACCGAGCAAGACTGTCTCAAACAAACAAAACAAAAAAAAGAAAGAAAGAAAGAAAGAAAAACTGGTAGAATCAAAATAAGGTTTACAGTTGGCCAGGCATGGTGGCTCATACCTATAGCCCAGCACTTTGGGAGGCTGAGGCAGGAGGATTTTTTGAGTCCAGTAATTCAAGATCAGCCTGGGCAAAACAGCCAGACCCAATCTCTACAAAAAATTTTTACAGATTAGCTAGGCATGATGCTGCACATCTGTAATCCCAGCTACATGGGAGGCTGAGAAAGACTGCTTAAGCCCAGGACTTCAAGGCTGCAGTAAGCTATGATAGGCCACAGTACTCCAGCCTGGGCAATAGAGTGAGACACTATCTCTAAAAAATTTTCAAAAATAAAATAAGGTCTACAGTTAATAATATTAAACCAATGTTAATTTAATTTTACTATGGTTACATAAGATGTTAACGCAAGGTGAAGCCAACTAAGTTTTGTACAAGAATCCTTCGGACTATTTTTATAACTTTTCTGCAAGTCTAAAATTAGTTCAAAGTAAAATGTTTTTAAAGAAACTGTATTAAAAGGGCAAATTAAAATAAGTGGTACACCCAGCAAGGTGGTTCATGTCTGTAATCCCAGACATGGGAGATCAAGGCACCTGGGGTCAGGAGTTCGGGACAAGCCTGGCCAACAAGGTAAAACCCCATCTCTACTAAAAATAGAAAAATTAGCCAGGCGTGGTGGCATGCACCTGTAATCCCAGCTACTTGGGAGGCTGAGAAAGGAGAATCGCTTGAACCCAGGAAGTGGAGGTTGCAGCTGGCCAAGACTGCGCCACTGCACTCCAGCCTGTGCGACAGAGCGAGACTCCGTCTTTAAAAAAAAAAAAAAAAAAAAAAAAAAGTGGTATTACTGCATCATTCTACTTTGGAGACAAAAGCAGTATGGCAAACAAAAGTGGGTTTTGTTTGTGTGTCCACTCTATGACTTTATCTCCTACTCTGCATACTGCCCACCCTTAGAGGCAGGCTCTAGGTGACCAGGGGCAGTGAAGGGCATTACACATAGCCTGCTGGGAAAGGGGCACAGATTACAGCAATTTTCTCAAGTCTCACACTGAAATCAGGGAAGAAAACTCATATATTCTATTCATGGTTCCCATAAAGATAATTCTCAAGTGAAGAAAGAAAAAGAGGTGGGGATATGGGAGCAGTGAATAGGAAGGAAGAAAAAACACTGATTTGCCAAGAAGATTCTTTACAGTATTTTTGTTTGTGTAGAAGATAAAGTAGTTACTTGGGAAAACGGCTGGAATCTAAAACTTTATCAATACCTTCACACTGTATTAATTTAGTCAAGTAGTTTGAACATTCTTTTGTTTTTCTTTTTCACACTGATAAATTAACCATGTCTATAAAGGGTCAAAATCACCTTTCATTTTTCATCAAAACAATTGAATTTTTTAAGTCTCATAAGACAGCTCATGACTTTATACTCTCATTTTATAAGACTTTTGTAGAAAGGAGGATTTTTCCTCTACCTTTCACAGTATTTCAGCATTAAGGAATATAAGCACAACAAAATTTCTCATGAATAATCAAACTGAAGAGGCATGTGGAGTCCAGAGAACTGGGGAATCATCTGAGAGGACAGAAAGAACATGGGCCCTGGAGCAAGACAGGCCTGAAATAAAATCTCAGTTCTGTGACTTACTAGCTCCTGGATCCCAATCAAGTTCTTTTAACCTCAATTAACTTTAATCACCTTGCCTGCAAAATGGTGAAAATGTCACTTAAGTACTGTAAAAATTAAATAAGACAACAGCATATAAAATGCTTGGCCTATGGAATTCACTCAAAAAATATTATTAGTTCCTTCCACCTTTGTCTTTTCATTGTTAAAGAGGTGTTTTCTGAAAACATACCGATTGAAGTTAATGTCTGGGTAACTAGAATACTCCGATTTCATCTTAGCATTTCGTCGTGGAAATGTGCAGAAGAAAGCATTAGCTAAAAGACTGGCAATCTGTTCCTGCGACATTGTGATGGAATGATTCATCTTCTGTTTCAGGAGCGGTATTGGCTGATAAAAGAAAGAAAAAAGTACAGACGAGAAGAGCAATAATTAGTTTAGCAATTTCGAAAGCAGAGGCACCAAATTGCATTTGCTAAATTAAGGCAGAAATAATTTCAGGCCATTCTTGAATCCTTAAATCAGCAATATTGTTAAAGTCAAGGGCTGTTTATCAGGGATGATTAAGAAAATGTACTTACTTGACAAACTGCAGATTTCTAATCAATAATAATGGTAGTGAAGAAAATATAAAACATTACTTATTAGTGAAAAACAAGATGGCTTCAGCAAGTAAATAAAAACACATTGCCCATTTAATGAAAAATTAAAACAAAAGATGAAACAAAAATATGTAACACTGCTTAAGCTAAATTTTGTTCTTATTTATATTAAAAATTATTGCCAGGCCAGGTGTGGTGGGTCACGCCCATAATCCCAGCACTTTGGGAGGCCGAGGTGGACAGATCATGAGGTCAGGAGATGGAGACCATCCTGGCTAACACGGTGAAACCCCATCTCTACTAAAAACACAAAAAATTAGCCAGGCGTGGTGGTGGGCGCCTGTAGTCCCAGCTACTCAGGAGGCTGAGGTAGGAGAATGGTGTGACCCTGGGAGGTGGAGTTTGCAGTGAGTCGAGATTGTGCCACTGCACTCCAGCCTGGGCGACAGAGCGAGACTCCGTCTCAAAAAAAAAAAAAAAAAAATTGGCCAGAATAATCTTTCTTAGTTCTAAATAAAATATCTCAGGTCTTCAGATAATAACTCTTCCAACCAATGGCACTCCAGCCTGGGCGACAGAGCGAGACTCTGTCTCAAAAAAAAAAAAAAAAAAAAATTGGCCAGAATAATCTTTCTTAGTTCTAAATAAAATGATCTAAGATAATTCAACAAAGAAGTCTTTACCCTCTTATTCCAAATTATACTTCATACTGACAATTTCTTTATAAGAATCAAATCTAACTTCATTAAAGTGATTAATAGAACATGTAAAAACCACCATACGAACATGTGTAAGTTGTAAAAAGATAGACATTTCTTACATAATCAAACATTCCAAGTCAATGAAGAGTAAGACACTTTTCCTACAAATCTTTTATATCTAAAATGTCTTCCAGTTACACCACCAAATTCACTTACCTTTTATTGTCAGTATAAACCACACAACCTGAGTATTGTGTTCAGTGGGTTTCATTCTGTTCGTAAACCAAAAATAAAATTCCAAGTCCCCCAACCAACTGAATGAACCCCTCCTCTCAACCATGGGGATTCCAAAGTTAACCTGAAACACTAGTCCACACCATGATAGGAAGTGTGGGTCTGACATGCCTCATTATATGCTCCTCACTTTAGAATTCAGCACAAGTGACCAGCATTAACATTAAAACAGAGGTCTTAAAACTGATGAAACAGATTTTTTGTAGTAATAAGACACAATTCCAGCCTGACTCGAGTATAGCATCACACGACAGTTAGCAGATCTTGAAATAATTGAAGTATTTTACCCCAAAATATATTTCTTTGACATATTTTGAAATAGCCCTGCAAAGCTGTCTGTTGGGAAAATCTACATTCTGTAGAGAATCCCTATTCCTTCCCAGGTGAGAATTAAGAAAGGGTTTGGTACCTTTTTAGGTCTGATAAAAGCTCTGAAGCCGACTACCTGGAGGTTTCATCCACATGATGAAATCTTGGTCTCAACAAATCCTTATCTTAACCCAGATATTCCTTTCTATTGATTTCAGGTCTTCAGATAATAACTCTTCCAACCAATGGCAAATCAGAAAATCTTTGAATCCACCTAAGACCTGTAAGCTCCTCTTATATGTATTGATTGATGTCTTATGTCTCCCTAAAATACATAAAGCCAAGCTATAGCCTGACCATCTTGGGCACATGTTCTCAGGATCTCCTGGGGCTGTTACAGGCCACTGGTTACTCATATTTGGCTCAAAATAAATCTCTTCAAATATTTTACAGAGTTTGACTCTTTTTGTCAACATATTTTAAATGTTAAAATGTTTTTAAAGACATGATAAAATCAAAGACCAACTCCCAGTTTATCCTTCAGCTGTTAAGTTTCAAAATGCTCCTACAGAATATTTAGAGATGCATTTACCTTCTCCCCTTCAGTAACACACAGAACTAAGAGTTTCGGGTATCTGCACTCATCTCAAATTGGCATGCCTAGAGCAAACTGTCCTGATTATACCTCAGGAGTTGACACCCAGAATGAACCTGAGGAAAGGGCAGGCAAGACAAACCAAAACTGCAGTGCTGAATAATGAATGCTTTTCTAAGTACAGAAGTACACATCATTGCTAGAATAAGAGTTTGCCAGAAAAAAGAACAGATTAAACTTGCAATTCAACTATTTCTCTTGGAAAAATTCAAAGGTAAAGAAACAAGCAAAAGGTAAAGAATCTATTTTCACTATGTTATACAAAATTCTCTCCCCTTCAGGTCTTAGCAATCACCATTTCTGAGAAAAATAGAGAGCTCATATTGATCTCCATTTTCCATCCTGTGCATTTATTCACAACCAAGCAAAGAGTGTAGAAAAGGTGACAGCGCATCAATGGCTTCAAGCAAAGTGTTGCTTGGTTTTAGTAAGAAATGAGTTTTTAACTACCATTTACCAAATTATTCAGAAAAATGATTTTAAAAATTAATGGTAAATATTTCAGGCTTAATGGACTTCAAACACAAACATTTCTTGTCTCCCAAATAAATAAATAGTATAATTTTAAATAGAGTTAATGATTTCTGCTCTCCTGGTGAGGGGAAATGCCTAAAAACTCATTATTTGGAGAAATGAGGAGATGTAAATCTTATTGTCAAACACTTGGCTCAACAAAATAAAAGGCTGGTTACTGTGAACGAAGATATTTCAAAAAGTTCCTGACCAAATTTGTTTCCTTTAATTTTCTTTTGATAAATCTAAAATTTACCTTTTAGATTTGGCCTAGAGTACTTCAGTGTGATAAATTATTAAATATCAACATACACAATTTAACTTGCGACAAGACGTATTTTGATCTCAAATAAAAATCTTAACTTTCACAGCAGAGATGGACTTTTCAATAGAGGGCAAAGCACAGAATTAAGATGCTCTCCCTATTGATATGCTAATGGAGAAAGTCACTGGGAGAAGCCAGGACAAAAAACTGAGGACCCAGGGGTCTGATTTTGGTTCCAAGGGGCTTGTTATAGCTTACAAAGTTAGATGCTTTTGAATAAAAATTTCTCATTAAATGAAATATGGAAGCTCTCACATGCACAAAGGGAAGAGAAGAGGATTAAATGGCCCACTCCCAAAGGCTACCTACTATCTACTATTGATTATGAACTACATATTGAATTCAAAAGGCATATAATTAAGCACTATGCAAACCAGTGACACAAAGAGGATCTCCCTTTAAGGAGACTATAATCCAGTGGTAAGAGATATATAATGACAACAATTATAAAACAATGATTTGAGTGCTTCAGGAGGGAAGAACCTTGTCTGGGAGGCAGGGAAGGCTTCACGGGGAAGTAACAGACAGGCATACCTAGGAGGTAGTGAGAGATTTTACTAAGTAAGGACAGAAAGGAAAAAGAACTAACATGGAATATGATCAAGCAAATAACTTCCAACAGAAACAAGCAGAAGATATGTTTTAAAATACATTTCCCCTGCCCAACAGTAAAACTTATTTCAGACACAATGCATTATCAAGGTGAAATTAAAGTTACATAAAATTGAAAACATCACACTGGAAAACATTTCATGGGTCTCAACTGAAGATGGTATAGTCCAAGAAGGCATTTGGACATGTGTGGGTTGTTTTCTGGTTGCCCCAATGATCCTATTTGTGGTGTTTGGGGTGTCCTAACGACATACTGCAATGGATGGGATCATGATACACATTCAGAAATTGTTCCACCCAAATGTCCACAGGGCCCCTGTGGAGTAAAATGCTAGCAGAACCCTGGCTAGCAGCCATGCAGCAAGAGGTGTTGGCCCTAGAAATAGAAGACAAAGGCAAATTCAAGCACCACTGTGAGAAACACAGGAATAAAATTATGAAGAACAAAACAAACCCTGTGGAGGTTTGAAAATACGTTCATAAATTATTTGATGCTCCTCTCTTTAAGAGGTGGAGTCTTGGGCACGGTGGCTCATGCCTATCATTTCAGCATATGGGAGGCAGAGGTGGGAGGATCACATGAGGTCAGGAGTTTGACACTAGCCTGGCCAAAATGGTGAAACTCCGTCTCTGCTAAAAATACAAAAAATTAGCCAAATGTAGTGGCACACGCCTGTAGTCCCACCTACTCACGTGGCTGAGGCAGGAAAATCACCTGAACCTGGGAGACAGAGGTTGCAGTGAGCTGAGATCATGCCACTGCATTCCAGCCTGGGGGACAAGGGTGAAACTTGGTCTTTAAAAAAAAAAAAAAAAAAAAAAAAAAAGAGGTGGAGTCTAATACCCCTTCCCCTTGGGTATCGCTTAGCTTCTAATGAACACTAACACAGCAGAAGTGATGCTAGGTATCTTGAGAAAAATGGGTCACAGAAAACACTGCAGCTTCCTTGCTCTCTCCCTTGGATTGCTTGCTCTGGGGAAGTTAGCTATTACGTCCATAAGGACAATCAATCAGCCTACAGAGAGGCCAATAGCAGGGCCTTCTGCCAACAGCTATGTAAGTAAGCCAACTTAGAGGCATGTCCTTCAGCCCCAGGCAAGCCTTCAGATGACTGAAGCCCTTGCTGACATCCTCACTGCAACTACAAGAGAAACCCTGATCCACAACCACTCAGTCAGCTAATCTGCTCCCAAAGTCAACAGAAGCTGCGGGATAATACATGTTTATTGCTTTAAGTCATTAATTTTAACATAATTTGTTATGTAGGAATATAAAATTAATGTACTCCAAACAAAATAAAATACAGGATTCCTTATTTTTAAAAGTTAAGGCCGGCACAGTGGCTCACACCTGTAATCCCAGCATTTTGGAGGGCAAGGCAGGCAAATCACCTGAGATCAGGAGTTCGAGACCAGCCTGGCAAACATGGTGAAACGCTGTCTCTACTAAAAATACAAAAAGTAGCCGGGTGTGGCAGTGCACACCTGTAATCCCAGCTACTTGGGAAGTTGAGGCATGAGAATTGCTTGAACCCAGGAGGCAGCGGTTACAGTAACCTGGGATTTGTGCCACTGCACTCCAAAAAAAAAAAGAACCTTAGCCAGGAGTGGTGGCACATGCCTGTAATCCCAGCTACTTGGGTGGCTGAGGTGGGAGAATTGGTTGAATCCGGGAGATGGAGGATGCAGTTAGCCAAGATTTTGCCACTGCACTCCAGCCTGGGTGACAGAGCAAGGCTCTGTCTCAAAAAAAAAAAAAGGTTAAGAAAGTATCATTAACTCATTTGTTAGAGAATACATTACTTTGGGGGAGGGTGAGGAAGGAGTGGGTAGTATTACACCATTTTGAAAATACGTTATTCCAAACCCATTAGTATGTTTTGAAATAATGAGTACTTTTTTAAGTTAGAGGTTATTTGAACAAAGAGAGAAAAAAGTCATAGTAAACAAGCTTCAACAGTGTAAACAGAAGCTGAGGAATGAAATGCTGCATTTTTAATGTCCTTTTGTAAGTACTCTCTACCCTCTAATCTTTTCCTTAATACAGCAAAATTACCATACTCTTTGGCAAAAACTGTTTCCCTTCTCTTCTCTTCTCTCTCTCTCTCTCTATCTGTGACCTTGGCCATTCGAGTTTAAGGGAAATTCAATTGTCAGTCTCAGGGAAGCTACTGAGGAAGCTACATCCACTAACCTGGGTGCAAATATTTGGCAGACAGAGTGCAATTTTCACCATATCAGGCAAAATGGACTGATATAAATGTTGAGCTTCTGCTTCTTCAAGTACCTGAAAACCAATAAAATAAGTTATGTGAATAATAATAACCAGTAAATATAATAACCGATGAATATGTTTGTTATGAAATTAAATCACATATCTGCTTTTCATGGAACCCCATAAAGTGGCACACTATCAGCATCACCAAACACATATAAAAATACATCAACAGGTGTATACAAATAAATTTACAAATTCATTTCCAAATGTATATCTGGCATTAAGGCAATTCACCTTAATGCCCTCTGAAAAAACTTTAAGTATCCCAAATATCAACTATCCCTCACACAGCATTCACAATAAAGTAAAAACACTTGCAAATGGAAAACAGTACATTCTGCCTTTGGTTATATCAATTAGAAACTGCTAGACCACCAAGGACTCTCTTAGAAGCCTCCAACGACCCATCTAGCTTCAACGGTCTATAATTGAAGAAATCTCCATAAAAGCCATATTAATTACTTCCAAGTATACTCTATGGGTCAAATCTAATCTACTGGGTAATAAACAATGAGGTTTCTGATGGTCTTAGAATTTCTCTTTTCTAGACACCCTCGGAAAGTGAAAACCACCATTCCCATATCATAATTTGAAGCACAACACAGATGCCATGCATGGTCCATTTTTGTCTTTTATAAAATTTCCCATCACTTTAACACCTTTTAATCTAATTTCTTTCTAAACATCAGGGTATTTCTTTAAAAGTACTGGAAATGACAACATTCTTAATTTAGAGATACTACATATATAGTCTGGACTGAAGTAAATACTTTATCTACTTGAAATCACATTTTAACTAGAAGAGGCCTCAGTTATAATCTAGTCTGATCTTGTCACTACTGGAGAGAAAACAGGCCAAGGAGGTTACCTGATCATCCTACATTGCGGTCAATTAAAACTAAATCAGAACAAGAACCTAAGTGTTCTGGTCTTTATGCCACAGCTCTTCCTACTTCCCTATGTGACCAATGTTTGGAATCGATGAAGAAACAGACTTTTGACAAAAATCAGGAACTAAACAGAAATAAAGGTAAAACCATTTGTTTATCTGCAGCTGGACAGGGTATGTGTATAAACAGAAAAAGTAACAAAGACTATTTGCCCTGATTTTGCCGGTAAATTCTAACACTAAGAATTTTTGTTATACCAAAACTCTAAAACCCAAACTATGTTTACTTCTCTTTTAAAATTAAGATGAGTAAACATATTCAGAATGAACAGAAGGATATTTGTAATTCAGAGAATTTGAAATACAATTAATCATAAGCATATAGAAAATTAAGTAAACAAAAGACAATTATTAATTCTGGAGAAAACAAAAAGTTTTACAAGAGAGGAAAAGCAATCACAGCCCATGTATGACTAGTGTTTATACTATCCAACTGAAAAAACAGACTACTGATGTAATTGAAATGAATATGAAAACTATAGTGAGAAAATGGGGAGGTAGAAATGAGGTTTGCATTTATGGTGGTGGAGAAAGTGACAATAAGAGCTAAATCCTAATCTTCTAAAGGGGGACTTGTTTTAAAAAGAGTTTAGAGTAGTCAAATGACTGCCTCTTTATAATCTGCCTCCTTAACTCTGTTAAAAATAAGAAAACTAAATTTTAAAAAAATCATACATTCATAGATGACATTCTACTATTTTAGAGGTACACACTAAATATACTGGCTTCTCTATACCTGAAAATGTATAAAATACAAATACATTAATGGATTTGTTTAAAATATTCAAACTCTTCCTGTTTATAATTTATCTTTTTTTAAAAATAGAAACAGGGTCTGCCCAGGCTGGAGTGCTGTGGAATGACCATAGCTCACTGTAACCTTGAACTCCTGGACTCAAAAAATCTCTTCCTGTCTCAGCATCCTGAGCAGCTAGGAATACAGGCCTTTTTGCTTTTTAAAACTATGTATTCTGAAATAATTATGGTTTCACAGGATGTTACAAAAATATTACCTCTCACCCAGTTTCTCTCAATGGTTACATTTTACATTACTATAACATACTAAAAACCAGGAATACCAGTACAATGTGTATCATTCTATGCTATTTTGTCACACGTACATGTGTGTAATCACCACCAAAATCAAGATGCAGAACCATTCCACTACAATAAAGATCTCATGCTACCCATTTATAGTCACACTCAGCTTCCTTCCTCTCACTATTCCTAACACCTAACACCCATTAGTTTGTTTTCCAGCTCAAAAATTTTGCCATGTTACCTAAATGGAAACATACGAGTCCTTTGAAGTTGACTTTTTTTACACGGCTTAATGCCCTTAAGAGCCATTCAAGTTATTGCAAGTATCAATAGTTCACTCCTCCTCATTATTAAGTAGAATTCCATGGTATGAATATAGCAGTTTGTTTAGCAGTTTCACCTACTGAGAGGCACTTTGGTTGTTTTCAGTTTTGTACTATTATAAATAAAGTTACCCTTACTCTCGACCTACCTATACTGTTGTCTGAAATTACTTCCTGTAAACAGCACAGTGTGTCATTTTAAAATTCACTCTGCAAATCTGTCTTTCAACAGACAAATTTAGGTCATTTACGTTTAATGTAGTCTTTGATATGTTGAAACTTAAATCTGTTATTTCATTTTATTTATTTTATCTGTTTTCTTTTCCCTTCCTCCTTATGGGTTACTTGAACATAGTTTAAAATTCCATTTTTGTTTATCTAAAATGTTTCTCACTGCATCTCTTTGAATAGATGTTTTTCTAAAGTAGCTGCTGAAGAACTGCATTACATACAGCTTATCAACATTTACTGGTGTCAACATTTCACCAGTTCAAGTGTAGACTTTACCTTCCTTTACCCTTCTCCATTTATAATGTAAATATCTTCAATATTTCCTCTACATACATTGATAACTAGACTGTTTTACAATATTTGAAAACAGTGAAAAAAGTCAAACATAATTTACAACATTCAAAAAAGTTTTTAAAAAGTCTATTATATTTACTATATTTTTACTCTTTGTTGTTCTTTCTTCTTTCCTGATGTTCCATGATTCCTTTCTTGTATAATTTCTTTTCTGTTTCAGGAAATTTCTTTAGACATTATTTCACGGTAGGTCTGCTGATGATAAGTTCTCTTTTCCTTCACCTGAGAGCATCGTGGTTTCCTCTTCCTTTCTGAAGAATATCTTAATTGGATATAGAATTCTGGGATGACAATTATTTCCTTAGTCCTCAAAATTTTGTGCCACTTTTTTCTGGTCTCCATGTTTGCTGATAAGAGATCCACTGTCATTCAAACTTTTTCTGTATAGGCATTGTGTCATTTCTCTTGCTGCTTTCAAGATTTTTTCTTTGCCTTTGGTTTTAAGAAATGTGACTATAGTATGTCTTGGTATATGAATTTCATTGGGTTTATCCTACTTAAGGCTCGGTCAGCTTCTTGAATCTGTAGATTTATGACTTTTACCAAATTTTGGAAGTTTCCAGCCATTATTTCTTTGAATATTGTTTCAGTCCCACCCTCTTTCCCCTCTCTTTCTGTCCACATGATGACACAAATGTTATATCTAAACTCTGGGTTTTGTTTTTCATCCATTTTCTCACTGCTGTTCAGACTGAGTAATTTCTCTTAATTTCTTCCAAGTTCATTGATTCTTTCCTCTACCATTCCCATTCTCCATTAAACCTGTCTATTCCATTTTAAAAAATCAGTTATTACATTTTTCAGTTCTAAAATTTACATTTGGTTTCTCTTGATAGTTTTTTTTTTTTTTTCTTTGCTGGGACTTTCTATTTTTTCATTTGTTTCAAGTATGTTGTTAATTGCTCAGCCTTCTTGTGAAGGCTACTTTAAAATCATTGTCAGACAATTCACATCTGTATTCTCTTGGGGTTGGTGTCTATTGAGGTTCATTTTTCATTTCAGTTGAGATATTCCTGATTCTTTTCTGGTTATGAGTGACTTTTTATTGAAATTTGGATATTTGGGGTATTATAAATCTTTGGATCTTATTTAAATCTTCAGCCAGAGCAGGCCTTCTGTGATACTGTGCCAGCAGGGGAATGGGATAGCTACTTCATTACTAGCAATTGAGGGTAAAAATTAATGTTCCCCAGTCAGCCTTTAGTACCCAAAGTGGAAAGTGAGAGAGGTACCTTGATAGTGCTGGGTTGGGGTGAGAGTTCAAACTCCCCACTAGGTCTTTACTGATACCACTTTGGTGCCATGACAGTACCATAGTCCCTGCTGGTCAGTGGCCTTCTACCTTTTAGAGTCTTATGTTTGTTTTACACACAAGGTCCCTTGTTTTTCACTGTAATTAGTGGGAAGGACAGAGAGAAGTGACTAGTCAACCATGTTAAACCTAAAGATACTAAACTTTAAGTTTCTTAACAGGCTGACATGTCTCCTTTGGGTACCCATCTTTGTCTTTTAAAACTGACACGAATGGCTGCTGCGGTCCTCTGCTGACAAGCTTTACAATATCTCTTATTTATCTGATGAAGCATTATTGCACCGTATTTCTTCACAACTGTCAACACTCCAGACCTATGTCTAATGCTGCTTTGGAAACACAAAAAGGGAACCTAAAAAATGTCATTTAAGAACATAAGCGGCTCAACTACTGTTTGAGATGGAATGCATAATCTAAAATATCACCATGACCTTATAACCTGTATAATGCAAACTGGGATGCAAGTAAGGAAAAGTTATTTAAGATATACATCACTTCTTAACTTCAAGAAAAGCAAGAGCCATTGGTCAAATATTCTATAACAATTAAATTAAAATAAACATAAACATATATTACTTACTATGATGATGATGATTATAAGGGAGGTAAGCATTTACACGATGGTAAAAAAGAAAGCTGTATTAAATTCTCCCACAAGTAAAACCCTGCCCTCTACTGAATAGTCTGCATAGATAATTATATACAGCGAGCGTTTTGATCTGTGCGTGTGCCCGTGTGTGTAGCAACTTTTTATTCTAGTCTCAGAAATTGGCTGTATATACATAATATATATACTTCAGTCAGAATTGATACAATAAATTTCAAAATTATACTGCTATTTTGCCTGTCTCCTCTCGTTATAGATCTGTTCATTCATTTGACTGGCTGATAAATACCTGAGGAACTATTATGTGTCAGGAATTGTGCCAGAATATGACAGAAGAGTAAACAGTAACAGATGTGGTCACTGACCTTGTGAATCTCATGGTGCAAAGCCCTATCCTCTCCCCGTGACCCCCAAAATGTCAGCCCTAACCTAGGAGGGCAGTAATAACTGCAACCACATCATAGTGACTGTGGAGAGGCTATTTTTTTTTCTTCTCTCCACAAATAGAAACAAGCTACTAAAATAAAGGAACTAAATCTGCCAAACACCAAAATATTATAAATTATTTAAATATCTACAAACATACAAATAGAAAAGAGATATTTACTTATTTATTCTTTCTTTTGACTATCTGATTAACTACATACATCTGTTAAATATGCTCTAATATTTATGAAAGACATATTTACACATGACTAAGCACCATACCTGACCTATGGAAAATATTAAATATTGACTACTGAACTTTGAATTAATAAGTGAAATCTGTAGCTCGCAAAATGAGAAGACCAGTGTCATTTCAATAAAAGAAAATATTTCCATAGATCTTTTTCAAACAGTTCAGAGCAAACAGCTTTAAAAAAGTAATCAGGCCAGGCGTGGTGGCTCATGCCTATAATCCCAGCATTTTGGGAGGCCGAGGCAGGCAGATCATGAGATCAGGAGATCAAGACCATCCTGGCTAACACAGTGAAACCCTATCTTTACTAAAAATACAAAAAATTTTTCTAGCCGGGCGTGGTGGTACATGCCTGTGGTCCCAGTTACTTGGGAGGCTGAGGCAGGAGAACTGCCTGAACCCGGGGAGCAGAGGTTGCAATGAGCCAAGATCACACCACTGCACTCTAGTCTGAGTAACAGAGTGAGACTTTGTCTCAAAAAAAAAAAAAAAAGTTATCAATCACAAATCAATGAATATAAGAAATACTACAAGTTGCTCAGTTTTCTCTATTGGTCTAAACCTAGTTAGATCCCAATAAAATTGTGAAAAGTTACTAACAATCCTCTTTAATAAAAAAATCAAAATCTGTATTTGAAGTCTAGAATGTGAAATTTTAATTAATAGACAATTTTTCAATAAGAAGTACACCACTCCAAAACCTAAATAGCAAAGAGGAAATATCCTCATAATCCTGTGGTCCTCATATATATATGTATAACATACATATATTCATATATATATCTGTTTTTTTTCTTTTTTTTTTTTGCGATACAGTCTCACTCTGTCATCCAGGCTGGAGTGTAGTGGCATGATCTCAGTTCACTGCAACCTCCACCTCCCAGATTCAAGCAATTCTCCTGCCTCAGCCTCCTGAGTAGCTGAGACTATAAGCACACACCACCACACCTGGCTAATTTTTGTATTTTTAGAGATGGGTTTCGTCATGTTGGCCAGGCTGGTCTCAAACTCCTATCCTCAGGTGATCCACCTGCCTCAGCCTCCCAAAGTGTTGGGATGACAGGCATGAGCCTGTAATACTGAAGGTGGGTGATGGATATAGGGAGGTTCATTACCCTGTTTTATTTTTGTATATGTCTGAAATGCTCCTTTAAAAAAAATTTCCTGGCCAGGCATGGTGGCTCACACCTGTAATCCCAGCACTTTGGGAGGCTGAGGTGGGTGGATCACCTATGTTTCTAATATTAACATAATCAATATTTATACCTATGTTTCTTTTTCAGAGCTCTCACATAGGTGCATTTATCAGTTGAAATTATGTTGCTCAAACAATTTTGTATTTTTTCTCACCAAATATGACAAAAAAGGGCATTTTTTTACATCACTAAAGGCAAAATGTTTTTTAAAATGTCATGTATTTTCAATGAAGAAAATTAATGTAAATGAAAGAAATATTACCCATAAACCCACTTCCAAGATATCCTCTTCGCAGATATAAACAGATGCATATTTCCTCCCCAAACTTCTTCCGAGAACTTAGGTACGTGTGCATATAAACACATAGTTTTGTGTTATATCAATTTTTAAAATATTATATTTTTCTACAACTTGTTTTTGCCTTAAGAGAAAGCCTAAAAAGTCTTTCTATATTATACAATGATAAATGCTACACAGTATTCCAAAGTAGAGAAAAATTTTTGTAATTATTTCCCATTGAGAATCATTTTCCTCAAATTATAAAAATTTTCAAAAATACAGCAAAATTAAAATAGCTATACACTGAACACTCAAATACTATTTGGTTTCTATGATTAAGATTTTATATTTGCTTTTGTCATGTTGTCATCTGTCCATTCTCCTGACCATCTATCAATGCATTTTTTAATGCATATTGAGGTAAGTTGCAGGCATCAGTAAATTCCACCCCACTACTTCGGTTTGCATATCAGCAACTAGAGTTCAGGCTAGGCGCAGTGGCTCACGCCTGTGATCCCAGGACTTTAGGAGGCCAAGGCAAGTGGATCACTTGAGGCCAGGAGTTCAAGACCGGCCTGGGCAAGACAGTGAAACTCCATCTTTACTAAAAATACAAAAATTATTTTATGGTATGAATACACCACAATTTCTTTATTCATTCTCTTGTTGATAGATACCTGGGCTGTTTCCAGGTTTTGGCTATTATAAGTAAAGCCGCTATAAACATTCTTCTACAAATCTTTTTGTGTGTATATATTATTCTATAAATCTTTTTGTGTGTATATATTTTCATATCTCATAGGTAGGTACAGAAAGGAATGAAATTAATGGGTAACAGGGTAGGTATATGTTCAGTTTTCTAAAAAACAGCCAGACTTTTTTCCAACACTGTAGCACACATTTTAAACTCCCAACAACAAAGCATGAGAGTTCCAACTACTCCATGTCTCTACCTACATTTGGTCTTTTAAATTTCAGCCTTTCTAGCGCCTGCAGGCTAATATCTTATTCTAGTTATAACTGGCATTTCTCCAGTGACAAACAATATCAAGCATTTTTTAATGTGCTTATTGGCAATTTGTATACCTTCCTTTGGGAAATGCCTTTTAAACTCTTGCTCATTCTCTAATGAGGTTGGTTGTCTTTTTAATTTTTCAATTGTAGTTCTTTATATATTCGGGATATATGTCCCTTGTCAGATAAACATTTTGCAAATATTTCTCCCTGTCTTTTAAAATTTATTTATTTCTATTTATTTATCTGAGACAGGGTCTCACTGTGTTGCCAAAGCTGGAGTGTAGTGATGCAATCATATCTCCCTGCAGTCTTGACCTACTGGGCATCAATCCTCCCACCCTCAGCCTCCCGAGTAGCTGGGACTACAGGTGTGTGCCACCATGCCTAATTTTTGGATTTTTAATAGAGACCATTGCTCCCCAGGCTGGTATTGAACTCATGGGCTCAAGCAATGCATCTGCCTCAGCCTCCCAAAGTGCTGAGATTACAGGTGTGAGCCACCACACCTGGCCTTCAAGTGATCCTTCCACCTCAGCCTCCCACGTAGCTGGGACCACAGGCATGTGCCACCATGCCCAGTTAATTAAAAAAATTTTTTTTTGTAGAGACAAGGTCTCCCTATGTTGCCCTGGCTGGTCTTGAACTCCTGGACTCCAGTGATCAATCTGCTTTGGCCTCCCAAAGTGCTGGGATAACAGGCATGAGCCACTGCGCCTGGCATCCCTGTCTTTAGCTTGCCTGTTTTCCAAATACTTGTCCTTCCGTCCTTATGAGTTTTAAAAACTCATAAATACTTGTACTTCCGTCACAAGTATTTATAAAGATGTCGTAGGAAATCTTTGTCAGCTCCTAAGCTACAAAGATATTTTCCTCTAGAAGCTTATAGTTTTTGCTTTTTCAGTTAGAATTTAGAATTATTTTCTATGTATAGTATGTGGGAAGGGGCGATTTTTTTTTGTTAAGCCCACATGGAAATCCAGTTTTGCCAACACCATTTGTTGAAAAGACACTTCTTTTCCCTTGTATTGCTTTGGCACTTTTGTTGAAAATCAAATGCCTGTATAAACATGGGTCTGTTTCTGGGTTTACTACTTGGTTCCACTGATCAATTTGACTGTTAATGTCAGTATCGCACTGTATTCATTTCATTTCCTTGAGCTGCTGTGACAAAGAACTACAAACCAGATGGCTTAAAACAACAAAAATGTATTATCTCACAGTTCTGGAGACTAGAAATCTGAAACCAACTTGTTGGTAATATCACACTCCCTCTGAAGGCTCTAAGGCTCTTCCTGGCCTCTTCCTAGCTTCTGGTGGCTTCTAGCAATTCTTGGGGTTCCTTGGCATTCAGATACATCACTCCAATCTCTAACTCCATCATCATATAAGCGTTTTCCCTCAGTGTCTTTGTCTCTGTGTCCTTTCCTTCTCTCATAAGGACACCAGTCATTGATTTAGGGTACACCATAATCCAGTGTGGCCTCATCTTAACCAGTTACATCTGCAAAGACTATTTCCAAATAAAGCCACATCCTGAGAGTCCAGGTTGACATTAATTTTGGGGGACACTATTCAACTCACTACACATACTGTGTTGGTTACTGTAGTCTTATCATAAGTATTCAAAGCAATTCATGTAAGTCTGTAGACTGCCCTTCTTATTTACAATTTTTTTTTGTAAATAGTGTCCTTTGTGTTTCCATATAAATTTTAGGAAGCAGCTTTGCATTTTCTACAAAATGCCAGCTTGGTATTATGATTGGAACTGCATATAGGGAAAACTGTTATCTTTTTTTTTTTTTTTTTGAGATAGAGTTTCACTCTTGTTGCCCAGGCTGGAACTACAATGGTGTGAACTCGGCTCACCACAACCTCCGCCTCCTGGGTTCGAGTGATTCCCCTGCCTCAGCCTCCTGACTAGCTGGGATTACAGGTGCCCACAACCATGTCCGGCTAATTTTTTTTGTAGTTTTAGTAAAGATGGGGTTTCACCATGTTGGCCAGGCTGGTCTTGAACTCCCGTCCTCAAGTGATCCACCCACCGCAGCCTCCCAAAATGCTGGGATTACAAGTGTAAGCCACTGCACCCAGTGGAGAACTGATATCTTAATCACACTGAGTCATCCGGTCCATGAGCATGTTAGATATTCTTTTATTCAAGTTTTCTTCAATTTCTCTCAGCAATGTTTTATGGTCTTCAAGATACTGGTCTTACACATTTTTTGTTAAATTTATTTCTAAGTATTTTATGGGTTTTAGTGCTATTTTTAATGAAATTTTTAAAATTTCACTTACTGCAGGTATATAAAAATATAATGATTTTTGTATACTAACCTAATGTCTTGCTAAATAAATTAGTTCTAATAGTTATTTTCTAGGTTCCTTGGGTTTTTCTGCATAAACAAACACTGTCAACTATAAATAGAAACAGTTTTACTTCTTCCTTTCTGATTTTCAAACATTTTACTTCTTTTTCTTGCCTTACTGCACTGGCTAGGACTTCCAGTACAATGTACTCTTTATCAGATTGAGGACATAGCTGTTAACAGTTTTTTGTTGTTGTTGTTGTTTTCTAGAGACAGTTGCTTTGTTGCCTAGGCTGGAGTGCAGTGGTGCGATCTTGGCTCACTGCAACCTCTGCCTCCCAGGTTTAAGCAATTCTCCTGCCTCAGCCTCCCAAGTAGCTGGGACTACAGGTGCATGCTACCACACCCAGCTAATTTTTGTAGTTTTAGTAGAGATGAAGTTTTACTACGTTGGCTAGGCTGGTCTCGAACTCCTAACCTCAGGTGATCTGCCCGCCTCGACCTCCCAGAGTGTTAAGATTACAGGCATGAGCCATCACTCCCAGCCTGCTAATAGTTTTATACTCTGAATGGTTACTAAATTTTGTCAAGTGCTTATTCTGCATCTATCACAATAATCACACAGCTTTCAAAATATAAATCCAATCCTGCATTTCTGAGATAAACTCTGCTTAGTAATGATGTATTATCCTTTTTACATATTTCTGGATTTCATTTGCTAATATTTTATAAAATCTTTGTCACATACTATTATCAGAGGTATATATATGGCTTTATAAATGAGTTGGAAAGTGCTCCTGCCTCCTCTCTTCTTTGAGTTTCTGTGAACTTAGTATTACATCTTCCTTAAATGTTTGAGAGAATTGATCAGTGAAAACATCTTGGTCCACACAGTAACCAGTTTAATTAGGCATATTTTACCAGGTATTAATTCTTTGTCTCTCATATATGTTAAAACAGTCTCCCCTGTCTGTCATGAAACCACTAGTTTTATTATTTTTGTGTTTTAATACCTATAATATAGTCTACTTGAGCCCCTTTTTCAGTTTTATCTTTATCCTTTCTGTTGCTTGTTTGCTACTCTCCAGTGATACTTAACTATATACTATGATCAAATCACAACCTTTTGAACCCACTTTCTTACTTATGAAATGAAAATATCTTGCAGAGATGTGGTCAGAATTATAAGCTTTTCAACAAATAACAGCTAGTATTATAATGATGATGCATTATTTTACCCTCTGCCTTGTTTAACATTTTATTACCATTAAACCACAGATTATGCTTCAGGACTTAGTTCACATCTCCCTGGGAAGCCTTCACTGATTGCCTGACTGCCCCTTACTCTGTGACTCTAGAGCCAAAAGTACATACTTGTATTAGAACACTTACTGTGGTTATTACAATTATTTATCTGCATTTTCTGTCCTCTAATCTGTGAAACACAAAAAAATTTAAACATCTTGTGAACCCCAGTACTAAGCATAGTATTTAGTGCTCATTATTTGCTGAATAAAGAGTTGATAAAATCAAAAACATTGCATATTATCTTCAAAGTATCCTTCCAAGATAGAAACGACAAGGGCATCTAGAGAGACTAAAGTTCCAAGAAATAAGCAATTTGCCCACATTCAAAAACTTAGTGGTGGCTGGGGGCGGTGGCTCACACCTATAATCCCAACACTTTGGGAGGCCAAAGCAGGTGGATCACTTGAGGTCAAGAGTTCGAGACCAGCCTGGCCATCTCTACTAAAAATACAAAAATTAGCTGAGCATGGGGGCCCACACCTGTAGTCCCAGCTATTCGGGTGGCTGAGGCATGAGAATCGCTTCAGCTGGGGAGGCAGAGGTTGCATCACGCCACTGCGTCTCCAGCCTGAGTGACAGAGCAAGATTCTGTCTCAAAAACAAAAAACAAAAAAACACTGGGACGAGATGCCAGAGCTTTTCTTCCCAGGTTCACGAGGAAGGCTATAAAAGAAGTACCGGCCAAGAAAGTGGAAGACTAGTTATAGGCCTAGATCTGCATTTACTCTCATATTAACCATGGAAAAATCCCTAAACTCTTTATTTCCTCATCTATAGTAAGGATAATTCTACTATAACTTTAACTTACAGAATTATGAAAGCTCTCAGATATAACAGTGTTTTATGAATTCTAAAGCTCCATATACAAAGTATTAATATCTAATGGGCCAGTAATTCACAAACTTTCTGGAGCCTCTTTCTTCTTTTATCACCCCCATATCAATTAACTGCCAAGTCCTATATTGATTGATCCAGCAGGATCTCACATATTTATTACCTCATCTTAATCACTACTAAACTATCCTCAGCCCCTCATCCAGTCTCATTAAGATTACTACAATAATCTAACTGTTGCCCTGCTGATAGACCACCTTCAGTTTCTGTCCAAGTAGACTCTGATGTGCTTCCGCTCCATTTCAAAGCTTTCAATGGCTTTCTGCTGCCTTTTCAATACAGAACAAATCCCTTGAACTAACAGTCAAGTTCCCTTACCCTAGATTCTTATCTAGTCTCATTCAGCGCGTAACACACACACACACACACACACAAACTCTACCTTCTGTGTAGCCTATATACTAGGAAACTCATAAATTCATTCTTCTATAGCATCTGTTTGTGCTGCTACAGATACAATCCTGGAATATCTTTCCTCCTTAACTTCAAAACTTATCCAACCTTTTGATCTTGCTCAAACAATAGCCTGCTTCAAGTCTATCCAAACTTACTCTCCAGCTAAAAAGTAATTCTCCCTCTTGTAATTTATTTGTACTTTTTTTCACAAGACACTTAAGACTTTATGCTTTCTGTTATTTATGAATGTGCCTCCTAGCTCTTACTAGAAGCTCCTTTAAGACAAGATTTATGATTGATTCACCATTCCTACAACAGAGGTCTTCATATGTAACACTGTCAATAAAAATATGTTAAATTAACTGACACTTTCGATCTGGGTTAAGTGATTTTACAAAGCTCATCCTCCTCCTCTTCATCACCTTTTAGAATCTCTATTACTTAGCAAAAATATTATAGTTTTGTTTTGTGTAAGTTGATTAAACTGTCTATAGGTTAACTTTTCTATACTGGAACTACCTCTAAGTTTTCCCAAGTCTAAAACACAGGCTTACATTTCAAAAATTAAAAGTCCAAAAAAATTAAATGTTAGCGGAAAAACAATCATACTACTAAATTACGTAAGGGTTAAAAAATCAACTGGAGAAGGTGAAAGTTTCTAACATTTATCTGTGCACGACTCAGGCTGACACTCTGAAGAGAAGAATGTGACAGCTTACAAGAAAACAGACTTACTCATTCCCCTTAATTTCTGAAGGCTCATGAAAGTCTGACAGGCCAGCCACAGGGTGATCTCTCATGTGTATCGCCCATGACAATTATGGCTTCAATAAAAACTCCATTTTTAATAAACTCCAATTGGTTTTCAGGAAATAGCCAGGCTAACATGTTCATATTTAAGAAGGTATATTTCACCAATTAGCAGCTAACTAGTTGATAGACCTAAATAAGACTGTACATGGAGAGGTACAAAATCAATGTGGTAGCAGAGGGGAAGGTGACGTAAAAGGCTGAGTCCAGGAGTCAGCTGTGGTGACACATACAAAGGGCTGTGCTGAGCATCACCTTGCCCCTCCACTTTCTTTTGGTTTGATTTGGTTTTCCTCTTCAAACAGCTATTAAGAGTCTCCCTATGAATTTTCAAAGTGTTTATGACTCAAATCTGGGAAATGCTGATAACAATCACAGCTCATTATAAGCATTTGAAATTATTTGCCCTAATGATAGATAAATGAGATATACCGAGTTTTTAAAGTATCCTGTAATTCACACTGGAAATAACCAGAGGTTGTCCTTATATTAATTTAACAGTTGCTTAATATCAAATAATCGGGCTGCTATACACTTTGTTTCCTCCCTATCAAGGATTGCCAGCAGAAGGGGGAAAAGAGGAAAAGAAGTGCTAAGCGATGAAATCTCCTTTCATTCTTAGTCTCTACTCCTAGGCCCAGCTCTTATCAGCTAGTGTGGGACAAAGGAGGAGGAATGAAGGGAGAAAGAGTCCTCCTGCCAATCCTCACCACAAACCTACTTCCAATCTCTCCTAAGCACTGGTGTTTTTCTAATGACAGAACTCTGCATTAGTTTTTCACTTCAAAAAACAAGCCATCAGTGGCTTAAAATTCACAGGCTTTCTGGATGTGGTGGAAATTTCACCATCATGACTCCTAATTCCAAATAATTAACAACTAATCTAGGAACACAATCAGTTTAGGAAGAATATCTTCATCCAATTCTTGAAACAAAATATGCCTCTAATCTAAAACAGTCACGCTATTTTCCTACACAAACTTCATTAAGCACGAAGAACAGAATTGTGTAGGTTTATAAAACATGAAGGAAGCTCTTCTTTAAACAGTATTTATCTCACAATCATTATCTATTTTCATGCTAATAATAAACAGCAGAATTCTTACCTTAGGAAAGGCCAAACATAAAAATACACCCTCATTATCCTATGCCTCCAAAGAATTTACTTCTCAGTACTATTATGGTAAATGATTATTCCTTAGGAAATAAACCCACACTGGCACAAGACACTCTGACAGGTCTTTCCTATCTCTCACTTCTATTACTGTGTGACTACAAGGCCATATCCATCAATCACTTTTGTAAACACCACCAAACCACATTGCTATTATGTCCAAGCCAATGGATACTTTCAATACCATATAGTCACACTATTATCCATCTTTATAGACAGGCAATCAAACTCAACATGACAAAATTTCAGAGAAACAGCTAAAGGTGATATAAGTTTTCTAGTCCTAGAAGTAAAATGGATGTAATTTGTCCAAGAAATACAGAAGAGCAATAACTTCAATCTTTTTTTATAGTTTATACTTTTAAATAATTAGCAGGTTTTTTGAACTCTAAGAAGTACTTTGAAAAATACTTATTTTTAAGTAATATATTTTTTTAAGAGATGGGGGTCTCACTTTGTCACCCAGGCTGGAGTGCACTGGTGCGATCATAGCTCACTGCTGCCTCGAACTCCTGGGCTCAAGGGATCCTCCTGCCCCGGCCTCCCAAGTAGCTGGGACTACAGATGTATGCTACTACACCCAGCTAATTTTTAAAAAAATGTTTGTAGCGATGGAGTCTCACCATCTTGCCCAGGCTGGTCTTGCACTCCTGGGTTCAAGCGATCATCCCACATCAGCCTCCCAAAGTGCTAGAATCACAAGCATGAACCACCAAGCCCAGACTTAAGGAATGTTTAAGGTAGTTCAATGACAGCTTAGCACACTCACAGTATTATAAAATGTGCCACGCAAATCAAGTAACGTGCATACATACATATTATAGTGCTTAATTCTTAATTTAATTATTAAATTATCCAGTATGAAATAATAATATTATAGTCTGAACTTCACTCTTATTAAGGATGAAACAAAACTAATTTTCCTAAAAGGCTTGAGGACACTCTGTGGAAGCACACTCTTTGGAGAAAGAACAAAAATGCTAATACATTAGTAGTTAAAACAAATGCTATTACAATGAAAAGATCTTTTTAAAAAATGGACAAGTTCTACTCAACAACTCAATTATTTGAAGTAATATCCAATTTAAAAAAATTCAGGCCAGGCACAGTGGCTTACGCCTGTAATCCCAGCACTTTGGGAGGCCACGGCAGGCGGATCACGAGGTCAGGAGATCAAGACCATCCTGGCTAACACGGTGAAACCCCGTCTCTACTAAAAATACAAAAAATTAGCTGGGCATGGCGGCGGGCGCCTGTAGTCCCAGCTACTCGGGAGACTGAGGCAGGAGAATGGTGTCGACCCGGGAGGCAGAGCTTGCAGTGAGCAGAGACTGTGCGCCACTGCACTCCAGTCTGGGAGAGACAGCGAGACTCTGTCTCAACAACAACAAAAAAAAATCAAAACACAGTCAAAGAATGTTGAGAAATCTCAGAAGTTCCCTGTAAGCAGGCCTCCATGTAGAAAGATAATGTCAGATCCAGAAGGATCCTTAGGGATGACCTAGTACATTGCTATCCAATCTAACTTTCTGCAGTGATGAAAATGTTCTATATCTGTGCTGTCCAGGATGGCAGCCACCAGCCACATGTGGCATTTGAAATGTGGCTACTGTGACTGAAGAACTGAATTTTAAATTTTATTTCATTTTAATTAATTTCTATTTAAATAGCTATATATGGATAGTAGCTACTGTTTGGACTCCACAGATGTAGTCTTTCTTGCTATACCACTCCAATGAAACAGTCACCAGGGCAACCAAAAGAAGATTCAAGGGTTTTCAGACATATGTAGATACAACTACAGATTACTAAATCTGTAGCTTTTTGTTTAGAGGTTTTAAAATACACCTAATTTTATTCAACTGCATCAGGCTACTTTTGGTAACCCCAATTCATTTTAAAAGAAGGATGAAAATGGTCAAATATTCCTCTTGAAATAATTTTGGTTTTATAGCCTATATAAAAATGAAGGCTTATGAGGACCGATGTGGCACGTAGTTATATCACATAAAACTTTAAGAGGTCAGGTTCAATCTATCATCTGGTGCATTCATCCTCCTTTTGCATGTAGGAATTAAAGAGGTAAATGGGCCCCTGAAGTGTGAAGTTACACAGCTCAGAAATCCAACAAAAAGAACAGCCTCTCCTTTCTACTGAATTCTAGTCATATGTTGCTACTTAATCCAAACACATATTGAACACCTGCTTTGTCCAGGGCATTAGATTGAGCACTGTGAAAAATAAGTACCAAGACAAACAATACAAGGTGTCTGTCCTCTAGACACTTACTACTTTTTAGGGTAAAAATGCTACACAACAACTATAAAGCCTGGGCACAGTGGTTCATGCCTGTAATCTCAGCACTCTGGGAGGCCAAAGCAGGAGGATCACTTAAAGCCAAGAGTTTAAGACCAGCTTGGGCAACATAGTCTCACTCTGCCACCAGACTGGAATGCAGTGGTGTGATCTCGGCTCACTGCAACCTCCGCCTTCTGGGTTCAAGCGATTCTCCCACCTCAGCCTCCAGAGTAGCTGGAACTTACACGCCACAACACCCAGCTAATTTTTGTATTTTTAGTAGAGATGGGGTTTCACCATGTTGGTCAGGATGGTCTTGATCTCTTGACCTCATGATCTGCCTGCCTCAGCCTCCCAAAGGGCTGGGATTATAGGCGTGAGCCACCGCGACCGGCCAAAAAAAATTTTTACTTAGGTAGATGTGGTGGTGTGGACCTATAGTCCCAGCTACTCTGGAAGCTGAGGTGGGAGGTTCTTGCTTAAGCCTAGGAATTTGAAGTTACAATGAGCCATGATCATGTCACTGCACTCCAGCCTGGAGGACACAGTGAAACCCTGTCTCTGGAAAAAAGATAAATTAAAAAAGCTGTAATAAAGGTTATGCATACTGGCCTTACCTTTTCTCTCTTCCAATCACCAGTCACAAATGGTCAACTATCACCTTATACAAATAATTCCTAAATCTCTCAGTAAGTGATTGTGGTTCAAGGCCCACATTTCTGTGTGCTGGACTACTCTCCCTGAACATCCTGAACTCAGTTCAAGAAACATTAACTGTGCATCAGCCATGAGCTAGAAAATACTAAGACACCCTGGAGAAATTGGGCCTCACAAATATTCAGACATTTCATGGCTATATGATGCCTAACGTAACAAGCACATGGAGGTGTGCACAGGTACTACTGTGAGCACACAGAGGAGTTTTTAGTAGAGGCTGAGAGGACAAAAAAGGATACTCAGAGGAGATAAAAACTGAGCTGAGTCTTGAAGGCTGGATTAAGAAGCAAGCAAACACCATGACAGAGAACCACAAGTAATTTAGAGTCATTAGACCATCAGGTTTGGAACAGGAAAAGTGGCATGAAATGATGCTGGAGAGGTGGGCAGAAGCAAGGTCATGGAATGCCACAAATATCACCAATAGAGCTGAAAAGAGATGAAATGCCATGGAAGGTTTTAAGATCTATGCTTTAGAGAGCTCATTGTGTGTGAGCAGCATGAAGGATGGATTTGAAGGGACCAACTGCACACAGGGGTCGGCTAGGTGACTGTTACAATATACTAGCTGAGTCATGACAATGGTATGGAGGAGACAAATATAACAGAAATAGAGGCGAGACTCAAGAAGTATTTAGGAAGTAAAATTATGATATCACACTATAGAATGAGGAAATGGTAGATCAGCAGAAAAAGGTGGCTGAGGCAGAACAGGGCAGCTAGGATGATGAACAAGTTCTGGCTTGAGTGAATGAATAGATAAATGGTGGAACCATTCACTGACAGAATTTGGAGAGTGGCCACAAGGCTAGTTTTAGTTACTTGTGGAATATCCAGGTGAATAAATCCAATAGTCAATTAGAAGCTGGCAGAGAGAAAGAGCAGAAGAAAAAAGATTTGCGCATAACCTGCATTAAGTGGTATTGAAAGTTCTCACTATGTTAAGTGCTAGGAACATAACAAAGAACAAATCACAGCCTTGTACAGGGAAGCTTATAGAAGATGACTGTAAAATGTCAATTACAACTTTGAGTGGTAATGATGCATCAATGTAGGTTCATCAATTGTAGCAAATGCACTATTCTAGTAGGGGATGTTGACAATGGGGGAGGGTGTGCATGCCTGGGAGTGGGGGATATATGAGAAATCTGTGTATTTTGCTGTGAATCTAAAACTGCTCTAAAAAAAGAAAGTCTAGGTCGGGCATGATAGCTCACGCCTGTAATCCCAGCACTTTGGGAGGCCCAATGCAGGGGGATCACATGAGGTCAGGGGTTTGAGACCAGCCTGGCCAACAGGGCGAAATGCCATCTCTACTAAAAATATAAAAATTAGCCAGGCAAGGTGGTGCACGCCTGTAATACTCAGGAGGCTGAGGCAGGAGAATCGCTTGAACCCAGGAGGTGGAGGTTACAGTGAGCCGAGATTGTGCCACTGTACTCCAACCTGGAGACCAAGACGTCTCAGGGGAAAAAAAAAAAAGTCAATTGCAGAAGTGATAGTCATGATGAATACTAAAAGTCAAGCAAGCACTAACCAGGCAGCAAGGAAAGAGGGTCAAGGCCAGAAAAGATACAGTGACATATGTATCCTAAAGTATAATTGTTTTAGACATGCTGCCCTTGAGGAATGGAGTAAGACTAGCTTTTCCTTTGAGATAACAAGAAAGAGAAACATAAAGTATGTTGAAACCCTTAAAATGAAGAAACTGAAAGAATTTACCTTTTAGATGTCCTCAAATCTCTACAAGAGGTATGAAGTAGGAGCAGACGGATAGCGGAATGTCAGTAAACATTAGAAAACAATGAAAAGGTTTGGAATCCTAGAGTAATGAGGAAATATATAAAAGATGGCAACAGGAAACAAAGGCCTACTTGAGACTGAATAACATGAACTCTTAGCAAGGCCTATCAGTAAGATTCATTATTCCCTCTCTCCCTCCTTCCCTCTCTCCTCTCTCCCTTTATTTCTTCCTCCTTCTCTCCCTTCCCTATTACAACTGTGCTGTGCAAAGTGTGCTCCATGGAATACTTGCTACAAAGGAAGTCAAAAGCTGTTACATGGAAGCTGTTTATAAATAAGTTTGAAAAAAAAAAAGGGTTTAATTAAATAAAGCCAAGCATGTTTCTTTACTGTAAGACTCCTCAGAGCTATTCCCAGAAGGAGGATATAATACGCAGTACATTCCCCCACTTTAACCATTAACCCTTTACTCATGAAGTGTTAATATTTGCATAATACAACCTAGGACACAGTGGACCAGAAGAAAAGGGATCAAAGCAGTGGACACTCAAAAAACAGAAAGCACAGTAGGAATAAGGGAATAGAAAACTAGGAGGCTGTGGTGGGAGAAAAATTATCAGTTCATGACTTCAGAGAAGGAGCTGGCTCAGGGGATAACCAGGTCCAAGCTCTGGTCATTTGTGGTCACATGAGTTAATAATGTAGAAGGTCTCACACTCAGACTTGGGTCTGACTAGTAAATGGTTCATCAACATGAATATCAACTGAAACGAAGTTGCCCAAGGTGATGCCAAGTAACAGAAGAGAGGAAAAGAGGTGTCAAAGATGGGCAGATAACAAGAATGGGAAGAGGGAGTACAACCAGATGGCAAAGGATTCAAAGGAACGAAGACTGTTGGAAGCTGGTAGGTGCTCTCCCTGAGACTGTGCTGTTGCCGCCTTTTTTTTTTCCCAGTAGAAACAGGGGTTCACCATGTTGGTCAGGCTGGTCTCAAACTCCTGACCTCAAGTGATCTGTCTGCCTCAGCCTCCCAAAGTATTGGGATTACAGGCGTGAGCCACATGCCCAGCCACGTGGTTCTAAATGATGCCAGATCTAAGGCTATGGGCCATTAAGGCCACCTTCTGCTAGAAGGTTTTCCTCTTCTTTCTACCTTTAATTCAAGTCTTTGAACTTATCAGGCCTCCCTAGCTTTACTCAATTAGTTTTTACAATGAATCTTCCCCTTTCCCTACCCATTTTAAACTGACCTAATGTTTGGGTAGTATGTTTAATCTGATTCAGCTTCTTTCCTAGGTGCAATGTCAAAGACCGACTCTGATGGCATGTGCCACGGTCCATAGATAAAAGTGAGATGTCACTTAGTTACTTAAACTCCCTAAACCTTGGTTTTCCATTCTTCATTTGTAAAACAGAAATATTAATAGCATCTAACTCATGAGGTGGTTGTTCGAATTAAATCAGATAAAGCATACTGCTGACACTATAGCTGGTACATAGAAAACTCTCAGTAATAAGCACTACCACCTCCATCACCACAGATAACCAAATAAGATGAAAACACAGAAGAGATATCTACAAGGAGGATCTTGTAGAAGGGGTGAGTCTGAAATGAGACAGACCTATGCCTGCAACAGATAAAAAGGTCCAAGAGAAGTGATGCTGGAAAAGTCTGCAACTTAAGCAGCAGGCATGGAAGAAGGAAAGGATTACAAAGGGAGACAGGAGCCAACTATCAGGAAAGAGGCTATGCATATGGTTACTTAAGGCAGTGAGCAGTTGCAACATTACACTCCCAGTGGAAAATGCCCTTTGTTTATCTTAGAGCTAGGCTTCTCAGGACTGAGGCAGATTAGACCAAGAGCAAGACTTCAACATATATCACTTTGGAGTTCATTTGAAAATATTCCATATTTCACTATGCTGGAAATGGCCCTTGTTGCAGAAAATGTCTTTTTATAATGCTTTTCATGTAATCAAAGAGCATTTGTGGCAACATGGTACTATGTCACTCAGCTTACCAAAAACTTCTTTAACACACTATAAAGAAAAATTATTTAGCTAGCTTAGAATCTGACAGACCCTTGTACTTAATCATTACCTGTCGTTATCATCACAATAAATCGAGGATGAGTATTTTTCTCTACTAGTACTAATAGTAAATAAGGAGAAAGACCATTGGCTCAGTCTTTGGTAAACCATAGCACCAACAGCACCCCCTTATATAAAAGGACCAATGGATCTATTTAGTCTTTGATGACCAAGTTTACCGCTTGTTTAAATAGGCTACACATTGAAACAGTACATAAATTTGAAAAACAAATCTAACATCCTGTTTTCATTTACTCATTATTTCTACCTTCAGATAAAAATACTATAATAGTCCTTCCAGGGTTAAATATGAAATGTTACTTGTAGATAAAAATGTTTGAAGCATACTCAAAAAGACTACAGAATTTATTTTGATGAGTAGGAACATAAGAAGAATAAATGTAAATTAATTTAACAAGAATTATAAATCAAGGCACCATGTTGAACTGTGTTAATAAAATACAAACAAAACACAACAAAACCCAAAACACTTCAGAGCTAGCTGATAAAGAGAGACACAAATCACCGGCAAGATTAAAACATAAAATTATTTTCACTCCTCTAACAGTAGATTTTTGGATAATGAAATCAGCACCACAGCAACATTTAAAAGGAATAACTTCTACTGCTATTTGATCCAAATGAAGGGTTAGAGTTATAGGACAAACTAAGTACTAGCTTAATTTAATTATTAGAATGTAAGAGAAAGTATACTGAATGAATTTTCACTTTTGAGTATCTGTAACTTCTAACCGCTTTGTCCACCACATAAATACAATCCAGATAGTGTTTTGCAAAAACAAAATAACAACTCTAACTTCATCAGTGATCTAGTGCATAGAGTGCTCAACTAAGACTGATATTCCATGGTAACTCATCAAGTTTATAAAAGCAAAGTGCCTAGTTCCAATTGGAGTAATCTGTCCTTTGGGATATGCACTATTTAGATATCATAAATATCAGACTCTCAACATATGTCCCAATTCAAAAGCACACATTAACCAAATCAGGGAGAGAAATTCCACATATTCCATACAAATCTAAAAGTCACAATTCATCTGTTTCAATATTTTAGTGACTCTGATTAGCTCCCTTTTGGCTCCTATAGTTCTTATGAATTAAATTGAGCTGTAAAGTAATGCAGACCTTATGATTCCAGAGACTGTGAGTCACCAAGGGAAGAGGTCCAAAAAGGTTAAATTTCCACTGAACTCCAAATCAGAGGTTCGAAAGCTAGAGAGATAAAGACATTAGCTGTAGTCTTATGAAACATTCAAGGCTGCTTTCATTTGATTAGGAGTTTGGTACAGGCTCTTTGTGACAAATATAACAAAGACATTTCATATTTTTTAAGCTTTGAAGAAAATCCCAGAAAACAGATTATCTATGAAGAATGTTAAATCAATCTAAGTATTAATGTGTTTATATACATTCAGAAACTTACTTCAGTGTTATCAAAAAAACCAAACCAAAACAAAACAAAAAATGACCACCAAAAGGCTATCACAGAAGGAGGCCACATTCCTTCAGTTACTGAAAAACGAAATCTGTTGTGATTTAAAATGGTAGTTACAACTATTTACTGCCTTAGGTAAGCTTTTCCCAAACTATTCTAAAGAGCACTAACCCTCCATGAAATGTTTATAGATAGTCTGGGGATAAAGGGGTGGAGAGAGGAGGAATGAAGAGAGTAGAAAGAAAAATCCTCTAACAATATTTTTGTTCTAAAATTTTTAATACACAAAAATACTGAGTATATTTGATACAGTTATAATTACCTTGAGATAAGCTACTCATAATAGCGTGCCACACCTCAGAAAGCCAGGATGTCCACAGTATACCACATATGCATGAATGCATTGATGCTCAAGTGATGCATAAACATACAACTATTGTGTTTTACGTTATTGAATCATAGCTGATTTGGGCTATGATTTTTGTCTAATAATTTCAATATATATTTTAACTTTGTATTACATAATAGACATAAATCAAAACTTAATTTCTTCCAGCCATTACTCTGTGTATGTGAAATAACTTTTTTTGTAATCTGTTTTAATACAAGTTTATGTTCCTTTTTCTGAGTTTCTACTGATGCTCTGCCAATACATTATAATTTTTAAAGTTTTCCATAATCACAAGTTCAAAAACTGTTACTTTAGTTAAACACAGGTATAAAAATACATGCCTCAATTTCGGAGACAATGAATTATGTTGTACCTGTTTTTAAAATTTTAAATGGCCTTTCTCTTTCTGCCAACTTGGAGCCTGTGGAGGCCTGCTGGGAACAGGACTTCTAAAAAGCAAGTATGTCTGGAAGGCTGTGGTCCAAGGCCATTTTTGCTGAGTATAAGTGTGGTCTCCAGAACCAAAGAGAGCACACAGCTCTTTTTAAAACTGAAGGTGTTTATGCCCAAAATGAAACAGAATTCTATTTGGGCATAAGATGTGCTTATGTATACAAAGCAAAGAACAACAAAGTGACTCCTGGTGGCAAACCAACAAAACCAGAATAATCTATGGAAAGGTAACTTGGTGCCAGGAAACAGTGGCATGGTTCACGCCAAATTCTGAAGCAACCTTCCTGCTAAGGCCATTGGACACAGAATCTGTGTGATGCTGTACCCCTCAAGGATTTAAACTAATGAAAAGTAAATAAGTAAAAGTAGATTATTGCTCTTGGAAAAAAAAACTAAAAAAAATTTAAATGACAGAGTTCTGAAGAAAAAGATAGCTTAGACATAAAATGATGAATTTATTTTGCATCATTCAAAACTCAATATTATGTCCCATTTACCTTTTAAATTAGGTAGCACATAAACAAAAATGCAAGTTCAATACTAATAGAATTACACACTCTTATTTACAGTGATAGAGGCTTTAAACAGTCTTCTCTGACAAGTCAGAGGACAAGAGCTGATAGGAGAATGCATAGTCAATATTTTAATAACTACAGCGAACACAAAAGATGCAGAATTTCTAAGTTGCAATAATCTATTTTGTATGTATGATTTGAAGTAAAGACTTTATGCTATATATGTATATTTAAATTGTGGTTTACAAACAGAAATATATTACTAGCCTCATCATAGCAACAAAATCATTCTAAAGTCTAGGTTTTCCATTTTTTACTTTTAAATGTCCTCTCATTCCTGTACTCCTATCTCTCACTCTCCACCTTTACCAGCCACAGATGCAAAAAACAAAAGCAAAACCAAAACCACTCATTTTGTTATTTATGACAGCCTTCATGGAAAAACCAATGGAAGGATGAAACGAAAGGCATATACATTTCTATCTTTTCAATTCCAGACATAAAACTCAACACAGAAAGGAAGATGAAATAGTCACTAAAATCCTTAGGCTTCCTTTCAACAATTCATCCATTTTATTAAGAAGTTTGTTACATAAATCAATTGCAGATTTAAAGCTCTTTATATTAGCTTAACATTTTATACTTATTGTGAAATATTCAAAAAGTATATAAAAATATATATGTATAGTCTAATGAATAAATATAAAGCAAACATCCAAGTCCAGAAATAGAAGCCAATATCACAGAAATAGAAGAAACCCCCTTAAAAATATATCCCCCATGCTCTTCTTCAGTTACTACAGCTTTAATGTAAATTTCACAAGTTAATATACTACGAATGAAATGAAACAGTGCCACAGGTGTTGTAAAAGAGGAGTATTTGGCTGGGCACTGTGGCTCATGCCTGTAATCCCAGCACTTTGGGAGGCCAAGGTGGGTGGATCACCTGAGGTCAGGAGTTCATGACCAGCTTTACCAATATGGTGAAACCCCATCTCTACTAAAAATACAAAAATTAGCCTGGCGTGGTGGCAGGTGCCTGTAATCCCAGCTACTCAGGAGGCTGAGGGGGTAGAGTAACTTAAACCTGAGATGCAGAGGTTGCAGTGGGCCGAGATTGTGCCACTCCACTCCAGCCTGAGTGACAGAGGGAGACTCTGTCTCAAAAACAAAAAAAGAGAAGTATTTAAAAATTCCTCCAAGATGCATTGATAGAGGCCTTTTCTAACATATAGAACATTTTGTTCAACTTTCCAGTGAAAAATGCCAGGAGTAAGTATATCGATTCATTTAGAATATAAATTACAGAAGTGTTTGAATTTAATTTTGTGGAACACCACACAGGAGGGCCATAAAACACAGATTGTGTGTTTGTAGCACTTCCAGCAGCTGGCAGTGAGGAAGACCAATATCACCCCTGAAGATGCAGAAAATACTAAATAACAGCCATTTTGACTCAGTAGCACCTAAATATATAAATATAAATAACAAATTAACAGATTGCTCTCTGTGATCTTTGCTGGTTTCTAAAAAAATAACAAAAGCTGAGGTAATACTCCTTACTTCCATTCCAGTAGAGGTGCTCACACACCAGGGTGGGCTTCTGGGCCCCTTACCTCTAGTGCTAGAGACCGGAATGTAGGTAATTACACTACCATGGCTTCACAATGACTGTTGATATGAACTCCTCTTGTTGTAAGGTAGTTTGGGTTACAAAATCCTTTACTTACTGAATTAATCAAAGAAAGGTTTTAAGGAGATAAATATCAACAGCCTCAAAATAAACCTAACTGCAAAATATTAATCTTAATACGATGTGAAATTTAATTATTTTCCTTAATAAAACAAGCCACTGAGAGTTCAATGTCACATTTAAGTAAAGAATTTCCAAATTCTGACTGAGAGCAGCCACTCACACCTGTAATCCCAACACTTTGGGAGGCCGAGGTGTGCAGATCGCTTGAAGTCAGGAGTTCAAGACCAGCCTGGCCAATATAGTGAAACCCTGTCTCTACCAAAAATCCAAAAATTAGCCGGGCATGGTGGTGCGTGCCTGTAGTCCCAGCTACTCAGGAGGCTGAGGCATGAGAATTGCTTTAATCTGGGAGGTGGAGGTTACAGTGAGCCGAGATCATGCCACTGTACTCCAGCCTGGGCAACAGAGTGAGACATTGTCTCAAAACAACAAAAAATTAAAAAATAAAAACTGAAAAAAAATTGCCAAACCCTGCTAATAAACAATGTTTAAGAACCCTTAGTTTAAGGCCGAGTATGGTAGCTCCTGCCTGTAATCCCAGCACTTTGGGAGGCTGAGGAGGGGGGATCACGAGGTCAAGAGATTGAGACCATCATGGCCAACATGGCAAAACCCCATCTCTAATAAAAATACAAAAAACTAGCTGGGCATGGTGGCGCACGTCTGTAGTCCCAGCTACTTGGGAGGCTGAGGTAGGCGAATGGCTTGAACCCAGGATAAGTTCTAGTGAGCCGAGATTATGCCACTGCATTCCAGTCTGGTGACAGAGCTAGAATCCATCTCAAAAAAAAAAAAAAAAAGAACCCTTTATAGGCCAGGCAGAGTGGCTCATGCCTATAATCCCAGCACTTTGGGAGGCTGAGGAATGAAGATTGCTTGAGTCCAAGAGTTCAAGACCAGCCCGGGTAACAATGGTGAAAAATTGTCTCTACAAAAATCTGTATAAAGACAATTTTGGGTAACAATCTGGGTAACAATGGTGAAAAATCTGTCTCTACAAAAAAATACAAAAAACTAGCCAGGTGTGGTAGCACATGCCTGTAGTCCCAGCTACATGGGAGGCTAAAGTGGGAGGATGTATACAGCCCAGGAGGTTGAGGCTGCAGTGAGCTGTGACAGCACCACTGCACTATAGCCTGGCTTTAAATTAAAAAAAAAAAAAAAAGAACCCTTTATAAACAAGCCTTCCTACTGCAGAATAAGACACTGAAAATGCAAATCAAATATAATTAATTTGTTTCCCTTGCACTAAAAACCTTTGCTTCCACCAATCCCACCTACATATATGTCTGACACTTACTTCTCACTAACCACTGCAAGCATCAGCAATGTTGTCCCTGTGGGTCATGACTTGGTAAAGTACTAGAATAATATCTGGAGATTTGATGGATAGAAAAATACACAAGTGTATTAAACATCCAAGGTATTTTGTTAAGTACACAATAATGACAGAATAGCAAACAATCACAGGGAGAACCACCTTCAAATCTCTAGATAGGCTTTATACAAATTTCCTCAAATCTCTAACAAACACAGGAGTGGATGAGCAGACAATTTATCAATTTGATGGAATATTGCTGCAACCATTAAGGCTAAACATTATAAAGTTATATATCACAGAAGATTTTATAATATAGCATAAATTTTAAACATACATTTATATCTAGCTATAAGACATCATATATATGGGCAAAGACTTAAAGAATACAATAAGAAATGAATACTTAGTGTAGTTGTAGGGACTTCTCCAACCCTCCATATGTTTACAAAGTAAATGCAAATCAGAAGGTCTAGTTGGGAGCGGTGGCTCACACCTGTAATCCCAGCACTTTGGGAGGCCGAGGTGGGTGGATCACTTAAGGTCAGGAATTTGGGACCAGCCTCGCCAACATGGCGAAAACCCATCTCTACTAAAAATACAAAAATTAGCCGGGCAACGTGGCGGGCACCTGTAATCCCAGCTACTTGGGAGGTTGAGGCAAGAGAATTGCTTGAACTCGCAAGGCGGAAATTGCAGTGAGCTGAGATTGTGCCGCTGCACTCTAGCCTGAGTGACAGATGAGACTCCATCTCATAAAAAAATAAATAAATAAGTATCAGAAGGTCGAAAATGCAAGGACTCTTCTCTCTAAAGAACTGTAAAACTATCATCAGCACCTGAGTAATCATCTCATATTTATTATCTACACTAAACACACCAAAACTTGCTATATATTACCCGTTTCAGGCATGTTTCTGGGCAAGGTCACCAGATAAAGGGAAAACAAGGTCCTGTCTGAGTATTCTGATTAAGAAGAGAGGAAAAAATGACTACTCCATAGCAAGGTGACAGAGATATTGTAACCAATGGCATCTTTTACTGCCATCTCAAGGTATCAAATTATACATTACTTCTTACCTCAATTAACCACCATATCCAATTTAAGCCCAGAAAGTTACAATACAAATGTTATGTCCTGATAACTTAAGTGACAAGGATAACGATTATATCAATTTGATCTACTTTTCATTGCATCAGATATTACATTGCTGTAACAGTGAAAGACATTTAGATTCAAGGATATCTGAGATATCCAATTTCCAGACACAAGGATAAGGCTTTCATTATTTACTTTATGTCTGCCTTGCAAAAGCCATACGGGTCAAAAGCTCAGTAAGATAATCCTGAAATTACTGGTACTACCTTGAAATGCAGAATTAGTTTGGATTCTATTAACATGATATAAGAATTGCCCTTAGCACCTAGGTGTGTTGCAGAAAGTAACAAATTAATCCTAAAACTCAGAGTGAAATGCAAAGAATCCAAAAATAGCCAAAACAAATTTGAAAAAAAAAATGAAGTTATAGGACACACACTTCCTGATTTTAAAACTTACCACAAAGCTATGGAACCAAGACTGTGTGGTACTGGCACAAGGATAGACACATAGATCAGTGGAGTAGAACTGAGAGGCCAGAAACAATCCTTACGTCAACTGATTTTGAAAAGGTGCCAACACAATTCAACAGGGGATAGAAGAGTCTTTTCAACAAATGGTGCTGGCACAACTTGTTATCCACATGCAAAATAATGAAGTTGAACTCCTACCTTACACCACATATGAAAATTAACTCAAAATGGATATCCACATGGAAAATAATAAAATTGGACCCCTAATTTACATCACATGCAAAAATTAAATGGGCAATAGTCATAGTGTAAGAGCTAAAGCTATAAAATTCTTAGAAGAAACATAAATCTTCATGATCTTAGATTAGCTTCTTAAATATGATCCTGAATACAGAAGAAAAAAAATGATAAACTAGACTTCATCAAAACTAAAAATTTTTGAGCTTCAAAGTGTACCATCAAGAAAATGAGAAAGAAAGGAAAAAAAAAAAAACACAAAATGGGAGAAAATATTTGAAAGTCATATATCTGGTACGGAATCTGCATCTACAATATATAAAGAATGCCTAAAATTCAATAATAAAGACAAAAAATTTGAATAGATATTTCTCCAAAGAAAATATACAAATGGCCAACAGACAAATGAAAAGACTCTCTCTGCTAATGGTACTGTGAAAGTGATATTCCTATCCACTACTGGCAGCAAAGTAAATTGCTACAATTAATCTGTGGAAAAAGGATTTTATGGCACAAGTTTTTAAAAGATTTTAAAACAAATGTTTTATGCCCTTTGACTTACGTCATGTAATTTCTGGAAATCACCTAAAGAAACAATATCAAATATGGGAAAATATATATACATATATAATGATGTTGCCACAATGTAATCGGGGGTAAAACTGGATGCAACCTATATGTTTGAGAATATGGGAACCATTATATTCTCAAAATCTAAGCATGGACTATTGTACATTCCTTGATAATGCTGATAATGGTATGAAAATGTAACAGAAAATGTGTATTCTAAGAGACTAAAACAAAATTCAATATTAACTCCTAATTATATTTATCTAAGACATATATATAACAGCAAATTTATAAAACTAAAAGATGATAATTATCTTAGTGTGGCTGAATTACGGGTATTCTTCTCAAACCTTCTTATAGAGTAGTCAATAATATTTTCATAAAGAAATAAGGATACTTTTACCTTATCCCAGAAATCGATCAAAGCTGTAAAGTCCCATTTCTTAGAATATGCCACATTGTATTTCAGAATAGCATCCTGTGGAAAATGCAGAAACAAAATGTCATGTTATGGACAAGTGAATGACCCATGAAGAGCCTGTCTCTTATGAACTACCTCCAGTACATTTCATAATGTTAGACAAGCTTCCTACAACTTTCCCCTGCTACTGATATGGACATCAGTAGCTACAGACAAACAGAATGAATACTAATTTATTATTCACTTAAAAAAATGAGATTAGAAAGGTCAAGTAATAGGTGAAAAAACACAATTACACCCTAAAGCATGCATTCTAAATAGGGTGATATACTCCAAATAGACAAAAACTGGATCTTGAGGGATAAAAAATGAACTTAGATATCACAATTGTTGGTGGTCCTTGAAAGCGTCACCTTATATATACACAGAGATACATAGTGTATTTGTAGTATGAAAATTTCATGGGTCAGTTAATAGGGTTGAGGTATAAATTTTTTTTGTAAAAAACAAAAATTAAAAATTTCATGGGGACAAGGAGATTAGGAAAAAATATTTAAAAATTGTCTTTTTTCCTTTACTATAAGGTATTTTTATACAATATATATAAATAATTATCTTCCTCTAGCAGTTCACATAAATTACACATTTATGTAGAATGAAAAGTCAAAATACGCCATCTACTGGTGTAGTTTTTAACTGTTTGAATAGGCAATACTATATATCTGGTTTCCGAGTCAGGTATGCATAAGACAATCCATTAGATGTGCAGAAAGAACTATTTATTTATAATTACCTTTTATCTCATCCTTTTAAATATCTACTTTGGTCTAGTTTTATACTGTACATATTACATTAATATAGTAAAAGATATGCAGAATTTATAAACAACTATTTATCTTGGTAATACACACTGAAAATTTTTTTTACTGAGGTACACAAGTCTGAAAACCACTCTGTTAGATTATTACTATAAATCTTTCAAATTTTGTTATTATTGAATAAGTTTTTAAAAAATTAATACTCTGTCAAAGCTTCCTGAATAGTACTTTATGCCATACTATGTATCTAGGTTAAAAGATGAGCCAACAAAATGTGTCTTATTTACTTGGAATCAAGGGACATCCAAATTCCTTAAGAAAAGAAAAAGAAAAATCATCCATAAAATAAGACAGCAAGAAAGAGTCTTTATTTTTCGCTTACAAGCCATAGCATAACATTTTCTATTAAGAATTAAGAGATTTTAGGCTGAGTGCGGTGGCTCACACCTGTAATCCCAGAACTTTGGGAGGCCGAGGCAAGTGGATCACGAGTTCAGGAGATGGAGACCATCCTGGCCAACATGGTGAAATCCCGTCTCTACCAAAAATACAAAAATTGGCTGGGCATGGTGGTATATGCTTGTAATTCCAGCTACTAGGGAGGCTGAGGCAGGAGCATCACTTGAACCAGGGAGTCAGATGTTGCAGTGAGCCGAGGTCACGCCACTGCACTCCAATCTGGGCAACAGAGTGAGACTCAGTCTCCAAAAAAAAAAAAAAGAAGACTTAAGAGATTTTGGCCTGCACGGTGGCTCATAGCACACCTTTGGGAGGGCGAGGTAGGTGGATCGCTTGAGTCCAGGAGTTCGAGACTAGCGTGGGCAACATGACAAGACCCCTAGAAAAAAATACAAAAATTAACCAGGCATGGTGGTGCATGCCTGTAGTCCCAGCTATTTGGGGGGCTGAGGTGGGAGGATTGCCTGAGCCCAGGATGTTGAGGTTGCAGTGAGCCGAGATCGCACCACTGCATTCCAGCCTGGGTGACAGAGCAAGATCCTGTGTCAAAAAAAAAAAAGAAAGAAAGAAAAAAAAATTTAAAAAATTTAAGGATTTTTTTTTCTAATCATTGGTATCTAATTTCAGAACCTCACAAAGTATTAAATAGAAACGTGTATCAATAGGTGAATGAATAAAAAATGCATATACTGGAGCAAACTACCAATATACTGAAAAACACGGATGAATCTCAAAAATCTTCATTTTGAGGGAATGAAGTCAGACATACCTACTATGATTCCACTCATGCAGAATGTAACTATAGTGAAAAAGAACAGATGAGTAGTTGCCTGGGGCCAGAGCAGAAAGCGGAATGGACTGCAAAGTGGGGAGAGGAACCTTTGGGGATGATACAAACATTCTGTATCTTGATTATAACAGAGCTTCACGGGTATGTGTAAACGTCCAAACTCATCAAATGACACACTTTAAAAGGATAAACTTTCTTATCCATACGTTATTATTCTTCAAAGTTGGTAAGGAAAAACATTTTAAATAGCAACTGCATTCTAATTCTTCACGTAATTCTCTAATTCTTTTAGTGTTTTATAATTAGCATTAAGCTCTGGCTTGTATTTATTTTCACTTCAGTCTTCAAGTCTCAAAAGTAGTCTATTATGAGGTCGCCTGTCATTAGAAAAACTGGATACTACTCCGTACTCTTGAGTTATCAACTACTGAACAAGTTCTTTTTAGTTCCTAATTCACAATAAGCACAAAAAATTCTTTGTGTGCAAATTATCACACACATTATTTATATAAGTACTACTGTACTTACATGTAAAATCAACTTTTGAGGACACTATTACTTTTTAAAATTCTGAATGTCTCTAACCCCTCTAAATCCAACATCAAATGATATATAAACAGCAAAAGGATCATTATATTCAATCAGAGGGATTTAATGTTTCCCTCTTCCTCTCTCAAAGCATTCTTTCAGCGAAGGCAACAATTACCATAAGCAGATAGAAAAATATCTCGATGGATTACTCTGTTCTATTGAATCTACCATGAGAGAAATGCAAAAAGGAAATTCAGATTAAAGCAATTACCCCTTCCTGAAATAATCATGGTGCACCAAGGAATTGCTAGAGAGGTAAGAAGACTGTGTAATTTAGAACACTATAGTTAATCTTTCATTTATTTATTTTTTTTGAGACGGAGTCTTCGCTCTGTTGCCCAGGCTGGAATGTAGTGGCCCGATCTCAGCTCACTGCAAGCTCCACCTCCTGGGTTCATGCCATTCTCCTGCCTCAGCCTCCCAAGAAGCTGGGGCTACAGGTGCCCACCACCACGCCCGGCTAATTTTTTTGTATTTTTTAGTAGACGGAGGGTTTCACCGTGTTAGCAAGGATGGTCTCGATCTCCTGACCTTGTGATTCACCTGCCTTGGCCTCCCAAAGTGCTGGGATTACAGGCGTGAGCCACCACGCCCAGGTGCCTTTTTTTTTTAAGATGGAGCTTCGCTCTTTGTTGCCCAGGTTGGAGTGCAGTGGCATGATCTTGGCTCACTGCAACCTCCACCTCCTGGGTTCAAGCGATTCTCCTGTCTCAGCCTCCCGAGTAGCTGGGAGGCATCCACCACCACGCCCGGCTAATTTTTGTATTTTTAGTAGAGTTGAGGTTTCACCATGTTGGCCAGGATGGTCTTGAACTCCTGACCTCTGATGATCCACCCGCCTCGGCCTCCCAAAGTGCTGGGATTACAGGCCTGAGCCACTGCTCCTGGCCTCACTATAATTATTCTATTTGCATTTGAAGAAATATAAAAATTCTTAAAAACAGCCTCTGTTTAGAAGAATAAAAATAAAGAACCTAAGATAGTGTTCTTCAAATGGACTCTGGGTAATATTCCTGGGTTGCCTGCTTCTATGTGAGTTTATAATTTTGTTTTTAGAAAATAACAGCCAAATGACAACATGCTGTAGAAATGAAGGCTGGTACTATTAATAGACAAAAATAGTGAAAAGATTGAGCTGTCCTTCTATACACCACAGTACAGGTATGTTAAATTCTAAAGAACCTTGGTCCAGATGTGGTAATGACATGCCTGTAATCCCAGTATTTTGGGAGGACAAGGCAGGTGGAGCACTTGAGCTCAGGAGTTTGAGACTAGCATGGGTAACATGGCAAGACCCAGTGTCTCAGTCAAAAAATATAAAAAATTAGTCCAGTGTGGTGCCATGCGCCTGTGGCACATGCCTGTAACATTATACTGAAACTAAGTAAACTCTAGCAGAACTTGAGATTTTTTTCCAGCGACTCAGGAGGCTGAGGCACAAGAATTGCTTGAGCCAGTGAGGTGTAGGTTGCAGTGAGCTGAGATTGCGCCACTGCAATCTGATGGTCTATATAAGGATCCCATCTTTGTTTCCACCAACATCCATCAACTGTTCATGATTAGTAGGAAAAGTAATAATTGCAAAATAATTTCTTCTTTATGTAGGATTTTAAAGAATTTCTCAGCAAACTATTTTGGGGTTTGGATCAGTGGTTTGAAAATTTCTGTGCAAAGAAAGGAATAACAACTACAAATTGTTTCACTGTGATAATAAATACAAATCAAATGATGGTTCATTATACCTGAAATTAAAAAAAAAAATAATCAGGCCAGGCGTGGTGGCTTACACCTGTAATCCCAGCACTTTGGGAGGCCGAGGTGGGTGGATCACGAGGTCAGGAGATGGAGACCATCCTGGCTAACACGGTGAAACCCTGTCTCTACTAAAAATACAAAAAATTAGCC
>NW_012116333.1:3321818-3351525 GCF_000951035.1 Colobus angolensis palliatus
ATCACATACCCTCTGCTTGCTCAAATCAATCACGACCCTTTCATGCGAAATCTTTAGTGTTGTGAGCCCTTAAAAGGGACATAAATTGTGCACTCAGAGAGCTCGGATTTTAAGGCAGTAGCTTGCCTATGCTCCCAGCTGAACAAAGCCCTTCCTTCTACAACTTGGTGTCTGAGAGGTTTTGTCTGCGGCTCGTCCTGCTGTATTTCTTGGTTCCCTGACCAGGAAGTGAAGTAACTGATGGATGGATGGCGGAGGCAGCCCCTTAGGCGGCTTACGCCTGCCCTGTGGAGTATCCTGGTGGTGGACTCCGGCTAGTCTGAATGAGGCGATCCAAAGAGCGCTCCCGGGTAGGCAATTGCCCCGGTGGAATGCTTCGCCAGAGCAGCGTGTAGCAGGCCCCTGTGGAGGATTAACACAGTGTCTGAACACCGGGAAGGAACTGGCACTTCGAGTCTGGACATCTGAAACTTGGTAAGGCTAGTCTTTGGAACTTGCCCACTCCATCTGAGTGGAAACGTGGCCTGGTCTGATCACCCACGGTGTGCCTGTATTGGAACTTTTGTTCTGGTTTTGACTTGACTTGAATTGCTGGATACTTTGATTTTGGTTTTGACTTGGCTTAGATTTCTTGGTACTTGGATTTTGGATTTGTGGTATTCTGATTTTGGTTTGGTATAAACAATAAAAGTGTGTGTGTGTGCCCTCTTTATCTGTTCTTTGTTTTGTGGTGAGTGTGTGTTGTGAGTGTGGTATTTTGTCTTGAGACAACATGGGTCAGGCGCAAAATAAGCCCACCCCACTAGGAACTATGTTGAAAAATTTTAAGAAAGAAAAAAAACGGGAGGAGGCAGAATTTATATAAAAAGAATGTTATACGGTAAATTCTTGTCCTGAAATAAATTAACTGGTTATTAAAAAAAAAAAAAAGTTTGTAGTAAGTCAAAAAGTTGAGACATGTCAAAAGATTGTGAAAGTCGTGAAAAAAGGTTATAAAAAAGTTTATGCAAAAAATGTCATATAATTTAAAAGTAATAAGGCCTCCTGAGTAGTTATGTACAAGGTATATTAAAAAAGTAAAATACACCTTTAATAAAAAGATTATAAGGAGGCATAAGAATGTGGATTTTTATCTACATTAAAAGGTTAAAAAACTGTTTTTAAAAGTTTAAGCAAGTTTTAAAACATTAATTGTAAAGAAAATTCTGTGTGCAAAAACATTAGCTAAAGTTAAAAAGGTATCATCCAGTTTTTTCTGTGAACTAGACATTAAAGTAAAAATGCAACAGGCTTTTCTTAAAACATCAACCCGCTCTTTAACAAAAATTATAAAAGGTTAAAAAGAGTCTATAAAATCTTACCTTATGGTCAAACATGAAAAATTGGATAAATACATCTACAAGGTTTTATTAAAATTAATAACACACTAATATAAAGGTAAAATTTAGCTTATCTGGTATAAAAATCATACAAAAAGCATTATTAAATATAAAACGGTATTTAGCTTTTTTTGGTCTAAAACTAGTAAAAATAGGTGCTAAAGGAAACATTCATTTTACTAGAAGATCATAAAAGTTAAAGACTTAAAACAAACTTTGGCAATTAAGACAGCATACCAAGATGCAAATGCCTGGTTGAAATGGATCAAATATTCCATCTGCACATTAAACAAAAGCAATTGGTATGCTTGTGCACATGGCAGGCCAGAGGCCCTGTCCCTCTTCCACTAAGGTGGTCCTCCAGTCGACCAGGCGTGGGCTGCATGGTAGCTCTTTTCCAGGATTCTACAGCCTGGAGTAATAAGTCATGCCAAGCTCTCTCTGCTATATCCCAAAGTCCCTGCAGGTCAGCCCCCGAGGGCCATCCAGCTTCTCCCAACACTAAGTCCACTTCGTGTCTCTCATGGCAGGGAGCAAACTTAGCATTACTTGGAGACCTGAAGGGATGCAGTGAGCTTAAGAATTTTCAAGAGCTTATCAGTCAGCCCATGTTCATCCCTGAGCGGATGTGTGGTGATATTGTGGTGGACCTTTACTGGGCACTCTGCCAAATAATTAGAGTGGCATTTGTGCTTTAGTTCATTTGGCTATCCCTTTCACCCTGGCATTTCATCAACAAGAGAAAAAATAATAATAATAATACATTGTAAAGTTGAGAAGAAGCCCCTTATAGATCTTTCAACTCTCACATCTATTTAAATGCAACTGCAGCCCCGCAAGAAATACCAGATCAATTTAAAGCTTGAAATCAAATAGTTACAGGATTTAAGTCAACATTTTGGTAAATGACAGTCAATAAAAATGTAGATTAGATAAACTACATCTATTACAACCAACAATGAGTTTTTCATGAGTTAAAAAGAAAAACTCATGTCGGCCGCAGCCCTGAGGCTACCTGACCTGGCAAAACTCTTTACACTCTATGTGTGTGTATGGGGGGGGGGAAATGGCAGTTGGAGTTTTAACCCAGACTGTAGGGCCCTGGCCAAGGCCAGTGGCCTATCTCTCAAAACAACTAGATGGGGTTTCCAAAGGCTGGCCCCCATGTCCAAGGGCCCTGGCAGCAACAGCCCCGTCAGCACAAGAAGCAGATAAGCTAACTCTTAGGCAAAACCTAAAGTCCCCCCATGCTGTGGTAATTTTAATAAATACCAAAGGACACTATTAGCTAATAAATGCCAGACTAACTAGATACCAAAGCTTGCTCTGTAAAAATCCCCGCATAATCATCGAAGTTTGCAACACCCTAAACCCCGCCACCTTGCTCCTGGTATCAGAGAGCCCAGTTAAACATAATTGTGTAAAAGTATTGGACTCAGTTTATTCTAGTGGGCTCAACCTCCGAGACCATCGTTAAATATCCAGTAGACTGGGAGCTGTACATGGATGGGAGCAGCTTCGCCAAGCCCTGCAAAGTGACTCTGAAAAAGATGATAAGCCCTGCTCTAGTCACACCCGGAAGCTGAACGGTCCACACACGGCCGAAACACAAGGAAACTCATCGCGGGACTCATTTTCCTTAAAATTTGGACTTGTACAGTAAGGACTTCAACTGACCTTCCTCAGACTGAGGGCTGTTCCCAGTATACAGACATCAAGTTACTGAGGTAGGACACAAGACTGCTACAGTCCTATTATTTTATGGTTATTATAAGTGTACCAGGACTCTAAAAGAAACTTGTTTACATAATGACACCCAGTACAAAGAATATAATCCACAAAGTGACCAGCCCGATGTGTGCTATGACCCCTCTGAACCTCTCATAATCACAGTTTTTAAAATAAAATTAAGGAGTGGTCCTTTTCTAAGTGACACAGGTAAAGTAATAGCTTAAAAAAAAGAAAGGGGGGGTCCCCAAAAATGTAAGCTTAAAATTTGATGCCCGGCCGGGTGTGGTGGCTCACACCTGTAATCCTAGCACTTTGGGAGGCAGAGGCGGGCAGATCACAAGGTCAGGAGATCGAGACCACAGTGAAACCCCATCTCTACTAAAAATACAAAAAACTAGCTGGGCGAGGTGGTGGGTGCCTGTAGTCCCAGCTACTCGGGAGGCTGAGGCAGGAGAATGGCGTGAATCCGCAAGGCGGAGCTTGCAGTGAGCCGAGATCATACCACTGCACTCCAGCCTGGGGGACAGAGCGAGACTCCGTCTCAAAAAAAAAAAAAAAATTGACACCTGTGCCACTATGAATAATAAGCAGCATGGGATGGGATGCAGTTCTCTAGATTGGGAAAGAAAAGTTATACAGCAGAAAATAAGTATATCTGTCAAGAATTGTATTTATGTAAAATGTGTCAATACTGGTCTTGTGTTATTTGGGCTACTTGAAAAAAAATTAAAAAGATCCTGTTTGGCTCCAAAAAGGAAAAGTCAGCCCCTCCTGCATGAGTGGGAGCTACAACCCTTTGGAATTGGTAATCACAAACCCCTCAGACCCAAAATGGAAAAAAAAAAAAAAATACATAACATTAGACATTAATGAAAAAGGACTAGATCCTAGCGTAAGCATCCTAATAAAAGGAGAGGTTCAAAGAGACTCTCCAGAACCAGTATTTCAGACTTTCTACGATGAATAAAATGTGCCAGTATCTGAGATTCCAGGAAAAACTAAGAATTTGTTTTTGCAATTAGCCGAACATGTAGCCCAGTCTCTAAAAGTCACTTCATGTTATGTTTGTGGAGGAAGTCTAACAGGACATCAATGGCCATGGGACGTCCAAGAATTAGTTCCTATGGACCCAGCTCCTGATGAATTCCCGGCCCAAAAGAACCACCCTGACAATTTTGGGGTTCTAAAAGTCTCAATTATTAGACAGTATTGCATAGCTAGAGAAGAAAAAGAATTCACTCATCCTGCAGGGCAGCTTAGTTGTCTTGGGAGAAAGCTGTATAATAGTGCCGCAAAAACAGTTACATGGTGGAGTTCCAATTATGCAAAAAGAAATCCATTCAGTAAATTTCCAAGGTTGCAGACTGTCTGGGCCCACCCAGAATTCCACCAGGACTAGACTGCCCCCACCAGGTTATACTGGATAGGTAGACATAGAGCTTACACTAAGCTGCCTGACCAGTGGACAGGTGGTTGCGTTATTGGCACTATTAAACCATCTTTCTTCTTACTGCCCATAAAAACAGGTGAACTTCTGGACTTCCCAGTCTATGCCTCCCGTGAAAAACGAAGCATAGCCATAAATAATTAAAAATATGATGAATAGCCCCTGAAAAAATCATACAATACTATGGACCCGCCACTCAGGCACAAGATGGCTCATGGGGATATCGGACCCCTATCTACATGCTCAACTGAATTATATGGTTACAAGCTGTTTCAGAAATTACTACTAATAAAACTGGCCAAGACTTGACTATTATGGCCCAGCAAAAAAAAAAAAAAAAAAAAAAAAAAAAAAAAAAACTCAGATAAAAAATGCTATCTATCAAAATAGATTGGCTCTCGACTACTTGCTAGCAACTAAAAAAGGGTCTATAAGAAATGTAACCTTACTAATTATGTCTACACATAGATAACCAAAGGCAAGTAGTTAAAGACATAGTTTAACATATGACAAAACTGGCACATGTACCTGTGCAAGTGTGGCACGGACTTAATCTGAGAGCCATGCTTAAAAATTAGTTCCCAGCACTAAGAGAATTTAAAACTCATAATAAAAGTTATAATAATAATAAAAACCTGCCTACTGCTCCTTTGTTTGCTACCTCTACTTCTTCAAATGATAAAAAAGCTTCATTGCTACCTTAGTTCAACAAAATGCTTCAGCACAAGTGTACTATATGAATCACTATCAATCTATTGCACAAAAAGACATGAGTAGCAAAAATAAGAGTGAGAACTCCCTCTAATAAAAAGTGTTAGTCTCAAAAGGGGGGAAATGAAGAAAGAGACAGACCCTCTCATATTGTTTTATGTTGTTTTATATTCAGTACCTGTTTTAAGAAAAAACAATGAAGTAAAACCAAAGACAGGCAGCCCGGCACCAGGCCCGGAACCAGGCCTGGGTCTGTCTGGCCTAAACCCAGTAGTTAAAAATCAACTCATGACTTACAAACCAATGTTCCTGACATTGTGCAGAAGAACACTGTGAAACTCCCTGCCCTGTTCTGTTTCTCTCTGACCACCGGTGCATGCAGCCCCATCACATACCCTCTGCTTGCTCAAATCAATCACGACCCTTTCATGCGAAATCTTTAGTGTTGTGAGCCCTTAAAAGGGACATAAATTGTGCACTCGGAGAGCTCGGATTTTAAGGCAGTAGCTTGCCTATGCTCCCAGCTAAATAAAGCCCTTCCTTCTACAACTTGGTGTCTGAGAGGTTCTGTCTGTGGCTCACCCTGCTACACAACTCTCAGTAGAAAATATTAAGAAATCTGAGAAACTATACACAACAAATTAAGTCTCTGAAAGAAAATAAAACCCATTTTCATGGACGTATAAAAAATTCTATCACTGTCTATATTTATAAAAACATTAAAATTTTCATGGCTATAGTGCCCCCCAATATAAATATATATATACATATATACACACACATTCATATTTTAGATATTAGAAAAACAATCTAATGGTTACCCTTGCAGTCTTAAATGAAATATAAATACATCAAAAATAAATTATTGCCAAAATATAAGATTAATAAATTATTAAACTGCTAGGAGCTACATTAAGAGCAATAAAACCCAGAATGCTTAACGTATACTTTAATCATTAGGAAACTCAGCTTCCCTTTGGGCAAATATTGCTGAAGTCATAATTCTTTCCTGATTTACTTTTAAAGGTATTTCAGAAACACGATAATTTTAAAACAAAAAATAAAAGAGAAGCTTGGACTGAAGGAAATTGGATGGGGAATCAAGAAACAGAGGTATTATTCTTGGTTCTCCAAATTATTCTGTGTGGCTCCAGGCAAGTCATTTGCAACTCTCAGTTCTTCTCATTTCCTAGTAGAATGTCTCTAAGGAGCCTTCCTTAGTGCCAGGAAGCAAGCACTTTGCATCTAAAGAATGTTGCTACCTGAGTCTATTAAGACCAAAAAGTCTTTGAAAGAGGAGAGGCAGGGCCCATAAAGAGGCAAGAATGGTAAAAACAATATACCTTCAAGTTTTGGGGTCGTGTAAATTTGTTGAGAAGTGCAGTCTGAATGAGCTCCCACCGGCTCCCCGCAGTTCGCTCACCATTCTTTTGGAAAAAAGAAAAACATATGAGGAAGTTATTCTAAGTTCTTTTGCATCACAGAATCAAAGGTCAAACAAGCAAGTACCAAACCATTTTTCAGAGACTAAAAGAATCTCAGTTTTGTTCTTACCTCATCTTCTACTGGGTACAAATTTTGTTCTGAACAAGGCATTTTAACATGCTTGTTATCCCACGAATCTTTATAATGTGTTGGAAAAGGTTTAGGAACTTCTCCTGCTCGCAAAAGATCTACCTGAAATTGAGGGTAAACAAAATTGTCAGTGCATAAAAACTAAATTTATCTTCTATAAAATAATCCAAAGTAACCAAAGCAAATGCTGTAAAATAAAGACCAGCTCCCAGGCAAGAAATCACCAAAGAACCCTTCAGCTCTTCCCATTCCTCACCTCTATTTAATCAGGTTCCAAGTCACCAGACACAGTACATATTCTAGCTCCATACCCCCTAGGAATCCTTCCTTGCCTCAGCTTTTACTAAGTGCTTCCTATCCTTCTGCCTAACTCCAGCTGTTGCTAGACACATCCAGCCCCCATAAAACCCTTACCCTCACTTTGGAATAACATTATCTTTCTAAGGAACTCCCAGGCTTCTAATGCTATAATGCCTATACTCTGATTATGTCATCCCGATTTTCATATACTTTCTTATCAAAACACTATTCACTCCAAATAAGTCTTAAACAACACTTAAAATTCCTTAAACATAGCAAATTCATTTTCATATCTACATCCCTGTATACCTACAACTGTGGACTCTCTTTTTAATATCACTACTACCAATTGCCACCTCCCCCACTGTATCTGGTTAAATCTCTATTGTCACCTTTACAACTCTGCCAAATTTTCATTACCTTTATGAAGTCTTTAGAAACTTCAAAGTAGGCAGCTATTTATCTTGTTTTGTTAGATTATCATCATGCTAGAGCACACTTGTTTTCTTTCCCTCATTAGATCCCAAACTTCCTGAAAATAACCATATTAACTTTGTATTCTGAATACGTAAGCTAGAATCTGGCATGTATAAATGTGGTATGCACATACATGCAAATATATATGCACACACATATGCTACTATAGTAACTATTAAGTAAAAGTTTGAGGAAGTGTTACAGTAGGTAGCCAGTCAGACATGAGCAGGGCAGGACAGGGCCCTTACCACCACCGGGAATGTCAGACAACCTTCAAGTGATGCACAGGCAGCCTTGAAACTGCTTCTCTAAAATAACTGGACACAGCTGGTGCCAGGGAAAGTCACCCAATAGATAGAAAAATCTGAAATTGGTGATCAGCAGCTTCCTGTTAAGATCTTAGGAGTTGGGCAAGTCAGCCCCAGCACGTGGGTGTACTAGGAAGCAAAATGGCAAAGTTTAACTGGTATATACCTTATAAGAACATTCGACTGGTAAGGGAAGAATACCTCAAGCGAGCATGTGTACAACTCCAGTAATCACACTGCGCATGCAGACAGCCCATCTCAAGGGAAGAATCAGGGGAGAAGGGGACATAACCCCCTGGAAGCATGCCAACATATAAAACCTCAAGTCAAAGGTCAAACTATGTACTTGATCTCTCAAGTCGCCTGCTTGGCCCTTTTCCAAGTGTATTTACTTTCTTTCATTCCTGCTCTAAAGCTTTTTAATGAACTTTCACTCCTGCTCTAAAACTTGCCTTAGTTTCTCATTCTGCCTTATGCCCCTCAGTCAAATCCTTTCTTCTGAGGAGCTAGTATTAGCATTGCTGCAGACCCATACAGATTTGCCACTGGTAAGAGAAAGAGATTATGGTTTAAAGTTTAACATTATGCCTATTCTGGATATTATATATAAAAGAAATCATATAATATGTGGCCTTTTGTGTCTGGCCTTTTTCGCTTAGCATAATGTTTTCAAGAGTAATCCATGTGGTAGTATGTATGAGTACTTCACTGCAGAGTATAATCACATAAATAAATATATAATTTCACTTGTAATGAATATGAGGAACATTGTGTTATGAGACCAGCTCAGATTTAGTTTATCTGGTAAACTTAGGTAAGGCTTCCTTGAGGAATGGTAACTGAGCTTAACTCTAAAGGCTAAAAAATTAACAAGGAAAAAGGTGAAACAAAAATAAAATTCTAAGCCCCCCAACCAACTGAATGGACCCCTCCCTCAGTCAAGGGCATTCTAAAGCAAACCCAAAACACTAGTTCAGGCCATGATGGGAACAGGTGGTTGGACATGCTTCATTATACCTTCCTCCCTTTGAAATTTAGACATGACTGACCAGCATTAACATTAAAACAGGTGCCTTAAGACTGACAAGGCAGACTCTTTATAGCAATTAAGATACCAACATGACAGATACCAGGCCGTGAAAGAAACAGAAATACTTTACTCCAAAATATATATTCCTTTGAAATATTTTGAAATAGCCCTGCTAAACTGTCTCTTACGGGGAAAATCTACATTTTGTAGAGCAAGGGTCCCAAACCCCCCGGAATGCAGACAGGTATGGACTAGCAGTTTATTGCCTGTTAGGAACCAGGACACATAGGAGGCGAGTGAGGCTGACCTCTGCCTCCTGTCAGGTCAGTGGCAACACCAGATTCTCATAAGGGCAAGAAGCCTATTATGAACTGCACATGTGAGGGATCTAAGCTGCACACTCCTTATGAGACTCTAACTAATGCCTGATGATCTAAGGTGCAATAGTTTCATTCTGAAACCATCCCCCAACCCATGGAAAAATGGTCTTCCATAAAACTGGTCCTGGTGCCAAAAAGTTGGGGACTGCTGCTGTAGAGAATCCCCTTCCCTTTCCAGGTTTTCCCTGATCCAGTCCAGGAGAGAAGTAATGAAGTGTCTGATAAGAGCTCTGAAGCCTGTTATCTACAAGCATCATCTGCACGATAAAACCTTGGTCTTTAGAAACCCTTCTTAACCCAGACATTCCTTTCTATTGATTCCAGGTCTTTCGATAACAACTCTCTTAACCAACTGCCAAGCAGAGAATCTATGACCTGGAAGCCCCTTTCGAATTGTCCTGCCTGCTGGACCAAATCAATATGCATCTTACATGTATTGAGTGATGTCTTATACCTCTCTCATACATATAAAACCAATCTGTAGCCTGACTACCTTGGGCACACATACTCAGGATCTCCTGGGGCTATGTCACAGGCCATAGGTCACTCATATTTGGCTTAGAATAAATTTCTTTAAATATTTTACAGAGTTTGACTCTATTCATCAACATTCCTTAAAAAGGGAACAACTATGGAAAGAAGACTGTCAAATAGGCAGCTTCATAAAAACATCTGCTGAGACAGAGCAGGGAGCTCTCTTATGGGCCTGCTGGGGTGCCCTCAAGCAAGGAAATAAAAGAAAATCTCAAGTCCTTTTGTTAGGAATAACGCTCAAAATCCTAAGGAAATTGAACACTCAAATAAAGGATTCTTAGCAAAGCAATTTTACTTCTGCGCAGGAGTGCCTCCTTGGCCAGTTGCCATGAGAGCACACCTGAACAAAGGGGCGCAAGAGCCTTTACTCCTGACGCAAGTCCTGCCTCTGTATCCTTTCCCTATTGGCTGGGGTTGGGTCGTACAATCTAAACTAATCCCGGTTGGCTAAACATTTGATTTTTTTTAGATAGGTGGGCATGTGAAAGAAAGTGGAGAGGAAAGGGGAAGGCATGTCTGTAATGAGCTAGAAAGTTAGTTCTCTTTCCAAATAAGGAAAGGAATGTGAGCTGGTATTGATAATGCCTGGTACTATGGCATGCCTGGGCATCTAACAAAGGCAAAAAGGAAAAAAGGAGAAAAAGAAAAAAAAGGGAGGGGGGTACTATGAATTAAAGAATAAACGATTGATCAGGTTATTTGAAGAGAAACCTCATCATATCCCAAACCTTCAAGGGAAATTCCAAGCACCTAGCTAGACTTGAGAAGTAAACGAGCCACCAGATAAGCAAGGAGGTAATAACAGCTTAAACCAATAGCCTCTCATGGAAGTCAGAGCCACAAGATGTGTTGCTCCCTATAGAAAATAAAGATAACATCTTGACAAAGGTCTCTGAGTTCTTTTTCAGAAACTCAGACTCCGCCAAATGGAAAATGCTAACCACCATTACATAAGAGGGAACTGAAGACTGAACTCTGACTGACGTTCTTTTTTCTAAATTTCTTCCTGAGGGGCCTGCAGACAGTGACACGCACATGCCAAACCTTAACATTCTTTTCTGCTGATCCCAAGTTTCTAGACAAAGCCTTTGATCGCAAATCAAAGAATCTCTGAATTCTGCCACCCCACCTCAAGATATCCTGCCTTTTGGGACTAAACCAATGTATAACCCCCACATATTGATGTATGATTTTGCCAGTAACTTCTGCTTTCCTAGAATATATCTCTACCTTAAAAAAATCTTGCTTGTAAGCCATTGGGGAGGTCAAGTTTTAAGCAATAGCTGTCCTATTGTACTTGCTCGGTGCCCTGCAAACACCCTTATTTCTCTTGCTACAGATGTCAGTGTCGGTGTTTGGCTTTACTGCACTGGAGTGTACCCAGGTTCAGTTTAGTAACACTGCAACTTAAGAAAAATAAACTGGGCCGGTGGCTCACGCCTGTAATCCCAGCACTTTGGGAGGCCGCGGGCAGATAACGAGGTCAAGAGAGCGAGACCATCCTGGCCAACATGGAGAAACCCTGTCTCTACTAAAAATACAAAAATTAGCTGGGAATGGTGGCGCGCGTCAGTAGTCCCATCTACTCGGGAGGCTGAGGCAGGTGAATCACTTGAACCCGGGAGGCGGAGGTTGCAGTGAGCGGAGATCAAGCCACTGCACTGCACTCCAGCCTGGTGACAGAGCGAGAATCCTTCTCAAAAAAAAAAAAAAGAAAAAGAAACCTGTGAGCTATCTATATAGGTGATCATTAAAACCACAAGGGTAGGTGAGACGAACCAGAGAGAGAGAGAAGAAAAAAGGACCTATGAAAAAGGCTTGAGGAACTCCAACAACACTTACTGGTCACACACAGAAGAACAGCCTAAAAGGAAAATAAGAATTGGCTAAGGAGGAAGAAAGAAATTTAGGATTATATTGTGTAATGGAGCCAAAGGATGAGTATATTCCAAAGAGAAAAGAAATGTCTATAGAGTCAAATGTGGCCAGGCACAGTTGTTCACGTCTGCAATCTCAACACTTTGGGAGGTTGAGGCTAGAGGATCACTTGAGGCCTGGAGTTCCAAATCAGCCTGGGCCAACATAGCTACAAATTTAGAAAATTAGCAGGTATGGTGGCACGTGCCTGTAACCCCAGCTACTCAGGAGGCTGAGGTGGGAAGATTGCTTGAACCTAAGAGTTGGAGGCTGCAGTGAGCCAAGATCACACAACTGCTACTGCAATCCAGCCTGGGTGACAGAGTGAGATCCTGTCTCTTTAAAAAAAAAAGAAGACCAGGAACAGTGGCTCACACTTGTAATCCCAGCACATTGGGAGGCCCAGGCAGGTGATCACCTGATCTCAGGAGTTTAAGACCAGCCTAGCCAACGTGGCGAAACCCCGTCTCTATTAAAAATACAAACATCAGCCGAGCTTGGTGGTATGCACCTGTAGTCCCACCTACTTGTGAGGCTGAGGTAGGAGGATCGCTTGAACCCGGGAGGCAGAGGTTTCAGTGAGCCAAGATCGCACCACTGCACTCCAGCAGCCTGGGTGACAAAGCAGGACTCCATCTCAAAAAAAAAAAAAAAGTCAACTGTGACAGAATCAGCAGTTATGCTGAAAGTATTTTCACCCTCATAAGAACGTCCTAAAGGTGATTTGTAAGGATGTTCCATATCATCTGATAAAACAGCATAGGTACCAGTTGAGCTTCACACAAAGGGGAACATACAGGTAATATGCTTTGTGTGTGGCTCTGTGTGTGTTTGTGTGCATGCACACATGCATGTGTTTGTTGGAAATTGACCACTAAGTGAAATTTCAGATTGCCTTACCTTTCTAAAGCTAAATGTTGGCTTTATTTTATTTTATTTTTAAGAAACAGGGTCTTACTCTGTCATCCAGGCTAAACTGCAAGGCTCAAGTAATTGTCTCGCCTTAGCCTCATGAGTAGCTAGGATTACAGGCCTGTGCCACCATGCCTGGCTAATTTTTTAACTTTTTGTACAGATGGGCTCTCCCTATGTTGCCCAGGCTAGTCTTGAACTCCTGGCCTCAAGCAATCCTCCTGCCTTGGTGTCCTAAAGCACTGGGATTACAGGTGTGAGCTATCGTGCCCAACTGTCATTTTACTATTTCAAATTCTGTAACTATTAACATCTGAAATCTTAATAACTAAACACTGCTATTAAGTAACTGTTAATTACATTTATATCTTATTATCATATTCAGGAATAAGAATCTAGAAGAAAATACAACAAATTGTTAAACTCTCAGAATAGGACTGAGAGATGGGTTTTCTGAGTTACATGCTTTCATATAATAGTTGCATATTTTTTACAATAATCTTGCATTACTGTTGTAATAAAATAGAAGATTTTAAAAACCCGAGGGTCACTGGGTACCTAAGAAAGAAACGTTAACTATAGAGATTAAATAATGATGGCACAGGATGGCTGGGGTTTTCTTTGTGGGAGGGTGGGAGAGAGGAGGAGGAGAAAAAGCTAAAAATATCACTTAATCTCCCTCTGTCAATCTTTTCTCCAGTTCCTCACCTTTAACATTATCTCAGTAATCCAGACTAAGAACCTTAATTTTACATGCATTATCAACAACTCCTTTTTATCCCCCATATTTAAGAATTCACCATATTCTATCAATTTTACCTCAAAACAATGCAGCCTTCTATTTTCTTTCTTATCCCCAGGATTATTATCTCAGTAATTTTCAAGCTTTTTAAAACAGCAGAATCCTTTTTTTCCCCTAAGAAATTTGACATAAAGTCAGTTAAAGTCACACCAAAGCTATTTTTAGAAATACAGTTTTTGGTCGAGCGCGGTGACTCACACCTGTAATCCCAGCACTTTGGGAGGCCGAGGTGGGCAGATCACCTGAGGTTGGGAGTTCCAAATCAGCCTGACCAACATGGAGAAACCCCGTCTCTACTAAAAATACAAAATTAGCCAGCCGTGGTGGTGCATGCCTGTAATCCCAGCTACTTGGGAGGGTGAGGCAGGAGAATTGTTTGAACCCGGGAGGTGAAGGTTGCCGTGAGCCAAGAGCAAAAAACTCCGTCAAAAAAAAAAGAAATACAGTTTTTACAGTAACTTTTACTTACTCTAATATCAATAAGTGATGATAAGATAGTTTTAAATACAAAGTTAGAAATTAGGAGTTAGGGATGAGAGTTAAAGCTTACATCAATCTACTATTCAGTTTACATTTATCTCTCTCACACTTCATCTGATTCACGCACCTATATGGTTGCAAAAGGAACATTTTACATACTGTTTATTTTGATATTAAGCTAACTCTTCAGATAAACGTAGCAAGGGAACCTTGGCTCTATGGTCTACACAAAAATGGGTTATCTTGGCAAAAACAGTTGGCTCAAATGTGGAATTAAGCATCTTCAAATTTGATTGTGTAGTTCTTTTTTAACAAGTTTTTCATTGTTAAAAATATAATTTAGAAATGAAATTTGCATCAAACTTCAAAAGAACCCCTGAAGCAGCTCTATGTAGCACAATTCGGTACATACTGTTACCTTACTTATCTCTTATCTGGGCTCTTACATTACCTCTCCCGGCTCCCAGTGTATCCTCACTTGTTTTCCTTACATGCAGCTGTCTGATTAATCTTGCTACAGCACAAATACTGTCTGCACAGACATGACTTAAGTCTGGTTCCTGGCACTTGAAGCCCTCTGTGATATGAACCCAATCCAATTTTCAAGTCTCTTCCTCATTCTCCACCCAAATTCCACACTACAGCAAAGGCACTGTTTTCCATTTCTGAAACAGATAGTTTTCAATCATACAGCCTGTTCTTATCACTCTTATATATCTGTCTAGAAGTCTCCTATCTTACTAACTCCACCTCAGAAAGTTATGCTCATCTTTTAGAGCTCAGCTCAAACCCCATAACTCTGCTCAATGTTACTCTCACCTCTAAATATGCTAAAGAATTCTGAATTTCAAAATAGTTAATCACATCTACACTAAATTGTATGTTAAGAGGGATCGCATCAATTTTTTTTAGTACTGCGTGTGAAATCTATATAAAACCTGACTAATGAGAGGAATGTTTAAAACTACCCAGCAAGTGATGGCAATCTAAAACTGGATTATGGTGATGGTCACATAGCTCAATAAATGGACGCTATCACCAAACTGAGCACTTAAAATGGATGAATTTTTATATACCTCAATGAAGTTGGCTTTTAAAAGCAAGAACACACAGAAAGTATAAAAGAGGTTACTAAGAACTAGGAGAAGCAGGGAAGGAGGTTTAATTATTTAATATGTACAGAGTTTCTGTTAGTGTAGTGTTATGATATTCACATTGGTTTTTGTCCAGGTTCTTGGCTTGTAACTCCCATAAAATGTTAGAATTTTGTTATGTTTTGTTACAATGTTGTTAAAATGTTTTAATATAATGTTAAAACAAAGACAGTAACAGCCCTTTCCCAAAAGAAACCCCTTCTTGCGTGGGGACTAGACTGCCATTGTAGGACTAACAAAGTAGACACAAGATTAGAAATTATGGTTTAGGGGTCGTGCAGCTGGGGGCTACAAGATTCCGACCCTCCCTAAATTACTAAGATCAGTGCTTGGGGTATTTTGCAGACCCTGCACTTGATGGATCAGCTGGCACCACCCAGATGGATAAACTGGCTCATTTGATCTTGTGGTACCCACCCAGGAACTGATTCAGCACAAGAGGACAGCTTCAACTTCCCATTATTTCTTCTTCTGACCCAACCAATCAGCACTCTCGACTCACTGGCCTTCCCCAACCCACCAAATTATCCTTAAAAACTCTGACCTCTGAATGCTTGAGGAGACTGATTTGACTAATAAGAAAACTCTGGTCTCCTGCAGAAAAAAAGGCACAACTGGATAATGATTTAAGGACACTAAACTATACGTAACTTTGAAATTTAGGGACGAATGCAGGATTGTGCAATGGGTACACAATACTATCAACTGAGTAAAAAGACAGAAAAAGAATCCAATGGGGTTTCCTAAAAATACTGAAAACACAAAAAATCTTCACCATCAGCTGATAATGATTGCTAATGATTGCTAATTTGTTAGGTTCTATATTAACTAGGTTATCATTACATCGTTCCATACTGTAGGATTCTCAGTATTTTATATATGCAGAAAACAGAAGAACTTTCTAAGCCTTGGTCTGTTTCTCACTTAATAAATACCACAATAAATGAAGACTTCCAGTCTTCTCTTATGATAGATAAGAGGTGCTACCTACCCGAATAGTTACTGTGTGATTGGCAGATGGTCTCAAGAGAGGCAGCCGGATCCCACATCGAGGCATTCTTCTCATTTCCTCAATGGGAGTTCCAAGCCACTTCTTATCTGGAGAAAGGTGAGGCGGAATGTATTTAGGGATCTTCCTTTCTGTTCTTGGATGTTTGGTTTCACATTGTTCTTTTCTAAGGTCAAGACAAATGTATTTAGTCACAAATTATTTGCTGTTTTAATTCCCTTAGATACACAAGCACAAAACTTACCCAGATGTTATTGTTTAAAGTATGCCATACTTGGTCACTCATTTCATTACGTTTTATATTTACAATCAACAGAAAAACTTATAAAGCTTATAAAACTCAAGAGCTTATTTTTAACAGTCTGTGGAAGAAAGTTCCAAACACATGTAAATCACCTTCTCAAAACAGAAATGAGTCATGGTTCACAGTATCATCTACACAGTAATTTTCAATGAAGTGAACTCACTATTGCATGCTGATTGCACTAACTCAGGAAACTCAGATCACAGAAATCATGGATGGGATTTAAGATTCCATATGGGGTAATGGCAAAATATAAGCTTTGTAATATGACACACCTGGATTTAAATCCCAGCATTACCACTCAGAAGGTGCATGATTCCAGCGAATTCTCTAACCCAAATCTCAGTTTTCCCATTTAGTGAGTATAATACCATCTGTCTGCCTGTCACGGCATTAAACAGTGTAAAAAAAAAAAAAAGTGTAATACACTATGGCCTACAAGAATGTCTGGCTGAAGAAACAGTAGCTACTATCAACCTAGTACTTTCATGTTCTCGTTATTCCCATAAATACCAAAAGGAAGCTCATGAAACTAAAAATCTGATTTCTAATACTCATTTTATTTCTTGTTTTCTGTTTCTAGCCTTTTTAGAGTTTAAACTTTAGAGTCTAGGTTTAAATTTCGCATAAGTAGTTAACAAGAAACAAAACCATTTCTTTGCTTTACTAGAAATCATAGCTTCGTTAAACTCCCTTACAAAACTATAAAGCATATTATGCTATTGGAGAGATATTCCTCACAGAAAATTACCTTCTGTCCTCTGCTTTGGGCAGTCTCATGAAATGATCTGTGATTTTAGAATCCTTTCTTCCATGTTGCTTGGAATTTCTGCATTCTACATTCAGGCTAGAAATATTTCCAGGTAGTTTAGCATTTAAATCATTCATTCCAGTGCGACTCTCTCCTCCTTCAAATTGGAAATGTAATCTAACTTCACCTCCCTTAGTAGAATACCGTTTCCTAAATTCAATGTCAGCGTCTCTTGCTTGGAACCTTGAAGGTTTATTTGTTGTTTGGGAGGAACTACCATCTTCTTGTTCATCAAAACCTGGACTTGTCTCCTCATCTGCTTCTGAGTCTTGACAACTATTTTTAGAATTATCCACATCCATCGGTGACTCGGGTTCACTTTCCTTCTCAAATGGAGGAGAATTTCCTAGGCAACTTTCTTGTCTACTCAATTTGTTGTCATTTTTTGGTCCAGTACCAACATCCTCAGAGCCAGCATCTGACAATGGACTCTCTGGCACGACGTCTATCTCCTCTTGCTGACAGCTTGCACAGTCTTCCCCAGGATGGCAAGACTTGCTGCACTTCTGGTGGCTTCCGGCTTCTCTGGCCTGTTCATCTTCTGTAGTCTGCTTTGCATTTACAAGCTTTACCGTTGTGAGAAACTGTTGATTGTCTCTATTTTCTTCACTATCTGTGTCACTGTGATCTTCATTTTGAGGTGACCGATCAATGTTAGCATTACTAAACTGCTCTGGTACCAGGGTTACTGTCTGAGGTTCACTTTCCAAAAGCCGCTCCACGTGTTTCCCTTCATTTTGCCACTTACACATTGCTGCAGTCTGATGCTGGTTCAAATACTGTGTACTTTTTTCAGTGGGTGACTTATCAAGACTTAGCTGAGAAACATTTTCTAATTTTTCTACATTATGTTGGTAAAAGTTATCTTTTTGTACAGAACTCATCATGGATTCTATTCTTGTATTGTTGTTTTCTTTACTATCCAAACTACAAGAGAACAGAAAGAACTAAAAACAACTTATAATACAAAAAAGTCACTTATCCAATCATACACCCAGTGTCACAGCAGTAATTAAACTCCCCTTAGTTACCTGAGCACATGTCTTCCATGACTCCATGCCTTTGCATGTGCCCCTAATGCCCTCCCTGCAGCTGTGTGTCTGGCAAACACCTGCCTTTCCTTCAAGTCATAAATGTCACTCACTTCTCTATGCAGTCTTACTTTAGGGACCAAAAGTAAAGTTGAACGTTTCTTCTACACACTAACCACCACTGTGCCTTGCTCATACCTTTACTATTGCATCCATCACACTAGGCAGTAAGTATGTGTTTTTGTGTGTGTGGCCACTGCTACACTGTAAGTATCTTAAAGACATAAACTGACCGGGCGCAGTGGCTCATGCCTTTAATCCCAACACTTTGGGAGGCTGAGGCGGGCGGATCACGAGGTCAGGAGATCGAGACCATCCTGGCTAAACCTGGTGAAACCCCGTCTCTACTGAAAATACAAAAAATTAGCCAGGCATGGTGGCAGGTGCCTGTAGTCCCAGCTACTCGGGAGGCTGAGGCAGGAGAATGGCGTGAACCCAGGAGGCAGAGCTTGCAGCGAGCCGAGATCTCACCACTGTACTCCAGCCTGGACGACACAGCGAGACTCCATCTCAAAAAAAAAAAAAAAAAAAAAAGACACAGACTATTCCTGTCTTATCTCAGTATTTCAAGTATACAGGACCGTCCCTGGCACACAAGACTCTCTAAAAAATTACTTTTAAGGTGATTTTGAATTAACATAGATAAAGGAGAATAGAAAAGCATGAACAAGGAAAGAAAATACTAAAGCAACAAGATAAAACATCCATGTATTATTATTCATTTCTCTATATAGGAATGTCTCTATACCTTTCTGATTCCGCTGTCTTGATTCCTTTAGTGTCCATCCAACTGGTAATAGTCTTTTGTTTGAAAACTATAAAAAAAAATGTATATTCACACATTCCTTCAAACAGAAAACATATACAGCATATTATACATGCAAGGAACTATGCTAGGTTCTACAGGTTAAACAAAAGATTAATAACTCAAGTATTTGCCCTCAAGTAATACCAGTAAGATAGGAACATAAATGTTAATACATATGACACAGGGTAGAAAATGACTGGTGCCTAAGAGAGCTGGTATGGCCTAATGGATAACAGCATAGGCTATGGAATCAGAACATTTGCATTCAAATCCTGATTCTCTCATTAGCTTCCTAAGTTACTCTGTGAGGGGTCATTTCTCCGTATCTTAGATCCCTCATTTGTAAACGTGCAAAATAACTATCTCTCATGAGATAAGGCTTAATTTAAGTAAAAATAGTTTATGTGAAGTGCTTAGGGCATTATCTGGTTTATGCTTAGTAAATGTTGATTCTTAATTATCATTATTATTAAAAGAGGTCCCGATAAAGGAATTAAGGTTATTTCCGAGGAAGACACTACTTCAGTGAACAGGAGAAACTGGGGCATAATCGGTAAGATTTCTTTGGAAAAGGTAAGGCTTGAATTATGCCTTGAAAAGTAAACATGCAAGTCACATAAAACGAAAATTATAAGCAAAAGCACCAATATCGGGGAAATATAAAGAACTTAAAAAGAAAGCAAAAGAAAATATGGTTGAAAAGTCAGCCAGGATCATATCATACAACAGGATCTTGAATGACCCACAAAGAGAAGTACAAAAAATGTGTTGAAAGATATGATTCCTCTCATCTAGGAGGCTCACAGTCATGCATGACAGCCTGGAGGATAAATCTGAGGGGCAAGAGTGAAAAGCTTATTGCCAGAAACCAGGGAGAAAGCTACTAGTCCAGGTCAGTGGTTCCTAAACTATCTGGATCATCAGGAAGCCAGCCACACCCAGTCCTACTGAATCAGAATCTATATGTGAGTAGGATGAAGGCATGAGGGGAGCTGGAATCTTTTTTTTTTTTTTCCAAAAGTGATTTTGATAATCCACTAGATTGAACAGTGACTGGCCAAGAACATAAACCAGTCCTTGTGAGAGTAGTAAAAGTGAGGAGAGTCATTACAGACTTCACAATAAGAGGGGAAGTTAAAAGTGACTTTAAGCTTTGGGCTTGAGAGACTTGAAAAATAATGACAGCCTTAAGTAGAAATATGGAATATAAGAGAATTGTGTTTAGGGAAAAAGTATGATTAGGTCGATTCTGCCTACACTAAATTTGAGATGTCAAAGAAGTAACTAGATAGAAAACAATATCACTACTTTTGGCTTCCTAAGGTTTCCTTCCCAACACACCAGCAGATAGTAGCAACAGTAGAATTGATAGCTCAGGAAAGGGAGATGCAATATAAATAAATACAAGCCACATTTTATATAATCATTAGAAGTAAGTATGCTGTCAAAATTTAATATATTGAATAAGGGATTAAATGTACATCATATTTTAGTATCAGAAATAAAATCTTAAACATTCACAAATGTTTAAGATTTGAGATACTCACTAAATTGAATGTAAGAATCTTAGCACACTAAGTCACAGGATCTTTCTTATTTACCTACCTCTCCTCAAATACCATATTGAGCAAAACAGATGCAGGCTCAAACAGACGAAAATCAGTGGTTTATTTTTCATTGAGATAATGGCATAATCAAAATACATTTCAGACGGGGAGAATTTTATACCAGAAAAATATTCAGTTGCTATATAATCTTCACCTTCCACAAAATACTTATAATCCAACTAGTAAAAATCTTTGATTAGTGTTTCAAAAATAGTTTCTATCACAAAAAAGTAATCATGCATAGTGATTTCTTATTGTTAAACACCATTACTTCAATGATTTTATTTAGCATTTCTGCAGCAGATCAGGCTTCAGAGAAAAAATGAACCTCAGTCAGAGGGAGTAAGAGGATAAACCATCTGATTCTGAAACTTTTTCTATAGTTCTGTATTCTCTATTTATTTTCTTTATATCAAATACAGCAAGTATAGTTTAGAAAATCCTCAAATTGGGCCAGGCGCGGTGGCTCACGCCTGTAATGTCAACACTTTGGGAAGCCAAGATGGGCTGATCACGAGGTCAGGAGATAGAGACCATCCTGGCTAACATGGTGAAGCCCCGTCTCTACTAAAAATACAAAAAATTAGCCAGGCGTTGTGGCGGGCGCCTGTAGTCCCAGCTACTCGGGAGGCTGAGGCAGGAGAATGGTGTGAACCCGGGAGGCGGAGCTTGCAGTGAGCTGAGATCATGCCACTGCACTCCAGCCGTGCCACTGCACTCCAGCCTGGGCAACAGTGTGAGACTCCATCTTAAAAAAAAAAAAAAAAAAAAAAATTCCTCAAATTACAAACCAGTAATATGCCAAAACATTCATTTTTTGAGTTGGTTTAGAAGTTAAAACATCTTTTTTCCATAAATATAAGGATTAATGTTAAGATGCAATGACTAGGTTCCTACAACACACACGAAGCACATACTCCAGTGATAAGTCTACAGAACCTAAAGACTGCACACATCATTTCATGAAAAACCAGGAGTGTTCCAGCAATGGTGAGGAAGAGAGCTCTCTCATGTAGCCCTGACCCTGAGAATGTGTTTTCTCTCCAGTTTCAGGTTTCCTGAAGCCTGAGGAAGGGATGAAGGAGGAAAAGCAAGAGGTGAGGAACCAGTATCTTCTGCTAATAAAACATTGATCAGTCCTTCTTAGGGCCTCAGAGAAAGGACTGCTTACTGCTCTTTGCAATATCACTACTTTTGGCTTCCTAAGGTTTCCTTCCCAACACACCACAGGACTGTGTCAGAGCTTTATCCCTCTTGCTCCTGAAGCATAAAATGATGCTTTCCAGGTTTCCTGTGAATTTTAACTAGAAATAGTCACAACAAGGCAAAAAGAGTGGCAATAAGAAGTGATGAAGATACAAGATCTAGAGTCAGATCATCTTGGATTGAGATCTTTGTTCAGTCACTTACTAGTACCATCTTGGTCAAGTTGCTTCATTTTGTTAAGCCTTTATTTACTCACCCAGAAAATGAAGCTAACAACACCTACTTCTAAGGGTTATGTTGATAATTAAAATGCAAAAATTAGAGAAAATATTGTGTTCAGTCTCACAAAACACTCAACAAATATGTTATCTCCCGACATTTCCACCCAGTCTTTTTTTTCCCCACTGAGATCAGTAATTCTTCAACTTTGACTTCACACCATTTACATTTACTCTCATCAGTAACATTACTCAGTAACCAGTGTATTTTAATCAGCAGGTCATTCAATTAACAGCTATAGATACAGCCAAAACGCACAAAATGCAATAACATTCACCTGCATTTCAAAGGCACGCTCCACTTTCACAAAAAGTCCGTAGCAACGCATCTGGATAAACCCTTTATCATCACAATGTGAATAACATGCTGAGTTCTGCCAATCTGCAGGTTTGCAGATTTTTTTTTTTTCTTTTTTCAGAAGTGGGGTCTCGCTATGCTGCTTAAGCTGGACTGGAACTCCTGGGCTCAAGTGATCCTCTTGCCTTAGCCTCCCAAGTAGCTGGGACTACAGGTGCATGTCACCATGCCCAGCAAAATTTGTGATTTCAGTCAATATAAGAAAAGTGCCCAGGAGGATAAATAACGTAAAATTTAAAGATACTGAGTAAATATCCATTTCTCTACCCCACTTACTTGTCCTAAGATAATTATGTATAAAAATTTAAATACCAAGTTCCTAAAGGAATCCCAAAAATTCAAACAATGGGCTTTTGATACAAATATAGTCTTTGAACATTGTTAATTGGTGTCCTGTCCCAGGTATATAGAAAACATTTAAACATGTGAAATACAGCCCCAAGTATTCATTTGGTACCTCTTCTGCAGAAATCTTAAGATCCAACCAGTGAGGACTGACTGTCCTCACCCCTATTTGCAACTAACTCCTCCTTCTTTACATGCAAATAAGGTTAATGAAACCACAAATTATCCAGTCACAGGAGCTGAAGTTCACCTGAACACACACCTGAAGTTCACCTTCAGTTCCCTCTCCCCTATACAAAGTTCTCTGAAATCTACATCCTAAATTTTAAATTCATCCCTTTCGTATACCCTTTAAACACATCACTTATTAGACAACTGCCATGTTTCTTGCAACTAGTCTCCCTGTCTATAGTCTTGACTATCCAGTATTCTACAAACTACAAATAACCAGTCAATTTTCAATGAAATAACACAGACAATACAAGAATGCATCACACATAGTAAAGTTAAGTATTATTTCATGGAGCATTTACTTCAGTTATAAATATGGCTTATTTGCCAGGTTACATATATTTCTAACTCTGTGTACCGGATAAATGCTGTGGGTTGCAGTTAGAAAAGTCCAAAAGCCACTGTTTAAGCCATATTTTCTAAAATATTAACCAAATGGTATTCCCACACTTAAAAGCTTTTTAGTGGTTTCTCCATCAACCACAGAATAAGGTTTAAATTCCTTAAAATGGAACTTGAGTTTCTTCATAAGCTCCTGCCTGCCACTCAGCCTCATCTGACACTCCTCTGTCATCTTATGCTCCAGTCTTACCAACTTTTGCATGTCTTATTACCTCTGCGTGTATAATTCTTTCTCCTCCTGATTTATACAGCAAATCTTCCTCATCCTTCAAGGCTCAGTGAAAGTCGGCTTGGTACTGCCCCTAAGTATGAAGACATCTAAGTGTACACTCTTCATCAGAGAACTGCCCGAGCTCTGCCCAGCCTCTTACACTGTTAACGAATGCATCCTTTTTGAAATGCTCTCCTTTGCCTGACACAACACAAGCCAGGCTTTCCTTCCACCTCTGCAGCCGCTTCTCTTCAGTCTACCCTTGAACTTTGGTGTTCCTAAGGCTTCTGCCCTAGGTCAATCTTTACTTTCTCTACATGTTTATATGTTATCTATGCCTATAGCATCCATTATAATGTTTATGCCAAGAACTCCCCAATCTATTTCTCCAGCACAGAAATATTTCTTCTCAAGCATCCCATTCTTTCATGAATCCATCCCCTTCCCTACTGCCAGCATCCAGGTCTAAGTTACAATTATTTCCAACCTAGATTAGCTCCTTAACTGAGTCTTGAGGCTCCACTTGAGTTCGTTTCCAATTCTTTCTTTATTGTCCACACACCAGCCAGACTTTTCAACAAATAAGTCTAATCAAATCACTCCCCTCCTAAAAACCCTTGAGTAGCTTCTCAATGCCCTTAAAGCTCAGAATCCTTAGCAATGTCTACATATCCAATTTGATTTGACTTTTTTGTACCACCCTGCAGCCTCATCTCTCACTCTCTTGCGTTCAGTCTATGTATCAATTACACTTCTGTTTTTGTTTTGTTTTTGTTTTTCTGAGGCGGAGTTTCGCTCTTGTTGCCCAGGCTGGAGTGCAATGGTGCCCTCTCGGCTCACCGCAACCTCCGCCTCCCGGGTTCCAGCGATTCTCCTGCCTCACCTGCCTCAGCCTCCCGAGTAGCTAGGATTACAGCTGCCCGCCACCACGCTCAGCTAATTTTTTTTTTTATTTTTAGTAGAGACGGGGTTTCACCACACTGGTAAGGCTGGTCTTGAGCTCCTGACCTCAGGTGATCCACCAACCCCGGTCTCCCAAAGTGCAGGGATTACAGGTGTAAACCACCGCGCCCGGCCTCAATTGCACTCCTGAAACACTCCCTTACTTCCTCCTCATCTAACTTCTACTCATTCTTAAGTTCTCAGAATAAGCATCTCATCTTCTGGAGGACTATTTTCGATCCCATAAATTAGATTAGGTAGAACAATCTGTCCTTCATCTATCAGAACATCCATTACCTTTTATTATATTAACTTTTGCTATTGTCTATCTCTCCAGATAGATTTCAAGGTATGAAGGCAGAGGCCAAGCTTCTCTTGTTCAACACTGCATGCCAGGGACGGGTACAATGTCAGCTTAGACTAATAGCTCTGCACCCTGGGACCCAGAACCTGAACAAGTAAAGTTGTTTTCTTCATATCTAGAGGCTAAAGCGTCCTACTGTTTCACATACACAATTACATCTCCTTGACGACTAAAGCAATTTCTCAATTAAACCTGAAGAAGCAAACAGGTGGTGGAGTCTCCTGCCATTTTCCGCCCTATGAGTGACTGCTCATCAGTTTCTCACATCAATAGCACTGGGAAATATGCAGCCCCATTCACCCACTAGTGGCTTTGTTAGCTCAGCAAGTGGGCCTCAGCATAATAATGCACACAAGACCAGAAAGGAGTGACTGGAGCCCCTGGGTCCTCAGACTGAGACCAGAAGGTTCCGGACGAGGCGAAGGACAAAGATTTTTATTTTCCCACGTACCAAGCGAGGTGGCGCTGCCTCTGTGCTGTCCCGCCCGCCCTGGGACGCAGGCTGGCGAGAACGGTGGGACCCTGAACTTGGGGTTGAGGACGCGCCTCTGCCTGCTGGGAAAGCTCCGGGCGTCCGAAGCAGCCGGCGAAGTTGGAGCGGCGCCCCAGCGGGGTCGCTTGGTGCAGGGTTCACAGTCGGGGCCCGCATTCATGCTGGGACCCGCAGCGCACTGTCCCCGGGCCGGCCCGGGCGGAGAGCCTCATTCACTAACCGTGAGAGGAATGGACTGCACCTCCTTCTCAGCGCCTCCCCGCACCATTCCCTCTCCGCTGCTTCCTGCTTCTGCAATTGCTGACCCGCCGGCCTCCCAAGTCAGGCCGTAAACACTCTCCTGCCGTCCCTCTTCCACTGGCACCCCACCTGCCTCAGAATGCGCCGCTTTGATTCGGGATTCGTTCTCTTTCCCACCACCGGAAAGCTGCCGTCAGGCGCTTCCGGCTTCCGGGGCGCACACTGCCGCAAAGCGGAAGTGCGGCGCTTAGCAGGAACCGGCGCCCGGAAGGTCAGCGTGTGAAGGAGGCGCTAGCAACGCGGGGGTTACCCGCTGTTATTGAGGAGCAACGGCCCAGCGGACCACCCAGACTCGAGACAGCGGCAGGAACCACTCGGTTTGCTGAGATACCATGGAAGGAGGCGGGGGAAGCGGCAACAAAACCACAGGGGGATTGGCCGGCTTTTTCGGAGCCGGCGGAGCAGGTTACTCGCACGCGGATTTGGCTGGCGTCCCGCGTAAGTATGGGGCCTACCTTGCGATTATTTCTGACTGGTTCTTGCGTCTTCACTAAAGTTGCGCGTCCCATGTTTTATGGTTTTTTTTTGTTTTTTTTCCTTTCTGGCATTTACAAGCTTCAGCACCAGTGGTGGGGTTAGTGTGTCTGCATGGCTGCTCTTTCAAGATCGAAAGGCCTTAAAAAGGGCCACGGATCTCCCGGGGAAACTGTCCGTGACTGACCTGGACTCGCGAGATCGTGCATGTTTTCTTAGGTTTCTATCCAAGCCTCGTGCCTTTTGTGTGTGGTGGGCCGTGTGATTGGCCCTTGATTAAGAGTACAGCCCAGCTTTGGGAGTAAATGTATTCCAAATAGCAAGCCGTAGTTAACTTTCTAGTACACAGCGACGTATTCTGAATCCCCAAGTAGCCGTCAGGGCAGAACATTCAGTAGTATTGCATATAAGTGAGAAATAAATAGGACTTGGGACAGGCTGGGAAACCATCTTTAGGAGCTAGGAAGTAAGCTGAACTTTAAAGGTGATATATAGACATGAAGAAAGAAGCCAGGTAAGGATTATAGAAAAAGGAAATAAGCAGCAACATAAAGGATACAGAGGCGTAAATACCTTGCCTTTGCCTCTCCTCAGTCTTGCGAATGTGTATTCCAGAACTTTGGTACTTTGTAACTGTGGTTATTCAACTGGATAAATAGAACTTGGGCCTAAAGATAGGCAGTTGGTCGTGGATAAAGCCTTTACGAAAGTACTTTCTTTTTAGAGAATCCTTGTAATATTTTTCTAGGTGTTTTATGCTAAAGGACAACAACAGCAAAATATGTTCAGACTGACTAGCGCAAAAAAATATAAAAGAAAAGACCTTTCATATCCCTGGTGTCACCTTTGTCATAAAACGGAATCTACAACACAAGGTGTTTTGTTCTGTTGGTTTTTTTTGTTTTTAGAGTCAGGACCTCGTTCTGTCACCCATGTTGGGGTGCTGTGGCATGATTATAGTTCACTGAAGCCTCGCACTCCTGAGCTCAAACAATCCTCCCCTTTAAGCCTCCTAAGTAGCTGGGACTCTAGGCACGTGCCACCACCCCTGGCTAATTTTTTTTTTTTTTTTACTTATTATGGAGATGGGACCTCCCTGTGTTACCCAGGCTGGTCTCAAACTCTTGAGCTCAAGCCATTCTCCTGTCTCAGCCTCCCAAAGTGCTGGGTTCCTAGGCCTGAGCTACCACTCTACCTGTTTAGAACACAGTTTCATATTAATCTTAATATCTCTGAGTTTCAGAGCACAAACGGCATATACTTCCTTAATGTGACAATATTGTTACCTTAATTTGATTAAGATTTGAAGGTAAATTGAGGGACCAGGGAATGAACACCATTTACTGAACTTTTACAGTGTGCTAGCTAGTTTTCTGGGGGCAGGACTATAGTGGTTTTTTTGTGTTTTTTTTGTTTTGTTTTGTTTTGAAAAGACTTGCAGTCACAGAGCTTACATAATACTGAGGTAAGCCAACAAACGTCAATTAAAACATTACAGTTAGCGGTAAGTGCTGTAAAAGGGAATAAAGCAGAGTCATGAGATTGTGATGGAAGCAGGATGCCATTTTAGAACGGGTTAGGGAAAACATCTTAAGGGAGTTGACATTTGAGCTGTGACCCAAATACAGTACAAATGCTTGGGAGGCAAGTATCCAGGAAATTAGCTAGTGCAAATGTCCTGAAACAAAACAAATTTGGTATGTTTAAGGAACAACTCTTAGACCACTCTGTCTTCATAGTTACAAGGGAGTTGGATCAGTTGAAGATTGTGAAATCAAAGAGGTAGGGAATGACAGCTAATGTAGGGTTTTGTAGCTTATGGTAAGGAGTTTGGATTTTCTTAAGAAAAATCACTGTAGTTGCTGTGTAGACAGTGAGTTGAAGGGGCAAGAGAAAGCAAGGAGTTAGGTAGGAAGTTGTTGCTGTGAGATATGATGGTTGGACTAGGATGGTAGCAATAGAGATAAGTAACACAATTCAAAATAGGTGTTGAAAATAGAATAAACAGGACTTATAATTGATGAAAAGATCAGAGGCATAGCTGATGCATGTATTTGTGAATTAACTGCTGAGATACAGAAGAATCCAAAGATTGATAGGTTTTACTGTTTTCAGTGTTAGTGAATTCAGGTCTGGCCCTCTGAAAGTTTGTGTTTTCTTTTGCACAGACCCACATACCTGTGGTAATGACCCAAGGATTCTCAACCTTGCCACAGTAAATCAATCGTTAATAGTAATACGTGAAGGAACTGCCTTGAAATACTTACATACAACATGTACACAGTCAGAAAACCCAACTCAACCACTGTTTTTCCCATGGAATTGATTAGTCTTTTCTCAGTCTTATTCTGCAATTTACATAGTCACCAAGCATTCTTGTACTAAATTGAAAGAAATTAACTTTATAAATGGCCTAGGCTACACTTCCTGTAAGTTCAGTAATCTGATCTATGACACTGCAAATATCTTACTGGTGTAAAAGCCTGAGCCACCAGTGGAAAACCTGGTTTGGGATTGAGGGTCTGAGGATATCCTGAGTCAGCCCCAAAACTGACAGGGAGGATAAAATGGGAAAAAATTTTCGCCTTCAGTGAACCTATAAAAATTGCAAACACATGTAACAATCAGGAGCTGGATTAACTCTAACCGAATTAACTTAAAGAATGTTGTTGCAATGTGACATTTTGTTTTCTCTCTAGTAACTGGTATGAACCCTCTGTCTCCTTATTTAAATGTGGATCCGCGATACCTCGTGCAGGTAAGATTAAGATTTTACTAGTTTGGTGCATTATTTTACCATTAAAAAAAAAACGCCAAGTGCTATGCTGACTTGAACAATGACATACACTTCTGGAGGCAGTAAGTTTCTGGTCTCCATTCACCCTTTTTTCCTCACAAACACTAGGAGCTTGGCCTGCATCTCTCTGAAATCAGTTAACTACCTTCAAAGGCTTATTTTTTTAAAACTAGAACGGAATTAATTTTTGAAAGCATCCAAATAAAAATATTGGGGTGCCTAATTACAAAGTGTGTGGAGTTTTTTTGTTGTTGTTGTTTGTTCGTTTGTTTTGAGATGGAGTTTTGCTTTTGTCCTCCAGGCTAGAGTGCAGTAGCGCGATCTCTGCTCACTGCAACCTCAGCCTCCCAAATTCAGGCCATCGTCCTGCCTCAGCCTCCGTAGTAGCTGGGACTACAGGTGCCCACCACAACGCCTGGATAATTTTTGTATTTTCTTTTTTTTTTTCGAGACTGGAGTCTCGCTCTGTAGCCCGGGCTGGAGTGCAGTGGCCGGATCTCAGCTCACTGCAAGCTCCGCCTCCCGGGTTCTCGCCATTC
>NW_012116333.1:3351575-3441786 GCF_000951035.1 Colobus angolensis palliatus
CCTCGTGATCCGCCCGTCTCGGCCTCCCAAAGTGCTGGGATTATAGGCTTGAGCCACCGCGCCCGGCCAATTTTTGTATTTTCAATAGGGATGGGGTTTCACCATGTTGGCCGGGCTCCCAAAGTACTGGGATTACAGACAAAGTGTGTTTTAAAGCTCAGTTTACAATATCAGGGTTCTTTTGACTAAGCATCAAAAGTTTCAAAGAGTATCTTTTTGAATCCAAGATATATTAGGAAATATATCTTGGATATATTAGGAAAGCAAGGTTAATTTAACACCTGAAAATTAATGTATTGTGCCATATCAATTTATAATAAAGCAATCAAGGAAAGAATATAGACCATGTGCTTATCTCAGTAGATTCACAAAAATCATTTGACAACATCCAACACCCCCATTTATGATTATAAAAACAAACTAGGCTAGGCACAGTGATTCACACCTGTAATCCCAGCACTTTGGGAAGTGAGGCGGGTGGATCATTTGAGGCCAGGAGTTTGAGACCAGCCTGGCCAACATAGTGAAACCCTGTTTCTACTAAAAATACAAAAATTAGCCAGGCGTGGTGGTGCCTACCTGTAATCCCAGCTGCTTGAGAGACTGAGGCACGAGAATTGCTTGAACCCTGGAGATAAAACTTGCAGTGAGCTGAGATCACGCCACTACACTCCAGCCTGGGCAACAGAGTGAGACCCTATCTCTAAATTAATTAATAAAACTAGACACAGAGGGGGCTTCAGCCTGATAAAGGGCATCTAGAGAATATCCAAAGCTAACATAATTTAATAGTGAAAGACTGAATACCTTCTCCCTAAGATCAAGAACAAAGTAAGTATGTTTATTCTCATTTATATTCAGCATTGTCTGACCAGGGCAATTAGTCCAGAACATGAAATGGCATTCAAGTTGAAAAAGATGTTAAACTATCTGTTTACCAATGATATGATCTTATCTATAGAAAATCAAAAGGGAAATAAATCACAAAAATCTATTAAAACTAATGATCGAGTTCAGCAAGTTGCAGAATACAAGTTCAATATACATAAATATATTTCTAGACAGTCGCAGTGAACACTACAAAAGTGAAATTACGAAAAACAGTTCATTACCAATAACATTAAAAAGCAAATACTTAGAAATGAATGGACCAGGTGCAAAACATATTCTGAAAACTATAAAACATTATTGAAATTAAGTGGAAAGACACATGCTGTGATCCTGAAAATTTTAATATTAGAATGACAGTACTCACCAAATTAACCAACAGATTTAGTGCAGTGCCTGTCAAAATCCCAGCTGGCTTTTTTTGCAGAAATTGACAAGCTTTTATCCTAAAATTCATACGGAAATTCAGGGTACATTAAATGACCAATGACCTTGAGAAAATAAATTGGAGGACTTGAACTTGTCAATTTCAAAACTTTCTACAGAACCACATCATGATAGTAACATAAGAATAAATCCATAGATTAATGAAATACAGAGTCCAGAAGAAAGACCTTGCTTTTCAACAAGGATGCCAAGATAAGTCAGGGGAGATGTTAAGACAACTGGAATCCATATGCATAAGAATGAAGTTGAACCCTAACTCTGCACCATATACAAAATGTTACCACCAAATGAATTAAAGACTTAAATGTAAACTAAAGCTGTCAAACTCTTAGAAGAAATCATAGGCACAAGTAGTTGTGACTTTGGATTAGACAGTGATTTTTTGGATGTGACACCAAAAGCACAAGTGATAAAAAGAATGTTGATAGATTGTATTTAATCAAAATTTTAAAATTTTGTGATTCAGACAATACCAACAAGAATGGAGGCCGGGTGCAGTGGCTCGTACCTGTAATGCAAGCACTTTGGGAGGCTGAGGCCAGTGGGTCACCTGAGATCAGGAGTTTGAGACCAGCCTGGCCAACATGGTGAAACCCTGTTTCTACTAAAAAATACAAAAATTAACCAGGCGCAGTGCTGGGCGCCTGTAATCCCAGCTACTTGGGAGGCTGAGGCAGGAGAATTACTTGAACCTGGGAGGCAGAGGTTGTGATGAGCCGAGATCATGCCACCACACTTTAGCCTGGGCAAAAGGGTAAGACTCTGCCTCAAAAAAAAAAAAGAATGGAAAAAGGCCTAGTGCAGTGGCTCACGCCTATAATCCCAACACTTTTGAGAGGCTGCGGTGGGAGGATCACTTGAGCCCAGGAGTATCACAAAAATTAGTGGGGTGTGGCGGTGTGCACCTGTAGTCCCAGCTACTAGGGAGGCTAAGGTGGGAGGATCACTTGAGTCCAGCAGGTCAAGTCTCAGTGAGAGTAGTCAAGCCACTTAACTCCAGCCTTGGTGACAGATGGAGACCTTGTCTCAAAAGGAAAAAAAAAAAAAAATTGGGAAAAGACAATCCACAGATTGAGAGTAAATATTTGCATATTATGTATCTGATAAGGAATTTATATCTAGAATATTTAATTTTTTTAACTCTTAAAACATTAGTAAAAAATAATTGCAAAATGGGCAAAGGATTTGAGTAGACGTTTATGAAGATATAGAGATGTCTAATAGTGACATGAAAGCTGATCAGTAACATTAATTAGAGAAATAAAACCACAATGAGATACCTCTTTACACCCATGGGGATCAGTATAATCAAAAAGAAAATAATACATGTTGAAGATGTAGAGAAATTGGATTTCTGTACATTGCTGGTGGAAACGTAAAATGACACAGCTGCTTTTGGAAACAGTCTGGCAGTTTCTTAAAGTGTTAAAAATAGAGTTACCTTATGACTGGCAATTTCGCTTACATATACTCCATACTCAAGAGAATTGAAAACCTCTGTGCACATAAGTTGTGAGTGAGTGTTCCTAGTAGCATTATTCATAATCAAAAAATGGAAACAAACCAAATGTTTATCCACTGATGAATGGATAAAAAAAGGTGGCATATCCATACAATGGAATATTATTTGGCAATGAAAAAATTATTAAATTATGCTACAATATAAATGAACCTTTAAAACTTCCTAAATGAAAGAAGCCAGTCACAAGAGACCACATATTGTGTGGTTCCATTTATATGGAATGTCCAGAATAGACAAATATATGGACAAGAAAGTAGATTAGTAGCTGCCAAAGGTTGAGAGTAAATGGACAGTGACTGCTAATGGGTATGTGATTTTTTCGGGGGGTGATGAAGATGCTTTAAAATTGATTGTAGTCTTGGTTGCATGACTCTGAATATACTACAAACCACTGAATTGTACACGCTAAGTAAGTTAATTATATGGTGCATGAGATACATATCAGTAACTCTGCATTTCTTGTTTGTGTTAAGTGTTCAAATTGAAGCAGGTTGATGATTTGACCTTGCCAGTTTAAAGCTTCGTTATTTTTGAAATGTTTTTCAGATGTTATATTTTAACATTGGGTGTTCATTGATTTTTTTGCTTTAAAAGTGCCCCTTTGTCAATTTACTCAAAATTTCAAAACTAGTTGCATGTATTTTGCTTCAATGTTGGATCTACACTTAGAGGTTGTACTCTAGATCTAGTTACAAATTCAGTATCATTGTGGCCCTGCATTGCTAGGTGGGGCTTATTAAGGTTAGACATAAAATAGTTGGTATCCCCCCAGAAAACTTGTGAATTCATTCTTCATCATGAACATTTATCTTCCATTGGAATTCTAGAGGGACTTCAGACTTAAAAAAGTGTTTTGTAAACCTCATCTGTTATTGGAAATAATTAAGGAAACCTTACATTTAAAGATACCTTAATAGAAATTACATTTTGTAAAACTTTTGTTTATACTTTTGAAGGTTAGAGACATCTTAAATAAAATAGTACCTTCAACTCACCATGTCGTGACTTTGGCAACAGCTTTTTTTTTTTTTCTTGTTTAATAATAGACACAGGGTCTATGTTGTCCAGGCTGGTCTTGAACTCCTGGGCTCAAGCAGTCCTCCCACCTCGGCCTCCCAAAGTGCTGGGATTACAAGCATGAGCCACTGTGCCTAACCAGCTTTTATCTGATGCAGTACTGTAGTTTCTCTTACTAATGCTTTTGTATCATCACTACTCTTAACATCCTCATTGAATTTTTTTTTAATTGTATCAAGTAATTTTTTTGTTAGCCAAGGTGAACATCTGGTACAAAAATAAGGAAAATTTAAATATTTTTGACATCTATATTGTTAAACACACAAAATTATAAGTTAAAAATGTTTTTTCTTTTTTTTCTTTTTCTCTAGCAAGTACATTGATACCCATTCTTGGATTTATCTTCTGTGTTAGCAAACTCTGGAACTTAGGGGATTTTAGTAATACTAGTGTCCTGGAGTGTCAGCAGGACAGGTTTAACAGGAGCTTTTTAGTAAATCTTCCTTACATTCAACATATTAACATACTTTGATAACAACCTTGTTTGTGTGTTGGACATTTGCTTGCAACCCTTGTTATATTTTTATTTTTTAGTTGCTACTAGCAGGAGAATGAGTTGGTGACATGCACTTGTGCTTGCTTGATAATGTTCATCACAGCCTTTTTTTTAAAGTTTTTTGTTTGTTTGTTTGTTTATTTATTTATTTATTGTTTGGAGATAGAGTCTCGCTCTGTCACCCTGGCTGGAGTGCAGTTGCGTGATCTCGGCCTCCGCCCCCTGACTTCAAGCAGTTCTCCTCCCTCAGCCTCCCAAGTAGCTGGGACTACAGGTGCGCACTGCCACACCCAGCTAATTTTTTGTGTTTTAGTAGACGGAATTTCACCATGTTGCCCAGGCTGACCTCAAACTCCTGAGCTCCGGCAGTCCACCCACCTCAGCCTCCCAAAGTGCTGAGATTACAGGTGGGAGGCACCACTCCTGGCCAAGTTTTCTGTTCTTAATTAGTGATCTGTTTCTGGATTGAAGGATTTTTTTTTTTTTTCTTCTCAGGAACCATGGCCTGAGAATTAAGGATAATTAGTTACCACATTGAATCTAGCATTTCAAAAAATTCAAACAAAAAGCACAGTTTAATACTAAGTCATTAATTTAAAAGTTGAAGTATCCAAAATTTATAAAACTCTATACAATTATACTATGACATGGGATCTATTCAGTTTTTATTATTGCCCAGCAGACCATTCTTATGTGATGAGAGTGGATGTGCTTGTTTACTTTTGCAATTTTTGGTGAGGATGTGTGCACATGCCAGAAAGAAAAAACCAAGGCAGAACCACAGTTTTCTGATCAGAAATACACTTTTCGGAATCAACGTTCAGTGTTTGCCACAAGGATGTAGGAAAATGTTAATTGTCAGTGGTCTTTACTATGTTAAATGTAACACACTCTGTGTCTTTTTGCCAAGAGTGTGGCCTAGCCATTGGAGGCTTATTTTAACAATCTTTACATGGAAAGCTTGCCAAAAATGAGTGTGTGTGTGTGTGTGTGTGTTTTTTTTAATCCAGCAAGGTGATAGGATTTTGTTTGTTTGTTTTTTCGAGTGTGTTTTTCATAAAGGTGTATTGACTCTTCAAAATTGGTAACCATATTTTGCTCTTAAGAGTGTCATTTCTCAATCTTAGTATTTTGGGTGACCTTCCAGGGGTTCATGCCACAGTTTGTATATACAATTACTAGAAAGAGGATCTGTAGCTTTCTAAGAGTATCAAAGGAATATATACTCCTTAAACAGATAAGAATTCTTAAAGGGGGTCATTTGCCCTTGCATAATTGATCCAAACTGTTGTACTTTATTAGTTTTTGGTCATTTTTTTGAACATTTGGCTTTATACATGGAAAGATGCACAATAAATAGCTGCTACAGAATGAAAGTTGTTTGCTTCTTCCAGACTGCTTGTCAATTCTATTCTTCTAATAGCTTTCAGTGTTCCTTTCTCTAGAGCTGTCCTTTCTAAACTTAACTTTTGCACAAATCTATCAGATTTAAGTTATGAAGGAAACAGTCTTTAATGAGACTCCCTTCTGAGAACTGGGTTTCCTATTTCATTTCACTTTGATTTAGGTATTACTGTTGCAGAAAGTTTTATTTTTATTTAAGTATAGGTTTGAGTTAATTTAAGGTTTACCTTCTGTGAAAAACTACTTTGAAATGTTAAAAAAGATGACTTTACAAGATTTGTATCTTGAGGGACCCTCAGCTTGGTTTTCATTATTATCCTTTTAGGATACAGATGAGTTTATTTTACCTACTGGAGCTAATAAAACCCGGGGCAGATTTGAGCTGGCCTTCTTTACGATCGGAGGATGTTGCATGACAGGTGAGTGTTAACATACTTTTTTCTCAAGTGTGCTCAGTTCAAGTAGTTGAGGGTGCTTAAAAATCAAAAGCAGTTAGAATGTTGGTTTCAGGGTTTTTTTTAATATTTACATTTGTCTTTTTCTATTAAAGGAAAAAGGATCAGAAGTGTAGTTATGCAGTTTTGAGTTTCTTTGTTTGTTTGTTTTTTAATGTAAAGCTCTCTTATCTGGGTGAATTGTTATGATTTACCAGGGGCTGCGTTTGGGGCAATGAATGGTCTTCGGCTAGGATTGAAGGAAACCCAGAACATGGCCTGGTCCAAACCAAGAAATGTACAGTAAGTCTCATGTAACCATCTTACATAGTGATACTTGAATATTAAGCTCTGTTTTGTTGGTTTGATGAGTACACCCTTGAGATTACAGATAGTTAGCATAGTTATGTGCTTTTTTGTCTTTGTTTTTTAATCTTACTCAAAAGCAACTAAGGAATCAGATTACTGACTCTAAGCTTTTAAAAAGGAGTGATTTTTTGAATCAGTGTCCCTCAGTCAGCTAGTGCTACGCCAGCCTGACTTCTCAGCTGCACCTGTTACATTCTCCAACCCTGTGTGACATGCTTTTCAAATTGTTGAATTGCTGATGGGAATTTTGGATTGTTTGGGGGCATGCAGATCCGTAGGAAATGGTAATGAAGACATAAGCGGCTCATGAGAGTGATGGCTCAAGCTGCCATCATTTGACTTGAACTTCTTACTGTCTTGACTTTACGTTTCCGAAATGATGAGCCAGATAAATTTTAAAGAGTTAATTCCAAAAGGATAAGACACAGTTTTCTGTTAGAACTTGAAGTTGCAGAAAAGGGAAAGTACAGCTAAAAGGATTGGAAAGTATGTTTTCACCCTACTTAAGAAGTAAACATGGCCAGTCCCTCCTGATATTCCTTAAACAATATGTTTAGTTTTGCCCATTTTTATGCTTCATATATGCTTCATGAGTATGTATTCTTCGATGGCTACTGTTTTTGTTTTAGGACGCATATTGTTCGGCCAGCAGATGGCACCAGATGTGCTAGAACTAGACCATGGGAAACTGGAACGCCTGTTACGTTGTGGGGTTTTTTGAGAGACATGGCCTTGCTGTGTTGCCCAGGCTGGCGTGCAGTGCCACCGTCACAGCTCACTGTAGCCTTGACTTCCTGGGCTCAAGTGATCCTCCCACCTCAGCCTCCCAAGTAACTGGGACTACAGGCACGTGCCACTGTACCCAGTTAATTTTTTAATTTTTGTAGTGATGTTGTCTCACTGTGTTGCTCAGGCTGTTCTCAAACTCCTGAACTCAGGTGATCCTCCTGCCTCAGCCTTCCAAAGTACTGGGATTATAGACGTGAGCCACTGCGCCTAGCCTTGTTTTTTATATTCCTGTTAACTGTGTGGATCTCTGTCCATGCTTTGCCAGCCTAGATCCTTCAGTATTTTTATTACTTGTCCCTTGCTTCAATAATATTTTTAACATTTTGTATTATGGGGAATTTTGAATATATAAAAGTAGACAAAAGACATAGCATAGTGAACACATGGACCATAACCCATGCTCAACCATGGCCAGTTCTATCCCATCTCCTTCTCCTCTCCCATCTTATTTTGAGACAAAAACCCCAGTATCATATTAAATACAAATTTGGAAGTAGATCTAGAAAAGACAACTTGCTTCCTTTCTTAAAATGAGTTACTAAAATGCTTGTTAAAAATGAAAAAATAATGGCTGAACTTAAAATACGTTAGTAAATATGTAACATAATTAGAAACAATGTACTTCTGTTTGTAAACTTTACTGATTGTTTAAAACAACCTTTCAGAAGCAATACAAATTTTTGTTTCTGTAGAATATTAATTAAATGAGTTGTTTAATAATTAAACTGAATGAGTTCCTTCACTCTTTGTTACTGTATTTCCATAATTTCCAGCAGTAGTCAGCCATCTGGACAGAACCATTCCTGGAATGGTGTTACACTGCTGGGAGAGGAATGTCTTCTCTTCATCCGGTTGCCTCCAGCACTGTTCTGGTGGTGTCTGGCACTGGTGCAAGGCAGGACTGTGCTTCCTTGAGTGTGTGCTGAGCATTCACCTTGGCTGCTTGGTTCTAGTCTGGGAGCAGACACAGGATGCTTTCCCCATGTATCCCAGTTAGATGGCTGATTCCTTCTCTTTAATTCTACTTTATATTCTGTACTTTGATATTCTTTACTTTGATTCTCTTTAACATTCTAAGCATATATTCCCCTTCCAAAAAGAACCTTTTAGAAGCTAGCTTGTCATAGTTAACAGTGGCATCTTTTACATAGATTAGTTGCTGTAAACCTCTGTAAAATACATTCCAGGCTGTCATTCAAAGCCTTATATATATTTAATGTGTATTCATTGTATTATACATTTAATAATAAGAATTTTCCTCAGTTATTGCCCAAAGTCTTAAAAGTTTTAACCTAATTTTCACTTATGTAGAGTAAAAACTATCCTTATTGAAATCTGAGATATTAAGATATATTTTAGAATTTAAAAAATTTTGAGCCTTGGATCTAGACATGTTAAATAGCTATTATTACTGTTTTTAAAGGTTACTAGAGAAATAATGATTCTAAATACAGATTCTTTCTCTTTCTGCCCTGGTAGGATTTTGAATATGGTGACTAGGCAAGGGGCACTTTGGGCTAATACTCTAGGTTCTCTGGGTAAGTAGAGATCTCGTTTGATAAATTGTTAAAGAAAGAATGTACAAATATCATGAACGATTTAATCAACCGATATTGTGGTCCTAGGATATGAGACAATTATGTTTAAATCCATTCCATTGCATAATGTAGATACTACTTAGGGAAAGACCATGAACTAACTTATGAAATAATCTCAGGTGCTGATACCATTCTGAATACCATTTCTGAATTTTTAAAATCTTTTGAACATTGCACACTCTCCTTTCCAAGCACAACACCCAATCATGTTTAAATGAAATCCAGATAATTTAGGTCCAAAGTAAAGAGCTTGGTATATTAGGCAAGGTTCAAGGTCCTGTAGTGATACAAGATACCTTAATCCGGTCCTCTTGCTATGTTTTCTTAATAGCCTGTTCATTAGTCTGTTTACCTGAGTAGATTCCAGGCACCTAATTGCCAGAATTGGAATAGGTTCTTTGTAGATAATGAAAACGTTTGCAGTTCTAGGCAAAAGGTAATTTACTAGTGCTTAATTAGAGCCTAATGCTTTCATACCGTATTGTTTATGAATGATTGATCACTTGGAATCGATCTCTTATGGCTTAGGTCCTGACATCCACAATTTTCATACTTTATGAACTTAGTTGGAAATCTCAATTTAAATTGTGGCAGATTAAGGAGGGGAAGACATAGAAAATTCATTGAAACCATAGAAAAAATGTTTATTATGGCAGAGTAAGGTGCTGCCTTGTCACAGAATTTGGAAGCAGTATATCTTCACACTGTAAAGCCAGTTTTCACATTTTGGATCCTAAGAGATGGCTGCATTCATATGTTTCTGATGTCTGCATTCCTCCCACCCTACTACTGAGTCACCCCCCTCTGTTTCTTTTAATTACTTGTATACCTAGTCAGCCCAGCCATCCTTGTCTGCCTAGGACTTTCAGAGAAAAGTCTAAGAAACCATGTTTCAATAACCCCCGTCCCCACGTCCCCCCGCCCGCCCCGCAGTCCGGGACGAACTAGGATGACTGGTCACCCTCTGCATACCCACTGTGGTATGATCAATAACAATGTTCTGCTCATGATCGGTTTCAGTTAAATAAGCTGAAGAGGAAGATGAGCTTTCATAGACGTATAAAAATACTGCAGGAGAGGAGTTGTAAGGCTGAGCACGGTGTATTGTTGCAAGGGTCAAGTGTAGCTATAATTTTGAGAAAGAACTTAAAAGTTTAACATATTCATTCCAGATAGGAATCTGTAAGAGCATAGAAGGATGGCTTGGGGGAAGATACTTTAAAATGAAATGGTGCTAGTGTTATAATATGTGAGAATCAAACCTCACATTTTTTTAAAATCTGTTTTTTCGTATACTAGAAATATGTGTGTGTGTGTCTTTAATCCAAAGTACAGAAATTATGGGTAGCATATAAATGAAAATTTTAAATATACTTCCTGAGACTTCCTAGCGGTACTTTCTAGAAATAGCTACTATTGATGTTTCTTCTGAGTTCTTCCCAGCGTTTCTCTGCATAGCCAGTTAGTCGTGTACCATGTGCACATGTCCTTGCTTTACTTGTTAGTGAAAATGATTCTTCTGGTTTTTAAGTTGCTGTATACCATTATATGAAAAGTCACTCTGAATCAGTTCAGATGGTACAAATGCTCTTGATGGGCATTTTATTTGTTGCCAGGTGTTTGCTATTAGAAACTGTTCTAGTGATCATTCCATGTATATCTTTGGATAAATTTATCTAAATATAATTGCCATACTGACTTTTGTGTTGAAAAAAACAGTTTTTCCTCTGCTCTCACACTATAACAGTCAACATAGGATATTTCTGTGACCAGTTATGTGGGAATATTTCCCCACATACCAAGTAATCTCTTTTGCAGTGGACACCGGCTGAGTGTCCTCCCATTTCAGTTCTGCCTGGAGATAGCATTAGATCAGCAGGTTGAGCGCACTGTCCCACAAAAATGAGCCCCACTTTGGATACTTCTGATACTGATCGCAAGCCCCAGGTTATTTTACCTGTGCTTCTGACCAACCAGCTTTGTCAGGGTTCCCACAACCCCCTCTTTGGGTTCGATTAATTTATCAGATTGGCTCACAGAACTCAAAGGAACACACATACTTAACATTTGCCTATTTATTATAATTTTTTTTTTTTTTTTTGAGAGAGGGTCTTGCTCTGTCACCCGTGCTAGAGTGCAGTGGAGCTCACTGCAACCTAGACTTTCTGGGCTTAAGCAAGTCTCCCACCTCAGCCTTTCAAGGTGCTGGGACTGTAGGCAACATGCACCACCATGCTAGGTAATTTTTTAAAAAAATTTTTTAGAGAAGGGGGTATCCCTATGTTATTGCCCAGGCTGGTCTCAGACTCCTGGGCTCATGTGATCTTCCCACCTCGGCCTCCCAAAGTGCTGAGATTACAGAAACTTTGTGAGCCACCACACCTGGCTGGATATTTTTAAAGGATACAGATAAACAGCCCAGTCAAGGAATGCATAAGGTGAGGCCTGGATGGGCCCTGAGTGCAGGAGCTTTCATTTCACTGAAGTTGGGGTACACTAGCCTCCTGACACGTGGGTGAGTTCTTTCTCGCTTTCCTGCAAGGCCCACAAGTTCAGCTGTCTAAAAAGTCCTCCGACCCCATCCACTTGGGCCTCATATGGAAAATTGATTGAATAGGCATGACTGAAGCATGGACAACCTTGTAGAACTGTGACTGGACAAAAAGGGCATGCTCTACTACTAACAGACTGGACGCAGAAACCCAGCAAGGCCTGTCTGCCCAGATTCTCCTTGGCCTTTCTGTGCAGCATTTCTTCTTCCTGGGTATGGGGTACGATCTCTTCTGAAATGGGGATCCTTTGGCCTGCAATCAGACAAGGTAGGTCATAGAATTTCTTTATGACCAGTTCCAAGACAGAAAGATGGGGAAAGATTAGAGTCCTTCTGTGAGGAGAAAAGGGAGCAGGTGAAAGGAGGACAGGAGAAGGTCAGAGAGATACTCTGTTTTCTGAGGCTGCTTCTGAGGCCTGAAGTGCCCCACTAATACAAAAAAGACCCTCACCTTTGTCCCTCTGAAGCTGTTCCAAAGCTGCTTCCAGAACCAAGGACAAATACTTTAATAAGTGATTGTTTTAGTCACTTAGGAAGGGCTATGGGAGTTATGAGCTAGGAACCATGGATGGAAACCAATATATGTATATCATAATATCACACTTTATCACTATTTTGTCACTGAGCACTTCCATTTCCTCTTTAGCTTTGCTCTATAGTGCATTTGGTGTCATCATTGAGAAAACACGAGGTGCAGAAGATGACCTTAACACAGTAGCAGCTGGAACCATGACAGGCATGTTGTATAAATGTACAGGTGAGTACTGTTGAATGGAGAACCATCTCTTAATACACTTGAAGTGCGCTTTTTAAAATTCATGGTTTTCAAGGAAACTACACTCTGTTGCAGTAAAATCTAGTGTTCTAACTTTATGGTTATTTTGGTTTGGTTTGGTTTTTAATTGTGGTAAAATAAACGTAAGATTTACCTTAACCATTTTTTAAGCGTACAGTACGTTAGTATTATAGTCACATGATTGTATAGCCAATCACGGGAACTTTTTCATCTTGCAAAACTGATACTCTATATCTATTAAGCCTCCTCCCAATTTACCACTCTCCTTAGCTCCTGATAATGTTACACTTTCTGTCTCTGAATTGGCTGTTTTAGGCACCTCATATAAGTAGAATCATACAATATTTGTCCTTTTGTGATTGGCTTATTTTATGTAGCATAATATCCTCAAGGTTCATCAATGTTGTTGCATGTGCCAGAATTCCCTTCCTTTTTAAAGCTAATATTCATTCTGTGTATGTATGCCACGTTTTGCATGTGCATTCTTTTATCAAGGGATATTTGGGTTGCTTCTACCTTTTGGCTCTTGTGAATAATGCTGCTACGAATGTGGATGTACAAATACCTCTTCAAGATCCTTTTCTGTTTTTGGATATATACGAGAAGTGGGATTCTTGGATCATATGGTTTGTGGTGGTTTTTTGACATTAAGAAGATAAGATTCTTTTCTGTATTTTTCATTCATTTTAGTTTAGTTTTTTTAATCTTGGACAGACTAAGCAATAGAATATTCAGAATTGGTTTTGTTTTAAACAGTAGTTTGACCTGTGACATCAGCATATTAAACTCTCACAAGACACCCAAGGTCAAAGCCCAGGAATGACTTCCCTGTAAGTCAGTTTAGAGCATCTTATTCCTGTGATCATCTTACTCTACTGGGAGATCAACATGTTCCTGTCAAGGGTCAGATAATTCTCTTCTGTGATAAATTTTTACTAGTTTAGAAGCATACATTCAAGTAATGCCTAATTTAGCTTTTTTATTATGTTGATATATCTTTGGCTACTTAATTTTTATTTTTACCAAAATAATCGACATACATGATTTTTTAAGTCAAGGTTTTTATCTTTTTAACATCTGAAATATTTTAATGATGTGCAACAGTGTTCTATATGTCTCACCTTAATTCCCTTTTCCCAAAGGCAACTTTTAATTTTTTTTTTTTTCTTTTGATATGGAGTCTCACTGTCACCCAGGCTGGAGTGCAGCATCATGATCTCAGCTCACTACAACCTCCACCTCCCGGGATCAAGTAATTCTCCCATCTCAGCCTCCTGAGTAGCTGGGACTGCAGGCATACGCCACCACATCTGGCTGATTTTTGTATTTTTAGTAGAGACAGGGTTTCACCATGTTGGTCAGGCTGGTCTCAAACTCCTGACCTCAGGTGACCCACCCTCCTCCCTCCCAAGTGCTAGGATTACAGGCGTGAGCCACCATGCCCAGCTTATTTTAATATTTTTTTAAAACAGTCACTCTGTCATCCAGGTTGGAGTACAGTGGCACAATCAAGGCTCACTGTAGCCTTGACCTCCTGGGCTCAGGTGATCCTCCCATCTCAGCCTCCTGAGTAGCTGGGACTACAGGCACACGCCTCCACACCTAGCTAATTTTTTTTTTCCAGAGATAGAGTCTCACTGTGTTGCCCCGGCTGGTCTTGAACTCCTGAGCTCAAGCAATCATCCTGCCTCAGCCTCCCAAGGTGCTGGGATTGCAGGTGTGAGCCACCATGCCCAGGCTGCTTTAATTCATTATTTTTTATTTTCATGTTTCTAAATAATATTATTGTCTTGATTTTTCTTGACTTTTCAATGTTACATATAGTCTGTTGACTTCTAAGAGTTTCCTCTTGGAAACTGTGTTAGCTCCTTTAAGAATTGTACAAAATATGCTTTTTTTGTACAAGAATTGTACAAAATACCACCTTTTCTTTGAGGCTGTCTCTTAAACACTGTAGTACATACAGTTTTGTACATACATTTTAATTGTAGGATAAATTGCTAAAAATAAGTTACTTGAGCAAATTATCTGCATGCTTAAAACGTGAATGACTACTACCAAATGACCCTTCCAGTACTTGCTAACCTTTGCCAGTGTTGTCATCTACCATCACTTTTTTTGTTTTGTTTTTTGAGACAGAGTTTCACTCTTGTTGCCAGGCTGGAATGCAATGGCACAATCTAGGCTCACCACGACCTCTGCCTCCTGAGTTCAAGTGATTCTCCTTCCTCAGCCTCCCGAGTAGCTGGAATTACAGGCGTGCACCACCATGCCCAGCTAATTTTTTGTATTTTTAGTAGAGACAGGATTTCTCCATGTTGGTCAGGCTGATCTCGAACTCCCAACCTCAGGTGATCTGCCCGCCTCAGCCTCCCAAAATGCTGGGATTACAGGCGTGAGCCATCGCACCTGGCCTACCATCACTTTTTTTTAAGCTAGGTGGTGAACCATTTTAATGTTTTACTTTGCTTTTTCCTGGTTGCTTATGAGATTGAGCACCTTTTTTTTTGTTTAGTGGTTGGTGGCATACCCTTTCTCTATTTTTTATCATATTATTGGTTTGATTGATTTGTTGGAACAGTTTATGTATTATGGCATTAGCACTTTGCCGATTATATGTTTTACATGAATTTTTACTTCCTGGAAAAATGTTGATGGCGGTAACAGAAATGTAGAAAGCATCCAGAGGTTCTTTTTGGTATGTGAAGTGTAATTGTCAAGGGCTGGTATTCAATTTAGACATTGATAAATAGAACCTCTTAACAATAACCTTAATGAGAGTTGCCTAATTTGTATATCCTTTTACCTTAAATGACTTTGTTTTTCAGCTGACTTTTTTATGGAAGGAAGACATAGGATTAACAGTTCAGGGTGTTTTGGAGAGGAAGGCATCGCCCATATCCTTTGGTTTCTGAGGGCTTACTTCTGAGAATATGTGACAAAGCTGCTCTAAAATTCCTAAGCTTACTGATGATAGCAAAACTACAGCTGTTTCTTTTCCAGTAGAGCACTGGTTATTATTGAATAGATTCTCATATGTCACAGGGAATCTAATAACATTTTACATTTTTGGAGAAAATTTATGTAATTCATTAAAGAAGCATTAGATCTGAATTAAAATCACATGAATATCAGAGGTCTACCTTTAAATTAGCCTTTTGGGGCTGGGCACAGTGGCTCACACCTGTAATCCCAACACTTGGGAGGCCAAGGTAGGTGGATCATCTGAGGTCAGGAGTTCAAGACCATCCTGGCAAACATGGTGAAACCCTGTCTCTGCTAAAATACAAAAATTAGCTGGGCATGATAGCGGGTGCCTGTAATCCTAGCTAGTTGGGAGGCCGCGAGAAGAGAATTGCTTGAACCCAGGAGGCAGAGGTTGCGGTGAGCAGACATCGTGCCACTGCACTCCAGCCTCGGTGATAGAACGAGTCTCCGTCTCAAAATGAAATGACATGACATCATGAAATGAAATAATGAATAATTGAATGCGGGTGGTGCACTCCAGCCTGGCCGATACAGCAAGTCTCTGTCATGAAATGAAGTGATGAAATGAAATGATGAAATGAATAATGATATGCCAGGTTTGGTGGCACACTCCAGCCTGGGTGACAGAGCGAGTCTCCATCTTGAAATGAAATGAAGAAATAAATGAAATGAATACTGAAATGAAAAAATGAAATAACAAAATGAAGTGCTGGGTGTGGTGGCACACTCCAGCCTGGGCAATAGAGCGAGTCTCCATCTTGAAATGAAATACGAAATGCCGGGTGAAATGAAATGAAATGAATAATGAAATACCCGGTGTGGTGGTGCACTCCATCCTGGGTGATAGAGTGAGTCTCTGTCTCGAAATGAAATAACATGACATGACATGATGAGATGAAATAATGAAATGAATAATGAAATGCCGGGTGTGGTGGTGCACTCCAGCTTGGGTGGTAGAGTGAGTCTTCATCTTGAAATGAAATGAAATGAAAAATGATCAAATGAAATTATGAAATGAAATAATGAAATGAATAATGAAATGCTGGGTACAGTGGCACACTCTAGCCTGGGCAATAGAACAAGTCTCCATCTTGAAATGAAATGAAAAACGAAATGGTGAAATGAATAATGAAATGAAATGAAAAACTGAAATAGATGAAATAAAATAATGAAATGCTGGGTGCAGTGGTGCACTCCAGCCTGGGCGATAAGAGTGAGTCTCTGTCTCGAAATGAAATGCAATGGGATGAAATGAATGAAAAAATGAAATAATGAATAATGAAATGCCAGGTGAAATGAAATGAAGAAATAATGAAATGAAATGAATAATGAAATGCTGGGTGTGGTACTGTACTCCAGCCTGGGTGATAGACTCCATTTTGAAATGAAATGAAAGAAATGACATGATGAAGTAAATATGAAATGAAATATGAAATGCCGGGTGTGGTGGCTCATGCTTGTAATCCTAGCACTTTGGGAGGCCGAGGCGGGCTGATCACCTGATGTCAGGAGTTCAAGATCAGCCTGGCCAACATGGTGAAACCCCGTCTCTACTAAAATACAAAAATGAGCCTGGCATGATGGCAGGTGCCTGTAATCCCAGCTAGTTGGGAGGCTGAGAGAGGAGAATTGCTTGTACCCAGGAGGTAGAGGGTGCAGTGAGCAGAGATCACGCCACTGCACTCCAGCCTGGGTGATACAGCAAGTGTCTGTCATGAAATGAGAAATGAAATATGAAATGAATAATGAAATGCTGGGTGCACTCCAGCCTGGGCGATAGAGCAAGTCTACATCGTGAAATTGAAAAACGAAAGAGATGGGCCGGGCGCGGTGGCTCAAGCCTGTAATCCCAGCACTTTGGGAGGCCGAGACGGGTGGATCACGAGGTCAGGAGATCGAGATCCTGGCTAACACGGCGAAACCCCGTCTCTACTAAAAAAAAAAAAAAAAAAAACTAGCCGGGCGAGGTGGCGGGCGCCTATAGTCCCAGCTACTCCGGAGGCTGAGGCAGGAGAATGGCGTAAACCCGGGAGGCGGAGCTTACAGTGAGCTGAGATCCGGCCACTGCACTTGAAATGAGATGAAATGAAGTGAGAAATGAAAAAAAAAAAAAAAAAAAATATAAAATGAAATAATAAAATGAATAATGAAATGCCAGGTGTGGTGGTGCACTCCAGACTGGGCGATAGAGCAAGTCTCTGTCTTGAAATGAGATGAAATGAAGTGAGAAATGAAATGATGAAATACAAAATGCCAGGTGAAATGAAATGAAATGAATAATGAAATGCCAGGTGTGGTGGTGCATTCCAGAGATGAAGAGCGAGTCTTCATCTCAAAATGAAACTAAATGAAATGAGTAATGAAATGCTGGGTGAAATGAAATGAATAATGAAATGCCAGATGCAGTGGCACACTCCTCCCTGGGTAATAGAGCGAGTCTCTGTCTCGAAATGAAATGACGTGATATGACATGGCATGATGAAATGAAATAAATGCCAGGTGTGGTGGTGCACTCCCAACTTGGGCGATAGTGAGTCTTCATCTCTAAGTGAAATGAAATGATGAAATGAAATGAATAATGAAATGCCAGGTGCGGTGGTGCACTTCAGCTTGAGCAGTAGAGCAAGTCTGTGTCTCGAAATGAATTGAAATGAAATAAATGAATAATGAAATGCCGGGTATGGTGGTGCACTCCAGCCTGGGCGATTGAGCGAGTTTCCGTCTTGAAATGAAATGAAATGAAGTGAAGAAATGAAATAATGAAATGAATAATGAAATGCTGGGTGCAGTGAAATGAAATGAAGAAATAATGAAATGAATAATGAAATGCCAGGTGTGGCACACTCCAGCCTGGGTGATAGAGTGAGTCTCCATCTTGAAATGAAATGAAATGAAATAATGAAATGAAATATGAAATGCTGGGTGTGGTGGCTCACATCTGTAATCCTAGCACTTTGGGAGGCCGAGGCGGGTGGATCACCTGAGGTCAGGAGTTCAAGACCAACCTGGACAACATGATGAAACCCCATCTCTACTAAAATACAAAAATTGGCTGGGCATGATGGTGGGTGCCTGTACTCCCAGCTATTTGGGAGGCTGAGAGAGGAGAGTCACTTGAACCCAGGAGACGGTGGTTGCCGTGAGCCAAGATTGCGCCACTGCACTCCAACCTGGACAGCTGAGCAAGACTCCGTCTCGAAAAATAAAAATAAAAATAAAGGAATAAAATAAATAAATAAGCCTGTTTGATCTGACAGCTGCTAGTTTTTTCCTCATGATCTTTCTCCTAAAATAGCTCTGTACCTACTGTGTTGAGCCTTTTTTTTTTTTGACAAGGTCTCAGACTAGAGTACAGTGGTGTGATCATGGCTCACTGCTACCTCTGCCTCCTGGGTTCAAGTGATGCTCCCATCTCAGCTTCCCAAGATGCTAGGACTACAGGCACACGCCACCATGCCTGGCAATTTTTTGTGTGTTTTTTTTTTGTAGAGACGGAGTTTCACCATGGTGCCCAGGCTAGTCTCAAACTCCTGAGCTCAAGCAATCCACCGCCCCTTGGCCTCCCAAGTATTGGGATTAGAGGTGTGAACCACTGTGCCCAGCCCCCTCTTTTTAAAGATGTCTGTATTTAAAGAGTACATTGGGAGTTGGAAATAGTTTAGGTCAGCAGGGATTAGCCATTCCCTGAATGTAAACTTCTTCACTCGTGCTATAGAGTGCCTAAGGTCATTTCCAAATCCATGAATCTGGAAGTTGAAGTTGTCTTCTTGACAAACTTTATGTCTGTGCCCTGTCTTCTTGGGTCTGTTTTTAACCAGAAATTAATAAGACATTGATTTGCCTTGTTTGAGTGATTTCAGTGTTTCGAGTTATTAAAACAGGAAGTGTGAGCCCATGTTGGAATTCTGGATCAGCAGATTATTTACCTCTTCCACAATTGCAGTGGAAATTGAAATCTGTTTGTCACATGACACAGAATTAATGAGTATTCTTTTTTGCTTTTTCTCTTCTGAGCCAAGAGCTTTCTTTTCGTAATTTATGTTGGAGGTGTTCCAGACTATGTTATGTTACTACTGCAAGAAGGTCCTTGCCATAGAAAGTTAGACTGTCATTTCTTTTGATAATATCAAATATTCACCCTTTTCCTCTGTCTTAAGAATGCATATAATATGCCTTAAATTAGATGCTAACTCAGTACATTCTTACATTCAGGGCTGCCCTTAAGGAGATACCATAGTGGCTTCCCTTATGTAAGAAAATGGAGTGGAGGGGGTGAGCTGGAGCTTCTGTTGGGCTAGAAACACCTCCCACTCAACTCCAGCCATTTGCCACTCTGCATAGTGAATGTACTTCATTTATTCAGAAGAAGCTGGGATCCCAGATTTTTATGTGCAGTCTTCTGTTTTTAAAATATTTGATCTTTTTCAACATAATTTGGCCCAACAAAACTGTTGCTGGCTTGGTGCTGCCCTTGTGCTGCCAATTGAAGTTTAACATTTGCCTAACCCTAAAGACTTTCAAAGTGAAATTATTTTTAGGTTCTTAACAAGGTTTTTCTATGCCAAGGTAAAATTTTCAAGGGCATATGAGGTATTTACTGTCTCACTCAGAGTTCTGTTTAAGTGAGCACATGGGCATGCTTGTTGGAGAAAGTGTTGTGAGCTCTTATGGATAAAGTTTGAAATGCAACCTATTTTCAATTAAAAAAAAAAAAGTCTCTCAGATATTTCAGGAAAAGTTAGATTTTACAATCCTTTTAAGACTTAAGACTTTTAGGTCTGTGAAGTAAAAATGCTACCTGATATTTGTGGTGGATGAATTACTGAAAAACAGAATTCCTCAGCGAATCAGGTGTCTGATGAATAATAAACCAACCTAACCAAAAAAAGCTGCCTTTCAGAGGGAAGAATATAGAATGTGTAGTTAGTTAAGCTATTTAAAACAGAAATGTTAGGCCTGGCATAGTGGCTTACGCCTGTAATCCCAGCACTTTGGGAGGCCAAGGTGGGCAGATCACGAGGTCGGGAGATCGAGACCATCCTGGCTAACACAGTGAAACCCCATCTCTACTGAAAATACAAAAAAGTATCCGCGCGTGGTGGTGGGCACCTGTAGTCCCAGCTACTAGGGAGGCTGAGACAGGAGAATGGCATGAACCCAGCAGGCGAGGCTTGCAGTGAGCTGAGATCGCACCACTGCACTCTAGCCTGGGCAACAGAGCAAGACTCCATCTCAAAAAAAAAAAAGAAATGTTATGAAAAATTTGGAAATATTTGTCACTAGCTGTATGACCTTTTGAAAAAGGTCCACTTAATACTGTGCTCATCTATACAATTAGGGTATGATGATTATCAATTTACAGGATTGTGATGCATTTTAAATGAAACAAGTTCCATTAAGTGCTTATTGCTGAAGGTATAATTCAGTGAATGTTCGTTCCTTTTCTTAGAGCAGAATTTGGTATTTTATTTTCACCTAAGCCGTTGTGGTTCAGTTCTTAAGGTTTATTTTTTTTAAGTTGAATGGTGTTTAGTGTGCCCATGTTCATAATGGCATATTATTCACAAGAGCCGTACAGGCTAGGTGTGGTGGCTCATGTCTGTAATCCCAGCACTTTGGGAGGTCAATGTGGGCAGATTGTTTGAGTCCAGGAGTGCAAGGGCAATATGGGGAAACCCTGTCTATACAAAATATTAGCCGGACTTGGTGGGTGGGCACCTGTAGTCTCAGTTACTGGGAAGGCTGAGATGGGAGAATCACCTGAGCCCAGGAGGTCAAGGCTGCAGTGAGCATTGATTGTGCCACTGCACTCTAGCCTGGGTGACAGAGTGAGACCCTGTGTCAAAAAAAATAAAAATAAAAAGATAGCCTCTAAGTGGCCAAGGCAAGCAGATGGGCAGATTGCTTGAGCCCAGGAGTTGGAGACTATCCTGGACAACATAGCTACTGAAAACACAAAAAATGAGCTAAGCATGGTGGTACATGCTACTCCCGAGGCTGAGGTGGGAAGATAACTTGAGCTTGGGGAGATCAAGGCTGCATTGAGCCGTGATCACACCATTGCACTCCAGCCTGGGTGACAGGAGCAAGACCCTGTCTCAAAAAAGAAAAATGTGGTATATACATAAAATAGAATATTATTCTGCCTTTAAAAAGAAGGAAATTCTGACAGATGGTAAGACATAGATGAACACTGGGCACATTATGCTAAATAAGCCATCTACAAAAAAATACTGTGTGATTCTACTAATGTGAGGTACTTAGAATAGTCGGATTCATACAGATTAAAAAGTAGAATGGAAGATGGCCGGAATGGGGTGTAGTTATTGTTAAATGGGCAAAGAGTTTCAGTTTTGCAAGATGAAAAGAGTCCTCTGAAGATAGATGTTGGTACACGGAGCACCGTGGCTCATGCCTGTAGTCTCAACACTTTGGGAGGCTGAGGCGGGAGGATTACTTGAGCCCTGGAGTTCAAGACCAGCCTAGGTAACATAGGGAGACCTCATCTCTACAGAAAATAAAAAATTTATCCTGGCATGGGGGTGCATACTTGTAGTCCTACCTACTTAGGAGGCCATTGTGGGAGGATCACTTGAGCTCAGAAGGTCTAGGCTGCAGTGAGCCTTTACCACGCCACTGCACTCCAGCCTGGGCGACAGCGAGACCTTGTCTCAAAAGAAAAAATAAAGGAAAAGTAGATGTTGGTAGCACAGCGGTGTGAATGTACTTAATGCCCCTGAAATGTACACTTAAAAATGGTTAAGGTGGTAAATTTTATGTTACATGTATTGTACCATAATTCTTAAAAAAGTTTTTTTAAAATTTTAAGACTGCTAAACAGTTCCCAACAGTGGTATTTAGTAGTCATGTTAGTATGTAGGTAATACTGTTCCTCTAGAGCAGGAGCCATCAACTGATCATGCTGGCCAGCTGCCTGTTTATTTGCTGTGTGAAGGCTAAGAATGTGTTTTACAGTTTTACATTTTTTAGTTAAATTTTAAATAGTTATATAAGTACCTACATAACAATAGCCTTTGACCCTCAAAGCCTAAAATGTTTACTATGTGGCCCTTTCAAGAAAGATATATGCTAATCTGTGCTTTAAAGTCATTGTCATTTGAATGCATTAGTTCTGCCACTCACCAGCCCTGTATCCCACAAACAAGGCACTTAAATATTCTGGGCCTTATTTTCTCATGTATAAAAGAAGTGGTGCTTGCCTATCACTTTGGAAGAACTACATAAGGATCCCAAAATACGGGAGGTAAAACTGAAACACAAGTCATATTTGCTTTGCTTTATAGAGATTGACCATTGGCCTTATTTGGTTACTCTGTTCAAAGCAAGTACCTTTGCTTATCAACCTCCTGTGCTTAGTTGTGTAGAGTTGTTTGAGTAAAGAAACCCTAAGAGACCCTTAAACTTGCAAACAGATCAACCAGTTGGGAAACCCTGGAATTAATGGAAACAGTTACAATTAGAACATGGCTGGTATGTGGTAAAAGGCCACCCTTGAGTGAAGATTAGCCATGTGTTAAGTACAAACACCAATGTTTAGTGTCTTCTTGTTGGAGATGATTTTTTTTTTCTCTTTGGCTTTTAAGAAGTAACTTCATTGATTTGAACTAAGTTTTTGATTCATTTGGCAAGAAAATAGAAAGCTTTTGGGGGAGTAAATTATTTAATATGTTACTGGTGTCCCAAGTACCTTTTTATTTTTATTTTTTTTGAGACAGAGTCTTCCTGTATTGCCCAGGCTAGAGGCTAGAGTCCAGTGATGCGATCTTTGCTCACCGCAACCTCCACCCACCAGGTTCAAGCGGTTCTTTTGCTTCAGCCTCCCACGTAGCTGGGATTACAGGTGCCCGCCACCATGGCCGACTAATTTTTGTATACTTAATAGAGACGGGGTTTCACCATGTTGGCCAGGCTGGTCTTGAACTCCTGACCTCAAGTGATACGCCCATCTTGGCCTTCCAAAGTGCTGGGATTACAGGCGTGAGCCACCATGCCAGGCCTTTTTAAAATTTTTTTTATTTTTATTGTTTGAGACCAGGTCTGGCTTTGTTGCCCAGGCTGAAGTACAGTGGCACAATCTTGGCTCACTGCAACCTCCACCTCCTAGGCTCAAACAATCCTCTTACCTCAGCCTCCCAAATATCTGGGACTGCAGATGCATGCCACCACACCTAGCTAATTCTTTACATTTTTTGTAGAGATGGGGTTTCACTATGTTGTCCACGTTGGTCTTGAACTCCTGGGCTCAAGCAGTCCACCCACCTTGGCCTTCCAAACTGCTGGGATTACAAGTGTGAGCCACTGCATCTGGCCCCCAAGTGTCTTAAAGCCTTATAGATTCCATTGTCACTATGTTACCCCTAGTGCATATGCCAAAGAGGATTCCCAGGGAAGCTTGTTATTTGATAGCTGAGAACTAATGTGAGAATCCTTCCATAATGGCCAAGTAGATACCATGTTCTTAGAATGCACAAAGCAAAGAACCGGCTAGAAGCAGTGGTTTTGCAGCTCTTTCCAAAGCCCATGGACTGACTTCACAGTCTTGTGGATTATTGACTATAGGTTCAGGGGAGTTAATCTGAAGTTGAATGTGTGGTTATAGGAAATAATGTCTGCAAAAGTATTGTGTTTTCAACTACCGGCCCGTCATCATTTTTCCAGACAAACAGCAGTGAGGGCACCTTGGCTATTGCTTGGTTTTATGTTCAGAATGGGGTTTTGAGTTACTACATTTTGGCCACCTGCTTGGAAGAATCCTTATTACACTCAAAATTAGATCTAATAACTGAGCCATAGCAATGCTGTTGCAGATACCTTTAGTATTTATTCTCCTGTGCCTCATGGTTAATAATTTCCACATTAGGAATTTGGTCTAATTATAGTTCACTTTCAGTTCTGCAGCTTTTTACTGATTTACTGGGCAGAGACATGAGGTTGATCCTTATTAAACTGAACAGATTATTTTGAGTGTACACTATTTTCCAATTATTACAATTTTTCAACCACACTGAATACAGTTAGAAGTTTAACTGCTCTGCCTATAGTCTGAATATGGTAAGTTCACAAAGAGACGATGTGAACGTCAAGAAGATACCTCACGTTATACTTTTAGTGGGGTTTTTTGGGGCTTCCTAAAAATATTTTTGGTCCCCCTACACATGTTTGACAGCTGTTTATAGATAATGTCTGCAGTTTCTGTTTGAGAGAGATAATTATGACACTTAGCATTGGAAAACTAAGAAGAACGTAAGCAGGTCAGCTATCAGAAGTCTTCAGACTGGAGAGATTCCTGGAGGGGGAGTGGCCCTTTAATCCATCAGCTGAAGCCATCTGGTAGGACACTCATTGCAGAAATGGTTCTGAAATGTTCTAACTCAGCAACATCACTGAATGTCACAGAATTGACACAGAGCTAAAGGGCTTCTAGCCACCCCCACAACTCCTCTGTACCTTTGTCTCCCTAACACATGACTTGGAACAAATACACTCTAGGTACAGATATGGCTACCTGAAGTTTATGCTCCCTACTCATGGAGCTGCATGAGGACATCACATGTTTTAAAAAGCTGCTTTGGGCACCCCCATTCCTGAGAAGTGTCATAGCTTGGTTTCCCTTTGCTACATAACGTTTGTAAGACTAACATTGAATAACCATACACAGTTGGGGCATTTTCTATTTTGAGAAATTTATTTGTAGCTTCCTCTTATTTACACTTGGGGACTATTTTTAAGTAACTGATTGAAATATTTTTGTTTCTCCATTGCAAGTGAAATCCTGTTGCTAATCTTTTGCCATATATAGAATTGTTCACTTGTTTTCAAGCAGGTAGTTCAATATCTGTAATTCTTGAATTCTTTTCAGCTAGCATGATGCTAGGTGTCCCTCACTGCTTATTAATTGTGGGAGATTGATGCATCAGTGTGCAAAGTGGGGGGTGGTCACTAGCACCTAACTCAGTGTGATTATAGCTATCTTACCTTTTTTTTTTTTTTTTTTTTTGAGACAGGGTCTCACTGTCACCCAGGCTGGAGTGCAGTGGCATAATCTCAGCTTACTGCAGCCTCAGCCTCCTGGGCTCAAGCGATCCTCCTACCTCAGCCTCCCAAATAGCACATGCCACCCCACTGAGCTAATTTTTCTATTTGTTGCAGAGACAGGGTTTTGCCGTGTTGCCTAGGTTATTCTCAATTCCTGAGCTCAAGTCTGCCTCAGCCTCCCAAAGTGCTGGGATTACAGGTGTGAACCACAACGCCTGGCCATCACTAATCTTCAAGGTTAATATTTGGAGGATCCATTCAGAGTCCAAAGGTGGTTAATACTCTTTCCAAATAGGGTGCCACGTTGTTTACATTACAGTCTTAAATCCATTGACAGTGCTAGTGGAGTTCTAAATCATATTACTAGCAGGAAATGACTGTTGTAGTTGCAGCTCCAGTAATAAACTGCCATAGGAACAAGTTGGAAAGAAAGTAGGGGGGAAAAATGTGAACATGAAAATGTCAAGTCATATGTATTACACAAGTGGTATTACTTTAAAAACTTTATCTTCTTTTTGAGATGCAGTATTTATTGATTTATTTTAAAAATGGTCTCTTCCCATTTCACAATACTTTTTATTTTTTTTGATGGAGTCTCACTTCTCTCACCCTGTCGCCCAGGCTGGAGTGCAGTGGTATGATCTCGGCTCACTGCAACCTCAGCCTCCTAGTAACTGGGACTATAAGCACACATCACCACACCCAGCCAATTTTTTTGAATTTTTAATAGGGTTTCAGTATGTTGGCCAGGCTGCTTGAACTCCTGACCTCAAGTGATCCACCCGCCTCGGCCTCCTGAAGTGCTGGGATTACCTGAGCCACTGTGCCCAGCCCATTTCACAGCACTTTTTATTTAACCCTATCATGCTAGGGCACTATGCAATACATGGCTGTTTCATTTTCCTTTTGTCTCTTTTTCCCAGGTGGTCTTCGAGGGATAGCACGAGGTGGTCTGACAGGACTAACACTTACCAGCCTCTATGCACTATATAATAACTGGGAGCACATGAAAGGCTCCTTGCTCCAACAGTCACTCTGAAGATTTTGCCAACTCATGAATGGAGGACACTTAGTATCTAGATCATTTTATAAGACAGTCTGGAGTTATCCTCTCTCTCCTACCTACAATTAGTTTGAAAAATTGGAGATTTTGATTTGCTGTGATGAAAATCCTGGATGGTTGACCAAGACTGGCACTTGTTCCAGCCATTAGTGAGTTGAAGCCAAAGAAAGCCCTTTGGTGACTCACTGAGAACCATGGTTCTCTTCTTCTCTGGAGAAGATCTTGCACATATCTCTTCTCCTCCCCCATGAACTAGAAAACCACTTACTCCCAGAATTCAGGTCGTGCTTGTCAGTACTATATCACCAAGTCTGTTCATTTAATGATCCAAAACTGTAATATCGCACTGTGTTCCAAATAAAGGGTAAAAACAGAACTGAAGTTGTAACTCCAACACAGAAACATAGTGGTTGTCTCAATTTAAAAGTATCTACCTGGGTATAAAGTGAAAGGTACTGTCCGCATTTTCTGTCCCAATTAAGGCAAAACAACATCTTCATGTTTGTGTTGAAATGAGCTACTGGTGGCTGGGTGCAGTGGCTCAACGCCTGTAATCCCAGTACTTTGGAAGGCCAAGGCAGGAGGATCACCTGAGGTCAGGAGTTTGAAGATCAGCCTGGCCAACATGGTGAAACCTTGTCTCTACTAATAAAATACAATAATCAGTCGGATGTGGTGGGCGTGCACCTGTAACCCCAGCTACTCGGGAGGTTGAGGCTGGAGAATCGCTTGAACCCAGGAGGCGGAGGTTGCAGTGAGCCCAGATGATGCCACTGCACTCCAGCGCAGGCAACAGAGTGAGACTCCATTTCAAAAAAAGAAATGAGCTACTGGTGGCATTCACCAATAGAGCTGATGCTAAACTACCTCAAGGTATTTCAGGTTAACCATTAGACTAGCATACTAGAACAATCTTTCCAACGATCCTGCTTCATTCCATACATATTAACTCCTCACTAGGAATAAATCAGGGCTAGGTTTTTTTTTTTTTTTTTCGAGACAGGGTCTCACTCTGTTGCCCAGGCTGGAGTGCAGTGGCGCAATCTCAGCTCACTGCAACCTCCGCCTCCTGGGTTCAAGTAATTCTCCTGCCTCAGCCTCCCAAGTAGCTGGGATTACGGGCACTTGTCACCATGCCCGGCTAATCTTGTATTTTCAGTAGAGGCGGGGTTTCACCATGTTTGTCAGGGTGGTCTCAAACTCCTGACCTCAGGTGATCCACCCGCCTTGGCCTCCCAGAGTGCTGGGATTACAGGCATGAGCCACCGTGCCTGACCAAGAGCTAGATGTTTTTCTAGGAAGCCTTGGGAAAACTAAAGGACATGAGGCCAAGCTGTTTAATTTCTGAGTTTGTTTTTTCATCCACAGTATGAAGTTAATCATGTATAACTGCACTACAGGTTATACACATAAATATTACTGTATTAAATACCTGGTGGCTATATGATTGGAGAAAGTAAAAACTAGGGCCTTTTTGGATGCATCTAGTAAGAGGAATCCAGTAGAAAGGCACTGAGTCTTAGCTGAAGTCCCGTAGGTTTTTTTTTAATAGATGTGAATAGTTTTCATAAAAGACTGAAAATGGAGGTTAATATACCTATTGTTTTCTAATTTTTCATAAAATACACTGGTTATTTTTATGCTCAAGCTGTTTCTCAGCTGGATTCCTAACCAAAAGTTATCACATTATATAATAGCACACTTTGTGACAAATAGTTTTACAAATAACACGCAACAACTATGGCTGTTATGCTTTTAATGGAGGCAGATACAAAATTCATCAATGCAAAAGAATGTTTCACATCTCATTAACATAGTGATTAATGTAAATTATATTGTGACTTGTAAAATACAGTGTGTTTGGCCTCAAAAAAGAAACTACAGAGCTGCAACTCAAGATAACTGGAAAGGCTCCTTACATTGTTTTTGCCCACCACCTTTATTATAATATTCCTAAATGATATCTGGACAGGGAATTAAAAAAGAATACAAAGCTCTTTTCAGCTGTGGTTCAAAGAACTCTAGTGAAGCTGTATGGCAATGACATTGTGGGACCATGAAGTTTCCCCAGAAGTATTTCCAATAACAGGCAGTTAAGAAGCTTAATAGTTTCAAAGTATGGAAAGCAGCAAAGATATCTTAGAGAAAACATAAACCCACTTCTCTCCTACAGAGACATTTTAAAGCATGGACGTAACTTTAAGGAGACTGAGAAAACATCAGTAGTTTTCACAAAGCTTCAATGATCACCCCAAGGCACAAGTGTTGAAAACGGCCTGTTCACTAAAACGTCACTTTTGGAGGTACAGGTATGCTGCGCTTGCAGTGAGAGGACGACTTTATCCCTAGTTAAAAGCACCAGGTGTCAAGCTCAGCTTCCATTTACACAGGATGCACCAATAATCCCTATGATAGTGAATGTTTCAAGTAAGATACTACATTTCCAACATATCTTTTGCCTATTTGCTTAGTCGGTACTGGGGTTCTTTTAAGCCCCGTAGGTCTGTAGAATATTTTAAAAGGCTAGAACTACCTCAAAAATAGTCTTGAAATATTACTGAGTTCTTCTAAAAGAGCTCACTGGATATTTTAATAACATTTACAGAAAGACAAAATTTGCAGTAGCTGACTTTCTTTTAAGAATAATGTAGAACTAACATGGGCTAAAATGTCAAAAATTGCCAAGATTATTAATACATATTTTGGTAATCACTACTGACCAGGTTAATTTTTTGTGCAAAATACACTATATATTAATAGAACAGGAAAATCATTATTTCAGACCACTAACAGGAGAAAACCCACAGCAAAAGAAGCATCTGTAGGGCAATTAAACGTTAGGGAAGTTTACTAGCTTTAGAATACATCAATACACTTCGATTATGGAAATAATTCATTTTTAAACAAGAGTGTTTTAATGTACTTTTAGTAATGACCCAATCTAAGGAGCCTTGGAGGTTTGTGAAAAAGACGTATCCACAAAGATGCTGCTTTTCTAGTGGGGTGAATTAATACTTCTGTAAGAAGGAGGGAACTGAATCACCTCAGCATGAATAAACAGCATTTTTCTTTTAAACAGTAACTCATAATCTGATGACTCACTTTGCTTTACTAGTTCAAAATTAGGCAGGAGAAGAACTAAGCTAACTGGTCAGACCCAAAAACACAAAGATTTGGCAAGCCGCAGTCATTCAGCTCATGATGTGTGATAATCGGCAGAAAGGCTGCTCGACTCTTGTCCATTCCTTCACATCTGTAAAGAAACGCCCACAGATAAGTTACTTCACTGAAGAATAAAAGCAAATTTTCCCTGCCTTAAAGCTCTGACTCATTTCCCGATATAGGTATACCTTGTTATATTGTATTTTCTACAAATTGAGCGTTTGTGTCATCAACTGTGCCCATTAAAGATGGTAAACTTTTCATCGATAAATGTATGTCCTGAATGCCCACCAAACAGCCTTTCCGCATTTCTCTGCCCTCTCCTCAGGCCTCCCTGGTTCCCTGAGACAGACAAGATTGACATTAAGCCAATTATTAACCCTACAATTGCATGTAAGTGTTCAACTAAAAGGAAGAGTCCCCATCTCTCACTGTATTTAAATCAAAAGCCAGAAATGATTAAACTTAGCGAGAAAGTCATGTTGAAGGCCAAGAGCGGTTGAAAGCTGGGCAGGCCTTTTGGACCAGCCAAGCTGTGAGCACAAAATCAAAGTGTTTTTTTGTTGTGTTTTAGCTTCTCATTCTCTGGCTGAAAAGTTCTTGAAAAAAACGAAGTGCTACTCCAGTGAACAGATGAATGATTTAAAAAGCAAACAGCCTTATTTCTGACATGGAGAAAGTTTTAGTGGTCTCGATAGATCAAACTAGCCACAACATTCCCTTAGGCCAAAGCCTAACCCCAGAGTAAGGCCCTAATTCTCTTCAATTTTATGAAAGCTGAGAGAGGTGAGGAACCAGAAGTCATGTTTGAAGCTAGCAGTGGTTGGTTCATGAGGTTTAAGGAAAGAAGCCATCTCCATAGCAAAAATGCAGCGTGAAGTGGCATGTTAACCAGAATAGCCAAGATCATAAATGAAGGTAGCTACACTCAATATTTTCAGTGTAGACAAAAACAACTTCCTACTGCAAGAAGTAGTCATCTAGAACTCATAGCTAGAGAGGTAAGTCAATGCCTGGCTTCAAAGGACAGACTGACTCTCTTGTTAGGGACTAACACAGTCAGTGACTTTGTTTTTTTTGGAGACAGGGTCTCACTCTGTCAACCAGGCAAGACTGCAGCAGAGCTATCATAGCACATTGCAGTCTTGACCTCCCAGATGCAAGATTCTCTCACCTCAGCCTCCTGAGTAGCTGGGACTATAGGCATGCTCCACCATACCCAGCTAATTTGTTAATTTTTGTACAGACAGGGTCACTGTATGTTGTCCAGGCTGGTCTTGAACTCCTGGGCTCAAGCAATCTTCCTACCTCCACCTCCCAAAGTGCTGGAATTGCAGGCCTGAGCCACTGCACTGGCCACTGGTGGCTAAGTTGAAGCCAGTGCTCAATTACTATTCCAAAAATCCTAGGGCCCTTAAGAATTACGCTAAATCTGGCCATGCGCGGTGGCTCACGCCTGTAATCCCAGCACTTTGGGAGGCCGAGGCAGGTGGATCACAAGGTCAGGAGATCGAGACCATCCTGGCTAACATGTTGAAACCCCATCTCTACTAAAAAAAATACAAAAAAATTAGTAGTCCCAGCTACTTGGGAGGCTGAGGCAGGAGAATGGTGTGAACCCGGGAGGCGGAGCTTGCAGTGAGCCAAGATCGAGCCACTGCACTCCAGCCTGGGCAACAGAGACTCTGTCTCAAAAATAATAATAATAATAATAATTATGCTAAATCTACTCTGCCCATGCTCCAGAAATGGAACAAAGCTTGGATGACAGTGCACCTCTTCACAGCATAGTTTACTGAATCTTTTAAGCCCTCTGTTGAGAACTACTGCTCAGAAAAAACATTCCTTTCAAAATACTATGCCCATTGACAGTGCACCTGGTCACCCAAAAGCTCTGATGGAGATGCAGAAGGAGATTAATGTTTTCATGTTTGCTAATAAAACATCCATTCTGCAGCCTATGGATCAAAGAGTAATTTCAACTTTCAAGAATTATTTAAGAAATACATTTTTTAAGGCCCTAGCTTGCATAGGTTCCTCTGATAGATCTGGGCAAAGTAGTAAACTGAAAACCTGGAAAGGATTCACCATTCTGGATGCCACTAAGACCATTCATGATTCATGAGAGGAAGTCAAAACATCAACATTAACAGGAGTTTGGAAGAAACAGATTCCCACCCTCATGGATGGCTTGGAGGAACTCAAGACTTCAGTGGAGGAAGTAACTGCAGGTGTGGTGGAAACAACAAGAGAAGTAGAATTAGAAGTGGAGCCTGAATGTGTGACCGAATTGCTGCCATCTCATGATCAAACTTAAACAGATGAGCAGCTGCTGCTTATGGATGAGCAAAGAAAGTAATTTCTTGAGATAGAATCTACTCCTGGAGAAGATGCTGTGTATTGCTGAAGTGACAACAAAGGATTTAGAATATTACATAAACTTAGTTGATAAAGAGCAACATGATTTGACTCCAATTTTGAAAGTTCTACTGTGGACAAAATGCTATCACACAGCATCACATGTTACAGAGAAGTATTTCATGAAAGGAAAAGTCAAATGATGCAGGAAACTTCATTATCTTATTTAAAGAAATTGACACAGCCATCCCAACCTTCAAGCAGCTACCATCCTAATCAGTCAGCAGCAATCAACATCAAGGCAAGACTCTCCAACAGCAAAAAGATTGTGTGAATGGCTCAGATGACCTTCAGCACTTTGTAGTAATAAAATACTTTTTAACTGAGGTATATACATTGTTTTCTTCTTAAGACATAATGTTATTACAGATGTAACAAACTACAGTGTATTATATACAACTTTTATGTGCAATGGGAAACCAAAGTATTTGTATAGCTCACTTTACTGGGATATTTGCTTTATTGCAGTGGCCTGGAACCAAACCCACCTTCGACGTAGGTCTATAAGCTATTAGAATCCACATGGGATTTGAAAATTTCCAACGGTTACATCTTGAAAGTTCCCACTGAAGTATGCCTAGTTAGTTCATAAAGCAAATTCAATTAAAACACATGAACTTTTTATGAGCTCCCCCGTCCCACCCTCACTTGCCTAATATACATACTATTAAAAGGGATATGGTTCAATGAGCCAAGTATGACTTCATATGTAAGACAAAACATTTATTTTATAAATAGCTATAAGCTAATTTTCACGCTGGTAGCATGTACCCACCTGTAGAGGAGTTCGATATAACCACTTCTCTTTATCAACTTTAAGTTGCATACAGGCAAAGAGATCACAAACTGCAGGGAGGCTGTAATAGTCCGGGGGGAAGTTATGTTCTTCCTCTAGAGGTGAATTAAGTAATACTTCCTGCAATAAAAGAAAAAGAGTAGGTTGCTTCATGAAAACTAGGAGGCATGAGACCAACTTATCTTTCAAATAGGGTCTATAGAGAATAATTTAAATGTTGGCCATTCTCTCTAACAACCAAAAACAAAGGTGACAATTGTTATTTCTACCCCAAATATTTTCCATAAATAGCAATAAAACAGGCTAGATTCTTTTCTTTCCTGAAGGATGGGGCTTAGGCCTGGAAAATGCACAAAAAAATTCATAAATCCTCCATTCCAAATTTAGTATTTAACATATTTAAGGATCTGGCCAGTTTGGAAGGTTTGGGATTATGAAATATAAAACTCTAGGCCGGGTGTGGTGGATGACGCCTGTAATCTCAGCAGTTTAAGAGGCCGAGATGGGCAGATCGCTTGAGCTCAGGAGTTCAGGAGACCAACCCTGGGCAACCCCATCTCTACCAAAAATACAAAAAATTAGCCAGGCATGGTGGTGCATGCCTACGGTCCCAGCCACACAGGAGGCTGTAGTGCGGGCAGGGGGATGGCTGGAGCCTGGGAAGGGGAGGTTGCAATGAGCTGAGACTGCACCACTGCACTCCAGCCTGGGTGACAGAGACCCCCACCATCTCAAAATAAATGAATAAATAAATAAAACTCAAACAGTGCTATTTTGATGTTTATGCTCACCTGGGCCTTCTTTCGAAGCAGCCACTTGTCTTCTCCAGAGGGTAACTGGCTGAGGTTGCCCATCTTCTTTCCTGGCAGGACCCAGTCAGCTGTGTTAAAGGAACACCAGGAAGTGTTCATGGGGCTTTTAAACTTTTGTTTGCCATCTCTGTCTTCAATACTAGGCACTTCCTTGGGACTTCCTTCTTTGTATAGGGTCCTGATAAGCCACTCCGACAAGGGGCTGTTCTTTATGACTTGGAAGGAATCAGCAATTCTAGAAGGAATTGCCTTTGGTGCTTTAGTTTGTTCTATTACTTCTTTTCTAGAAGGACAGAGCCACATATTCAGGGAATCTTTATGCTTCTCAGACTCAGGTTTGGGTTCCACAGGCATCCCATTTTTATCCTTTCCTTCTTTCTTCAGAAGCCATTTATACAGAGCCTCCTTCTCACAATTCTCATCACACACACACTCTGCAAAGCTTGTGCAGGGCTCATTGGCTCTGCACACTTCTTCTACCTTACACGGGTCCTGATGGTTCTGGACAAGCCAATCCTCTGTAACCATGCTGGGGGTGGACAACTGTTTCTTGGTCTCCAAGTGGTCATTCAGGCACTTCAGATTGCCCAGGTTTTCAATCTCCACACCTTTGGGCTGGTTTCCCTGACAGTTGGTACAGGAGTCAGTCTTGACAAGCCAATCATTCACATTATAGGACTGGAACAAGAGCTTAAACTTCTCACTGGTTTCACGACTGTCATTCTTAGGCTTCCGCAGCTTATGGGATTCCTGGGGAGTCACTAGCCAATCTGATAGGTCCATCTCATCTTGATCAGGAAGCTCTTGATCTCCAACCTTTTCCATTTCAGTGGAGAAAGAACTAGTAGTGGAATGGCTGTTACACTTTTGATAACTTGGTTTTTCACTCTTGAGGAGCCAGTTTTCTAAGCCCTTTAGGTTTCCCCAGACATTACTGAAGAAATTGCAGGCTCTGGGAGAAGTCTACACAAAAAGTACACAGTATTAGTTTGACAGAATAATTATGACTGCTTGGGAGATTCTGTCTGCACTTTTTTTTGAAACGAACTCTTGCTCTGTCACCCAGGCTGGAGTGCAGTGGCGCAATCTCAGCTCACTGCAAGTTCTGCCTCCCAGGTTCACGCCATTCTCCTGAAGTAGCTGGGACTACAGGTGCCCAACACCACGCCCGGCTAGTTCATCAAATTCTTGAGCCCCTACTGCATGCCAGATGCTAAAGTGGTTTTTGTTTTGTTTGTTTTTTTATTTTTTTGAGACAGAATTTCACTCCATCACCCAGGCTGGAGTGCAGTGGGGCAATTTTGGCTCACTGCAGCCTCCACCTCCCAGGTTCAAGCAATTCTGTAACCAAAAACTTAACAATGACAGATACTACTACTGATTAGTAACTAACCCCACCTACTGCTGCGTCTACTGTAGAAACAATAAAAGCAGCAACAGACCTGACTGTTCTCCAAGGTCTGCTTTTGGGTGAGCCAGTCCTGGGGGTTGGTGCTAGGTATGTAAGGACCCTGATGACCACTGGCAGGTTTGCTTCCGAGGAGCCATTCGCTGAGAGGGACAGCTACAATACCGGATGCTGACTTCTGTTAATCATTTAACAAGGAATGTCAAATGCAGTAGAAAGTTCACCAGAAAAGGAGAAGAGCCACTCTCTAATCTTGGCTTGCCACTGACCCTGGGCAAGTCATGTGCCTTCCCAGAGCCTCAATTTTCACAATTATAAAACAAGAGACATAGTTGATCTCTAGGGCTCTTCTCAACTAAAACATCTAGAATCCTTTATTCACATTGCCATTCCTTTAGAAATAAATCATCTCTACAAATTATAAACAGGATCCCTCACAGAGAACCAGTATCAGTAAGACAGCTAATGATAATTTCCTGTGAACTGATTGATAATTACTTTGTCTGTTAGCCCCAACAAGATATCTAAATTTCTATTTGGCATTAGATCTCAAGGGAAGCATTCAATTTCATAAACTAACTCATTGCCACTGGTGCCTTTTTACAAATAGTAGTATTTTTTAATGCTATACAAAATGGAAAGGAAATATAAGCCAAGTAATGACTCAATTACCAAAAACAAAATGGTATTTTACCTGCTCTGGCATTGGGATATAGCCTCTCTTCTCCAGGAAGGGCCCAATATTTGATGAACTAGCATGAGCCATCAAGTGCTCAGGAATTTGCTATGAAACGAGATAATTTAATCATGTTATTTATGCTATGCTGCCAAAAAAGTGAAATTATAATTCCAAATTTCAAAAATGTTAAAGCATAACCATTTCATTAGAAATATTGTTAACACTAAATTCCATGACTTACAAAGTAGTTATCAAATTTGAGAATACTCTACCACATAACTATTATATAAAAAATCTTCACCAGAATTGGTTGTATTACCACTTTTAACAAGACCCAAATGTTTGGTTCTTTATTAAAAACTATTCAAGCCATAAATTTTACAAAAAAAAATCAGAAGTATTTGGAGAGATACATGAGGCATTCCAAAAGAGTATCACTGAGTCTGTACTACATTCCAAGAACTAGCAACCTAGGCAACTTAAGCAGAACATGAATTTTTTTTTTTAGGCAGAATCTCACTCTGTCGCCCAGGTTAGAATGCAGTGGCATGATCTCAGCTCACTGCAACCTCCGCCTCCCGGGTTCAAGCGATTCTCCTGCCTCAGCCTTCCAAATAGCTGGGATTACAGGCACCCAGTTAATTTTTTTGTATTTTTAATAGAGACAGGTTTTCACCATGTTGGCCAGGCTGGTCTCGAACTTCTGACCTCAAGTGATCCGCCCTCCTCGGCCTCCCAAAGTGCTAGGATTACAGGCATGAGCCACCACGCCCAGCTGAGAACATGAAATTTTCGAAACTAATCAAATTCTCAAGAAAGTCACTACTCATAGTAATTTTTTTTAAGACCAGCTGTGATGCCACAGATATGAGAAGTGCCCAATGAAGCATATGCGATTACTCACAATGGTTTTGAGAGACCCAAATGTGGTGATGGTCTGGCGCAGAGCAGCTGTGTCAGCTTCAAAGAGCAGGACAGTTGAATCTTCAGGCTTAAGGGTCAAACTGTCCAGTCTGGGGAAAAAAACCAAATTGGCTATTTTTAAGGAATATCTGTTTCATCAACTTCACCCAAAAGTCAAATTGTGAGTAATTTTAAATGATTACACTTCTCTAAGAAACTCAACCAAAGGTAGATGGCTTATTCATGTATCAGCAAGTATAATATTAAATACATAAAGCAGAATGATCTTATCCTAGCAACATGCAAGTTAAATACAACACATGCAATGAGTTACAAAATTGACTTTCTTTTAGTATACCAAAGTTAGAGAGTCAAAAGGTAAAATAAGCAAAAAGGGTTGTTACCTCTCCAGGCACACAGAGACTTGATTGGCTAGATCTTTGTTTTGGGTACACTCCAGTTGATGAGTAAGACAATTGAACTGGCCCAATAACTAAAAGAAAAATGAAACCATCTAGCCACAATGATACCAAAAGCACCAGATATACTCAAGTTACCAAACAGAACTTGAGATTAAACTTTTATCTGATCTATATTAACACTGCATTACAAGGAAGATACTCTCTGGCAACCAGAAGCCATGCTCAAACCAATTCTAGCCATGCAGTCACCTTACCCAGTAGAGCTGCTGAGCCTGCTGTTGAAGCGTCTCCTCTTTAAGCTGATAAATAAGGTCTACCTGTTCATACAGCCACACCTCACGGCTTCTAAGACATTCCAGGTGACGGCTTATGCAACTGTGAATCTGAGCTTTGACCTAAGAAACACATACATGTTAGCTTCCTAGTGTTATAATCCCAAAGAATGATGTTTCCCGCAGAATGGTGAGGTTCTTAAACTTTTTTGGGGCGGGGGAGGGCTTGGGGGGGATCACAAATCCTTTTTAATATCCAACGACATCTATGAAGTATCTCCCCAGAAAAAATGCGTATTTTCAAGATTTTGCCTATAATTTCACGGTTTAGTGTTCCAAAGCCCACCCAAGGACCCACTAAAGCCCTATGGACCCCAATTTAAGAATCCCAGCCATAAAGGCATACCTAAACTCTAAAATCCTCCTGCAATACCCATCCTTCTAAGAGGATTAGGTTTAATTTGGGTGTCCTAATCGAGAGAAAATACAAGAATGTACCAGGAAATGCTGATCCCCCTCAGTTTTCCACATAATTTAAAAACCTATGGTTTTACAAGTTTATCAGCAGAATAAAGACAGAGTATTACTTAATAGCTAGCCCCTTATCTCTTTTCTCACCCCACAGAATGAGCAGTCCATTTACAGCAGAACAATTTAGTAAAGAGATGTGCCACCACATGTCAATAGCTAGAAGACCATTAGGGTGGACAATTTAAGTAAAATTATAAACTAATGTTTCTGGAAGCATAAACAGTGATTCAAACAGGGCTAAATATAAAAATCCCAAGGGAAAAAGTCAAAACAGGCCATAAATTATCCATGACAATACACATAAGAAACTATATTTTAAAACACATTTTTTTTTTCTGTTTAATAAAGTTGTGTTTCAAAGTCACAACACACACAACAACAAAATACTACTGGAACCAACAACAGATTTCACTCTGGCTTGCCCTAACAGATAGTCAACAGAACAATGGCATTAACCAGTTAAAAGATGACGGGGAGGATGCTCAAGTGCATCCTTCATGCAATCAAGAGGACACAGCTGAGAGGATACTGCTCACTCATTTCGTATTTTACTGGTTACAGTGCCTGAGGAATCACACAGAGGAGTAATCAAAAATGCATGCTGAATAGAATTTTCTAGAATGGCACAGGGTCTTCCAGACTCTTCTAGCACCTGCCTTATTTGCCCTTGGGATGAAAGGCACCAGTGTATCAGGCAACTGACTGGGACCAAGTAGACCACGCAAGGCATGGGGTGAAACTTTTGGTGGCACAGAGAAACCAAGTCCTTGGCCATGCTCTAACCAGCCCTGTGCCAAGAGTCCAGACAAGAGAAGAGAAAAGCACATGTCACACCTCTCGCAAGTTATCTTTAATTTGCTGTTCAGCCCGGAGAACTCCACCAATAGCAAGTTCCAAGTCCCTCCGTGCGTCACTACACCTCAAAAGGGGTTCTCTATTACTGGAGCTGCCACTCTGGTCTTGGAAGGTATTCATTCTCCTCACTGCTCCTTTAAAAGAAAAAAATATATATAAATAGCACCATAATTACAACCAAAAACCACCTTTCAATCATCCCTCAAATGATCATTCCAGCCAACTCCCATTACTAACTACTTAGATTACTTTCCAACACTGGAGCTAGCACATAAGATACTCTTAATAAATATTGTCTCCTCCCTTCCCTCTACCACTGTTCCTGCCATAAAACTCTATAATCTACTTTAGTAACACTTTCCATGTGAATAGCTATTTCTGGAAAAATACACTAATTGTCCTGAATCAACAGAGCATACAGTGTCCTGAAAAGTTAAAAGCCAACATTAGAATATAATTTTCTATTTATAACACACATATAGTCATATGAGGTATGTGTTCCACTTTGTAGATTTAGAGATGAAGACTAAAAGGTACAGAAGGATCTTTGATTACTTTGAAAATACGCTGCAAACAATCAAGTTTAGAATACTGTTTAGAAGATAGAATTTTTATTTTCCCCCTTTAAGGTAGAACTTTTTTTTTTATTTAGGAAGAACTTAAGAATGACTTCACAGCTAGGAAGCTCTCAAAAATATAACACAGGGCTGGGCACGGTGGCTCACACCTGTAATTCTAGTACTTTGGGAGGCCAAGGTGGGTGGATCACTTGATCCCACAAGTTCTGGACCAGCCGGGGCAAAATAGCAAGACCTCGTCTCTACAAAATACAAAAATTAGCCACATGTGGTGGTGTGCACCTGTAGTCCCAGCTACTTGGCAGGCTGAGGTGGGAAGATCACCTGAGCCCAGGAGGTCGCAGCTACAGTGAGCCGTGATCACACCACTGCACTCAAGCCTGGGTAAGAGGGTGAAACTCTGTCTCAAAACAACAAAAAAGAATATAACAGATATAGAGATACATGTTTTTTATATAGAGAATATATGTAATATATAATACATAAAAGAATGTGCATTATATATAACAGATTATATGTGACAAAATGATTTCATATGATTCTCATATAAAGGAGAAACAGAAATCCGTAAATACAGAGTTTTCTAAAAAGCTCGCGTTTAGGAGCGATAGGAAACAGAAACGGGAAGAACAGCATTAACGATACAATGAGACTGCAACACAAGAGTGTCAGTAAAGCCATGAAGTAAAACTTGACAAAAGCTACTGGAAGAACAATGACATGATTTTTAAACACTGAGAAAATGACAGCAGTGATTACTAGAGCTCAAAATAGGTTCACTAAGCCCTGTGATACTAGTTATTTCCTTTTGGATTGTTTTACTAAACCAGCAAGTAAAGGTAATGCTGTAGACACCAAGGGATGACAGAAGACTTGTGGCAAGACTATATATCACTGTGGACAAAGTGAGTATCAGCTAAAGAGAAGCACAATTAAACTGAATAAGAAGATATTTTTTACAAAATACTCAAAGGATGACAGACTAAGGCCAGTGTGTAAAGTTTTTAGAGGCACATCCGTGTTTTTTCTAATTACTTGTATGAAAACATAGAAGACAAACATTAAAGCTGGAGGTAACATGGGGCTGTGACAGAAGCAGATCCCAAAACAATCTCTACACAGCTGTTCAATCTTACAAAACAAAAGGTAAGTTTTTCACTTTAATCAAGGAGGGCAAGGAAAAGAATATTTTCCACCCTTTTTAAAGGGTGGAAATCTTTAACTGAAAGTAAATTCTCTATGAATTCGCAGAGTGCTGGGTCTGTGGGAAAAAATAACTTACATACTATTTGACTACATTTACCAAAAGTATAGTGTTTGTCACAGGATTAACCTGTTCCATGTTTATTAGACTAAATTCAAAACTTATTTCTGAGTAACACGCTTTAGAAGAGGACACTTAGAAAAGGGAACGAGGCCTCAAAACCATGAAAAACTTCTCCAGGAAGGAAGGCTGTTTAGCCTAGATAAGAGACGTCTCCAGCAGGACATGATTACCATTCTCAAGTACGTGGAGACCTGTCAACTAGAAGAATTAAATTTGTTTGGAACAGACACAAGGGGGTAAAAAAGGTTAATAGGAGGCATGTTAGGCAATATATCAAATAACTTCCTAACTGTCCTGAAAGCAATGACTTTCTCGGAGAAGCCAGCTTTGGCATGAAAAGTGGCCTACCCAGGGCAGTCTTCCAAGTGGCTGACTGCCCATTTGAGACAAAGGAACTTTGCCAGGCCTTGACTGCATCTTTAAGACTAAGTTTAGGGCCAGATGCCTAGCTGAAAGCTGGATAGAGACAAAAGTGGTGAGTTCCTTCCTCAGAAATAATGTATTCTGAGAGAAGTAGGAAGAACAGCAAAACAAACTTTCTGTCTACTATCTCAGCAAAACACTCTGATTCAGGAACTAGAATTTCTACAAGAAACTGAACAATTCAGGAAATTTTTAAACTTCCCCTTGCTGATTTTGTCTCATCAGTCTCTTTTTCCATAATCATCTCTTAAAAAGAAAGGGTTGCCTTAATTGGATTTCACAGAAATCCCTGTGGAAATTTTTCCAACCCTGGACACACCAACAGTGGTTACCTTGCATCCTCCTTTTGCATGCCATAAGCTGCCTGTGTTAGGCAGAAGCGTTAGTGTGCACTTGGAACTCACTGCAGGGACTATAAAAAATACCTGCATCACACGGGTGAAATGCTGACTCCGATTTGGAGAGCTGGAGTGTGACGGGCTGCTTCACTTTGCACTTAGGTCAGTCATGCAAGACATGTTTAGCAGTCTTTCAAATGTGTTACCCAGCCTTCTTCACCTGTGCCAAATTTCCCACTCTTAGATCCTCACCATTTGTGTGGAACACCACAATGTCTAGCACAGTGTAAAATTTAATCAGTAAAATTGTTGCTTCACAATGTCAAAATTCCAGAATTCTGGAACATACAGGAGACAAACTCAAACACATACAGTGCTGACTGTACTACTAGATTCCTAAAGCAAGTACTCTCAATTCAATCAAAAGTATTAATATTACACAATAAGAGTAGAATATAGCAAGAGTTCACACACTGGGCTTTCCCCTTATTAGCTATAGACAGAATGTAAGATGAGATTTAAAAGTTACAAAACTGATTTTTCCACACACAGTTATCACATTTTTTCAAATTAAAAGGAGTATTATCCTTCAAAAGTCATCTTGAGAACTCATTTGTCAGCCACGAAGAAAACCTGTTTCATTTCTTTATGGTAAGTCCCAGGATGCTTGCCCCTTTGTTGCCTTTGGCTCTCTCTGTCCCTCCTCCTCCCTGTGGCGCAGTTAGAGCACTGTCAGCTTTCACAGCCCAGATGCCAAGAAAGGAGCTTTGCAAACACTTGCCCTTTTGCACTGTGATGAAGAGGAAACCTTCAGAGCTGAAATGAAGAGCCCCAACCATGGGTGAATTCAAATCAAAATGAGTTGAAGCCTAAGCCAGCTGTACGAAATGTTACATCCAAAGAGACTGGTATGAGGTAACTAGCTCGCATGGCCATTTTCAACAGTTATTCACCATTTGTTTCAGGTTCAAGAGCCAGAGTGGCAAGCATGACCATCAAGAGATCACTCTGGAGTCTGACAAACCTGAGTTCTGACTGTGTCTCCAAGCTTGAGACCCCTGAGCTAGTAACATAACCTCTCTGGGCCTCAATTTCCTCAGGAAAAAGGGAGACAAGGATGGTAGCTACAGAGGGGCTGCAGTAAGGTTAAAGTGAGACATTATTTGTATAGCAGCACTTAGCCTAGCGCCTGCATACCATAAGCCCTCCACATTACAGTGGTTATTGTTATCAGGTTTAGATGACAGGCTGTGAATAGGATCTGACAGAATCCTTTAGTCATTTATCAGGGCTATGACCTTGCACCATTTGCCCTTGTGGAACCTAACTTCCTAATTCATATGTGAGGAATACAGACTCACAGACTTAGGGGGAAGGAGATGGTGATTATTTAATAAATATTAGATTTCCATCGAGTCCTTCACTATACAGCACAGCAAAAGGCAATCTTTTATTTACTCCAAAAACTCAATAGTCTAAATCCTCTAATACATACCAAGTATGGATACTTTTGACTGTTTTCTTACCTGTAAAAAGACTGGACCAAATCAGCTCTGATCCTAATATTCAAATCAAAAAAAGATTACTAAAAATGTCTTTTTATCTTCACCATTATAATCCAAAATATTGCCTTACCATCTTCAAAACAGGACTGCCTTCAATGTTCATGTTGCAGACAACATTAAAAGTTTAAGTGCTTTCTAAAACTTCCCTGCCTCTAGGATCCCTGTCCTAAATTTGGGGGTGGAGGAAGTAAAGGAGGAGGAGAGCAACATACATACCCTTCTAACGAATAACAAAACCTGGAGTTTCCTCAACGAGGAACTCCTTAAACTATATATGCCATCCTTACACAATGCTTTGCACAAATCTATTTGTAAAGTCTGAAGATCATGGGACCAGAATTGAGCAACTAACCACAAATGAAGCTAAGTCATTACTGTATGGCTTAACCATAAAATTTCCAAAGAGCTGTAACTCTTGTGACCCATACAAACTACAATTTAAAGCTGAAAAATAGCTCCTCACAAGCCTCTTTAAAAAAATAAAAAATAAAGCTGAAAAAATCTTGGCCATCTCTTTAATATAACACTCTTATTCTATAGATGAAGCCACAAAAAACCCAGATAGTTTAAGTGACCCATCTGAAGGGCCACAGCCAGAAGGGGTAAGATTTGGGTTCAGAACACAGTTCTCGCCGGGCGCGGTGGCTCAAGCCTGTAATCCCAGCACTTTGGGAGGCCGAGACGGGCGGATCACGAGGTCAGGAGATCGAGACCATCCTGGCTAACACAGTGAAACCCCGTCTCTACTAAAAATACAAAAACTAGCCGGGCGAGGTGGCGGGCGCCTGTAGTCCCAGCTACTCGGGAGGCTGAGGCAGGAGAATGGCGTGAACCCGGGAGGCGGAGCTTGCAGTGAGCTGAGATCCGGCCACTGCACTCCAGTCCCGGCGACAGAGCGAGACTCCGCCTCAAAAAAAAAAAAAAAAAAAAAGAACACAGTTCTCAAGGTCTAGTCCTGGGTTCTCTCTCCCAGATGAACTTGTTCTTCCTTTAGTGTATTATCACCCATAAAGTATTTTTATTTGCCAACACTAGAGATTAAAATTAACATTCCAATGGATTACTATTGAAATAACTTCCATTAAGATTTTCGGTCAATTTTCATAGTCCTCAGTAAATTACAACCACAATTGTTCAGAATCTTCTGCCTTGGATAACACAAACAAAAATAAGCAGTACTGGTCGGGTGTTCACACCTGTCATCCCAACACTTTGGGAGGCCGAGGTGGGCGAATCACCTGAGGTCGGGAGTTCGAGACCAGCCTGAATAAACAAGGAGAAAGCCCGTCTCTACTAAAAATACAAAATTAGCCGGACGTGGTGGTGCATGCCTGTAATTCCAGCTAATCAAGAGGCTGAGACAGGAGAATCACTTGAACCAGGGAGGCAGAGGTTGCAGTGGGCCGAAGTCACAGCCATTGCACTCCAGCCTGGGCAACAGGAGCGAAACTCCGTCTCAAAAAAAAAAAAACCAAATAAATCAACAGTACCCTTGTATGTCATGATAAGCTCAGAAAAACCAAAACACTGCCAAATACCAATGCAAATGGTTTTGATTCAACGTCTGTATCACAGCCACTCCAGGCTTCATTTGTCTGTAAGAATGAAAGGTCAGACTAGATCATCTCTAACCTCACCTTCCAGCTCTCACATTCTCTGCCCCCCTTGCCACCTGCCCCTCCCCCTCCAAAGACCTCTACTTTTTACTTATTTGCCTGGCATCCTAGTCATTGCTAAAAGGCCAAGCGCAGCATCTATCCACAGGATACCTATGTATTCTATGAATACCACACTCGAAATACTAACTGAACAATTTGGTTCTTTGATGAGACAACCTGCATTAGACCATCTGTAAAGCTTTTAGTTTAAAAAAATTATAAATTAAAAAATAATTTGCAATTTTACCTTGAGACTTTTTTCACTTCACACGTTCTTTCTTCCCTCTTTTTTAAAAAGGTTGTTTTTTATACAACTCATTAACTCAAGGATTATATACATGTTACCCTAGCCCCAGCCCACTTTAAATTCCTTATCAAGACAAGCAGTTTCTGAAATCCAGAACCTGGTTCTCTGTAATCTTTTTAAAACCACACAAACAAACGTTAATATCGCAACAGATTTAAAATAAGGTCATAATAAATTCACTATTGAACATTTTAAGATTTAACACTTCAGAGTTTACTAGGCTCAGATTTGTCCACCTTTACACAAGTAAACGAGAGCAATAAATCCCAGCACATCAATTTTCTAAAGTAGTAACTGAAAACCGACCGCAAGGCGTTTCTAATTCGAAAGCAACATTGACTCATGCGGCTTTCTAGATTTCCCAAAAGCCCTTTCCGAACGGCCTCAGTGGCCTTCACCCTCTCCCTCACCCTCACCCTCGCCCTAGCCCCGGTCGCCGTTTTGCACGCATGCGTGCAGTCAGCCGCGGGGTCCTGGCTCCCGCCCGGCGCCAGCCCTGCAAGGCTACCGGCGGCCTCAAGGGCTCCCGCTACGGCCCCTGGGCTGCCAGACATACCTCACAGGCCAGGTCACCGACGCGCCAGCTGCCCGGCAAACAACACGCTGCTTTACTGCTGACCCGAGTGCGGAAGGTCCCCGAGCCGGGCCGCGCCCCGCCAGCGCGTCACACGGCGGCCACCAGCGAACTGGAGCACTCAAGCCGGGGCCGGGGAGGAGCAGAAAACTCCGCCCACTGTTGCCCTGCTCCCCACCAGTCCCCGCTGGCGCACGCGGCCCCCGGGCAGCTCCCTCGCCGCTGGGCCTCTTCGCTAGACGCCTGCTGCCCCCGCCCGGCTTGTCAGGGTAAGGCCAGCTAGAGGGACCTAGGATGGCACCTGGGGCTCCTCTCCAGCCAGCCTCTCCTTTCCCCGACTTGGTCCACCCCATAATGGGCCCAACTCAATGAGAATTACATGAACCATAATGAATTAGATGAACTAAAATGTTTAGGACAGTGCCTGGCATATAGCACTACCTACCTGTGACTATCATGCTTATGGTACTTCTAGCTTTCCCTTTTCTCCGAGATAATCCTCATAGCCTGCATAGGCAATCAGGCCAAAAGATGAAATCTAGACAACGTTGTAACTGTATTACTTTTTAGTCGATCTTTTGAATGTAAAATATTTGCTCTTTTCTATGAATATAAAGCTATTTTTGTTAATAGAGTAAAGCAAAATCGCATGAGAAACACCAAAGGAGAACACTAAAGAACCATTACCCTAAATTAAGTATCCCTTGGATTTCAGATGAACAGAGTGGAAATGCCTGCTTTGTCTGTGATGCATACAATTTCTGGGACCCCAATCCAGGCATTCATTATCAAAAATAAGAAAATTTCTCCCTAATTCCAAATGTCTTCATTGGATAATACATTTCATAAAGACACAAAAAAACTAGACATACTTCCGAATGACTAAAGTTACAATTTTATGGTCCTTTGTACTAATTTACATCAATGGCAACAAAGAAGGAATTCTTAAGTCTATGAAAATATAACTGATGTCAGGAACTTTCATCTATTTTATGTGCCTCTGAAAAACGGCTGGTCACAATGTAAATACAAAGAAACTTTGTTGGCCATCACCTACTTAACCGATGGTCTCTGTTCCCTCTCTAAAAGATCCTGACCAATGCCCCAGCACAGTAAAGTCTTCAGCTACTGTATATTTTCACTGAGTTTCACAGCTATATTCATTTGTGTTTCTCCTCAAGCCAGCTGTAGCCGTTACTATGATGATGTGATTTATTAAACATTACATAAACATAAAAAGACTAAGGAGAAAGAAAATCATAAAAATCTAAAATTCTGCACTCAGACCACTTTACACATAGATTTTACTCCCTTATGCTTCAGTATTTGACCTTGTGTCTTTATAAAATGTTTAGGTTCTAAAGGGGAAAAATGCATAACGTATTTTACCTCTCTTCTGCTTCAAGAATTTCTATGCTGTCTCAAAACAACAACCATCCATCCCAAGTAGATCATCTCATCTAAGGCAGCACAGCTCTCCTATGGCTCCCCATTTGCCTACAGGATAAAGTCCAAATTTCTTTTAAAAGCAATAAGGCTCTGAGTTAGGGTTCTCCAGAGAGATGGACCATTATATAGACAGACATAGATATAGACATAAAGATACATACAGACATAGATATGAGAGGGGATTTATTAGAGGATCTGGCTCATGTGATTAGGAGGCTGAGACGTCCCACGACAGGCTGTCTGCAAGCTGGAGACCCTGGGATGCCAGTACCATGGCTCAGTCCAAGTGCAAAGGCCGCAGAACCAGGAAAGCAGATGGTGTAAATCTCAGTCTGAAGCCAACGGCCTGAGAACCCAAGGGACCACTGACACAAGTCCTGAAGCCCAAAGCCTGGGGAGCCTGGAGTTCTACTGTCCAAAGACAGGACAGGAGGAATGTATCCCAGCTCCAGCAGACAGATCTGCCTTTTCAATGTTTTTGTTTTCTCTGGGCCCCAGCAGATTGGATGGTGCCTACACACACAGGTGGATTTCCCCCCACCTAATCCACTCTGATTCATACCCTAATATCCTCTGGAAATAGATACACCTCAAAATAACATTTCACCAGGTTTCTAGTTTCCTTATCCAGACAAGTTGACACCTAAAATTAACCATCACAGCTCTCTATTTCCTAGCCTCACTGTGGCTCTCCTGCTGTCTCCCAGAACAGCTCCCACACCCTAATCTACTGGACAGCTGTTCTATGCATAGGATAGTTTGGTTTATCTTGTGCAGCTTGGCTATGCCAGCTCTCTCTGCCAGCAATGCCAGTCTCTCCTCTTCTCCCTACCTGTCTGCTTTTCAAGTCACCATCACTAACTACAAAGTCTTTCCTGACAGAGCACCTCATTCCTCAATACTTTTGGCCAGTAGACTTGGCTGCTCCCTCCTGCATGACCACTGTAATCTGTATGGGTTTCCGGCAGGACGCCTGTAACACGTTACCCTATTGTTACATGCCTGCCTCCTTAGCCTGAGGGCTCCATGAGAGAAGAAACCATGTCTTATTTATTTAATAGCTTTGTACATCCTAATACTGAGCAGACAGCCTGGTAGCGGTACCTTGGCATTACCAACCGTTCACATTCTATGTGTGCCACTGAATCGACATAAAGAGAATGTACCTGGCATTGTACAATGCTTTGCCCTAAATTCAACAGAGGCCTAAGACAAAAATTTTGGACAAACGGATGAATATATAATAAATTAATGTTTAGGTTCAGACTTGCCACAGTAAGTATGGTATAGTTCTGCTTTAAACATAGATAATCAACTTGATGTCCCACTAAGGCCTGTATTAATGCAGGAAGGTTTTTTCAGAGAAAGAAAATGTTTCTAGCACAACTATTACTTTTGGGATTTTTTCAAACAAGACAAGGCTGGCAAGGGTGTTGCCACTGAAAGTATGATCCCAGAATAAGTGCTGAGATAGTATCTTTCCTGCTAAGCTCAGCTTCATGGATTCACACAAACAGCAGCAAGACTGTGGTTTAAAGGGGACACATTTACTGTATTTTACAGCCAACTCTGGATGTTTTCTTCAGAGTTGGCGGTACCACAGAAATTCTAACTGAATTTCAAGTTGAATATTGGGGGGACGATATTCAACTTGACTTCTTGCCATAATATAATGAAGGATAGGAAAACATGTTACTTACCTACTATCACAGTAATAATGCCATTTTATCCTGATTTTATATGGCAAACATTTTGTGGTTCTCCCTATAGAAGCCAACAAGTGATAAAATATTAGTATTTTCCCTCCTCTAAAGCCTGGAGGACTAGCAATAATGCCAAAATAAAGCTCAAAACACACCTGAGATTATCTTCTTTTGAAAGCTGTAATTGTCTCAGTATTAAGACTTCTCACCCATGACCAAACTGACAACAAAACCTTTTAACTTATTTTGTGAGCTACTCACTACTTCACTGAACCAAACTGCCATATTTGTAGAGCGCTTAGGTAATGCTGCATAAGAGGCATATTAAGCCCCAAAGGTGTCCCCAAACACACTGCTAACCCCAAAGAGGAACATCTTGATTAATTAAGTCAAGCAAAACTAGGGATGACAACTTGGGATAAGAATGACTAACAGTGTACAGTCATTCATATCAGAAGTTAAGCACTGCAATGTTACGATTTAACAATCAAAGAAGATAAGCTAAGAAGGACAATATGGCAGCTCCTCTAAATGACATGCATGGAGATAGTATAATGCCTACTAGCTAGAGCAACAGTGGTCAACTGGACCCCCATTCCAGCCTAGACCGCCGTATCGTTCATGTGCGTTCTATGTTGAAGCAATGTGTCCAGACATAATTACATGAAAACAAAGTCAAAATGAAAACCTTGGATGAAAATTTTAAAAGAACTAAAAAATAGCAAGAAGAGTAATAAAAAATGTCATGGCCTTCTACAGTTCTTCCATGAAACTGAACTTAACCCAATGCATACATTTGGTTGGGTGGTCTGTTACAGACACTTTAGGCTTGCCTTTGCAACCTAACCAGTATGTGAACAGAGGCAGTGAATTCACTGCTGATTTCAGTAATGCTTGAGAAAGTGCTCTCTGAACCAGCAGCACATTCCACTGTATATCCTGAAGAGTGACAAATCTTCATTTTCTGAGGCTAGGTATACTTTGTGGAAAGATCTGATGACTAGTATATGTAAAGCACTTAAAATAGTGCCTGATGCACATAAGAGCTATGTAAGTATTAGCTATTTTTATTACTTTTTGTCAAAGAACAGGATATAACAAAGAAAGACATAAAGTTCATCAATTTCATTACCATCATCTCTCTCTAGGACTCCTGCAGAAACCTCATGACTGCTACCTACTCTTCCCCTCTACCCCTACTCTTCTCCTCCTGCTGCTCCTTTAGCATAACAAGGATGCTTCTGCCTCAGGGCCCTTGCACTTTCCTCCAAGTATCAAGCCCAGGCCTTAACTTCCTTCAGGTGTCTGCTCAGAGGTCATCTTCTCAGTGAGGCCATTCCTCACCATCTTTTATTTTTAAAAGTCTTGCCTCCACTCCCCGTTAATATGCTTTATCACTCTCCATAGTACTAACCACAATCTGGCACGTAGCAACCATTTATTTTCTGATCTCCCTTCAGAAAACATACTAGAAGGTAAATTCCACATGGTGGGGGCCTTGTCTTTTTGTTCACTGTTGTATAGTATGTGTTCAATAATTAATTACTGAGTAAATGAATTCAGTAAGTATTTACATCTAGTCTACTATGTGCCAAGCCTTTTTTTTTTAAACTCATTCTCTCAATTAGCACTCACAAACCATTAAAGTGGCTATTATCATCACCATTAATTAAAAAAAAAAAAAAGCAGACTTGACAAGGTTAAATATATTACCTACAGTCATAAAGTAGAAGAGCCAAGATTTAATCCCAGATCTGAGTCCAAAGTCCCTAACCATACCGGGTATGTTGAAGGAATCATTAAGTATTAAGGTATTATGTATTCATCCAACAACTATTTATGGAGTACCTAAACTGCCACTACTGTGATAGTCCCTGAGAACACAATGGTGAACTTGCCACCTAGAGGAGAACTCATGTCACAGATTTGCCAACAAAGCAGAAAATACTAATTCTTTGAAATAAGAGACAGAGTTCAAAGTCCATCAGCAGCAGCAATGACTGGCTCTGAATGCTAACACTATATGAGGGAAAGTATTATAAAACACTAACTTAGGGGCCGGGCGCGGTGGTTCAAGCCTGTAATCCCAGCACTTTGGGAGGCCGAGACGGGCGGATCACGAGGTCAGGAGATCGAGACCATCCTGGTTAACACGGTGAAACCCCGTCTCTACTAAAAAAATACAAAAAATAGCAGGGCGTGATGGCAGGCGCCTGTAGTCCCAGCTACTGGGGAGGCTGAGGCAGGAGAATGGTGTGAACCCAGGAGGCGGAGCTTGCAGTGAGCTGAGATCTGGCCACTGCACTCCAGCCTGGGCAACACAGTGAGACTCCATCTCAAAAAAAAAAAAAAAAAACCAAAACAAAACAAAAAACTAACTTAGGGACTCTCAAACCGGGGGAGGGATATGTGTCAGGATATCCTATGGAGTTTTATGAAACCCCTACACAGGCTCCTGAGATTCTGGCACAGCTATGCTGATTTAATAAAAACAGGGGTCAGGGGTATCATGTAGTTCTAAAATATCTTCTCCCCCTTTGAGAAGGACGTCTTCCTTTCCTTCAATAGCTCAACATGTTTTTTCTATTTCCGAAATGCCTGTTTGCACAAAGGTAATAATGTGATTGTAGAGATTTATTTAGATAAAAAGTATCACAAAACTTTCAAAGAGTAGGATTTTCCTCAGAGACCCAAGGACAAAGGCTCCCTGGAAGGGAGGGAAGGAGAAAGTGAAAGGAATGTTATTGTGCTGGACTTTACATATATTATCTCATTTACTTATCTGAACAAATCTGCAAGCTAGCAAATCTTCAAATGAGAAAACCAAGTAAACTGCCTAAGCCACAGGGCAGCAAATGAATCTCCCTCCATTGCATCATTAGGGTAAGTCTTTCTCAAACGGTCTCATGTACTTTAAAGTTTGGAAATGTCACACTAGGATCTCGGTACAGAAATGGGCCAACTATGACTTCCTGTGCCATCCTCATTCCAATAAGTAACTCAAGAGTCTCTGTAAACTTAGTTCCAAATTACCAAGTGCGTGGTGGAAAGCTAAGTCCATCCAAAAGGCAGTTACTATGGTGAACCCGACCCTGATTAGATAGAAACAAAAAGGCACAGTTAAAAAGAAAAACGCTCTGCCCGTGGGGTCAGATAAATTCTGGTACTCTGACTTCTGTCATTCTACTTCTGCCACTCTTGATGGCATCATTCCATATTAAATCCCGTGCCACGTAAGCTTATGATTATTGTTGTTCCCAAGAATTTAGTTCCATGAGAATTAGGAGTGTGTCCATTTTTTTCATTGCTATCCTCAACATCCTGAACATAACAGACATCAAATAAATGATTGTTGGTGGATGAACCACTGAATGAGCAAGCCTCACTCTTCTCATCTGTAAAACAGAGATAATCAAGCTACTTTTCGGGATTATTGGGAGAACTAAATGTGACGGTATGTATTTAGCACACAGAGGGCCAAAAAAAAAAAAAACCCCAGTATCTTACTTGTATTTCCACCTGACAAGCTAGAAACGGATTGTGTTCTGGGCTCGTTCGGCAAAACAGACCTTGCCACGCCCCAGATCCAGGCAAGAGGCGAGAGAAATAGGAAACTTGGAGCTGTCACACCTAAAGCCAGGGGAAGGCCGGCGGGGAGCAGGAGGTTTCCGGGCCAGGCATGAGGAGGGTGGGGGAGGAAAAGACAGGCCCGGGGCCGGCGTGTAGCGGGAAGGGGAGAAGGCAGGCCCGGGCCCGGCATGTGGAGGGAAGGGGAGAAGGCAGGCCGGGACCGGCCGGGCAGGCAGGAAGAGGTGCCTGGGCCTGGCGTGTGGAAGGAAGGGGAGAAGGCAGGCCGGGCCCGGTGTCGGTCAGGTCGGGAAGGGGACGGACAAGCCCGGGCCCAGGGGGCCAGCGGTCATCCAGCCTCCACCCGGCCCACGGCGTTCTTACCAGGTCCAAGTGCCTCTCTGGGCGATCCGAGGAGACCTTCGGTGGACTGAGACACAGCCCCACACCAACCTAGTGCCCAAAGGCAGAGTTCTCGCGACAACACAATCTTCCTCGCACGCCTCTTGCCAGACGTCTGAAAGTCTCGCGATATCTCCCCTCGGGTCAGCAGAAGCCCTTGACCGCCCTCTAGAAGGCGCAGAGCGCAGGCGCACACTTTCTCCCGGCCCTTGCACAACGTCCCTCAGCCCCTCGTGAATAAATCGAAATTAAATGAAGCAAATTTTTTTTTAAGGCAAGTTTTGTGCCGAGGACCATTCTAAGTGATTCAAATGCCCTCACAAGGTAGATATTATTTAACTCGAACATTCAGATGCAAAAATGAATATCATAAGACACAAAAGGCCGTATGTTGTATGATTCCACCTTTGCCACATTTGTTTTTCTAAAGTAAATAGGCCGGGCGCGGTGGCTCATGCCTGTAATCCCAGCACGTTGGGAACCGGAGGCGGGCGAATCACGAGGTCGGAAGATGGAGACCATCCTGACTAACACGGTGAAACTCCTTCTCTACTAAAAACACAAAAAATTAGCCGGGCGCGGTGGCGCGCGAGTGTAGTCCCTGCTACTCAGGAGGCTGAGGCAGAATTGCTTGAACCTGGGAGGCGGAGATTGCAGTCAGCCGAGATCGCGCCACTACACTGTCTGGGCGACAGAGCAACACTGGGTCTCAAAAAAAAAAAAAAGAAAAGAAAAAAATACATTGAGTAAATAAATAAATGTCAGAACCCAGATTCTTTATTTCTTTTCTTTTTTCTTTGAGACAGGGTCTGACTCTGTCGCCCAGGCTGGAGTGCAGTGGCGCAATCTCGGCTCGGTGCAGCTTCTGCCTCCTGGGTTCAAGCGATTCTCCTGCCTCAACCTGCTGAGTAGCTGGGATTACCGACGTGCAACGTGATGCCTGGTTTAAAATTTTTTTTCTGTAGAGACAGGGTCTTGCTGTGTTACCCAGACTGGCCTCGAACTCCTAGGCACAAGCGATCCTCCCACCTCACCCAGGATTACAAGCATAAGCCACCACGTCCAGTTTACAGCCCAGATTATAACTCACATTATTTACTTGTGACCAGATGTTAAAATAGCACTTCTTTCTGCATCAGTTTTGACAGAGGTCCTCCATACATGTGGATTTGCCAACAGCTTCCCCACATTCCTCAGCAAAGGAGATGTTCATAGCAGGGTTTTATGGATCTCACCCAAGACTGACTCCTACAAGGGGCAAGGCAACCTCATTAGAAAACAACAGAAGACACAGATTCTGATGCAGAAGCTAAGATAACAGCCATAGGCTGTGAGTGGAAGGAAAGCTGTGGAGAGAGAGGCCCACAAAAGTCCCATGAAAAGTCAGCCTAGAACATGACCTCAGGCAGAAGGAGCCCTTAACTCTCCTGTCCCCCATTGCCTCTCAATTCAGATGCAGCCCCTGGAATGAGACTTTGTATAATTCAAAATGTAACTCAGACCACTTTTTTAAACTATCCGAAGGTGACCAAGAAAGCTTAGGGACCTGTCTAGATTGCTCAACTGGCCCACATAGCATGTTTGAACAGATAGGGGACAGGGGAAAATAAAACATTTTATCAGTTGCCCACCGATTGTTCAACAGATGACTGTTTGCTTATTTCTGATCTGTCGCGTACACACAGCTGACTCCAAGCCCCAGGAGAGCAGGGTTCTCTCCTGAGATCTCTCTGGTTCACTGCTGTATCCCCAGGTCCAGAGCACTGCCTGACCCAGGTGCTCAGTATAGACCTGTTGAGTGAATAGATGTTTTCTACCACAGAAACAATCAAAAGAGAATTGATGTTGTCATTGTTTTAGATGTTTAACGATATGTGGTGATACTCAGTGAGTATAGTTCTGAAACCACCTTGATGTTGTCATTGTTTTAAGCCACTAAGTTTTGGGTGGTCTGTGTGTAGCAAGAGATAACTGATACTGGGGCCTTGCACCCAGGCCACGCTCTATCTGCAAGGCAGAGCCTCTGGCCTTTAATTCCCCTCGGGCTGCATGTGGTCTTGGGGGCACTTTCTTCAGGCTGTCTTGTTCTAAGCTGCTTTGACCTCAAGCAAACACAGAGGAATGTGGGGGACACATCACAGAAGATACTTCCTGATGAAGAGGAAGGAGGGATAAACAGGAACACTGTAAAGGGATCTAATTCCAGCTTGAAGACATACATTGTTTTCATCATTCGCCAGACAGCAGGACACGGGCAGCAGAATGCAGACATCAGAAACAGTAAGAGTGGCAGTGGTCCCCCAAGTAAGGGATGCACAATGATCTATTATAGAGCTTAGGAAAAATAGAACTTTTATTCATATTTATTTTGTTTTGTTTTGTTTGGGTTTGGGTTTTTTTGTTGGTTGCTTGTGTTTTGAGACGGAGTCTCACTCTGTCGCCCAGGCTGGTGTGCACTGATGTGATCTTGGCTCACTGCAACCGCTGCCTCCCAAGTTCAAGTGATTCTCCCGCCTCAGCCTCCCGAGTAGCTGGGACTACAGGTGCCTGCCAGCATGCCCGGCTAATTTTGTATTTTTAGTGGAGATGGGGTTTCACTATGTTGGCCAGGCTGGTCTTGATCTCCTGACCTCAAATGATCCATCTGCCTCGGCCTCCCAAAGTGCTGGGATTACATGCATGAGCCACTGTGCCTGGCCATTCATGTGTATTTTTGTCTCTCTTTTAAAATGTTTTATATTCTTTATGATGTGTATTAAATCAATGCATACACAAGTTATAAATTAAAAGTACACACATATTCAAGTGTTTGCTCAAAAATCTTTTTACTGATAGGCATGGCTACACAATCATAGACCAGAGGAGAATGACGCCTGGCCTGGGAGCCCTGTGCCTACTAGAAGCACATTAGATTATCCATTGACTGACAGAACAGGTCTTTTTTGGGTCCTTCTTCTCCACCACAATATACTTGCAGTCCTCCTTCTTGAAGATTCTCTGACAGTTGTTTTTATCATAACCCACAGGTGTAGAAACACTGTCATTGAGACAAAATGGGGGCCTGTTAGAAGACAAAGGACCCCCAGCACCCCCTCCCCGGTGCCAGCTCTGTTCAGGAAGTCACCCATGCTCCAACTTAAGGGCACCCTTTGGCTGGCAGCCCCAGAGTGTGGCCTCCAGGAACCTGGACCACTTTGTACCATAGAGTCACACAGCCTACCCCTACATTCCATCCTGCAGGCACAGAAGGTCAGCAGTAGGTGCTGACAGGCCCAGGGGCAAGTCTAGCTACTCTGGAAAGTGGCAACTTGTTCCATGCTGGCTCCTCCCACCCTCCCTGTTCAGGAAGCGGCAGCATATTGTTGATAGAATGTGGAAAGGAAACAAATCCCAGCCCTGACTTGGAGGCCTGTTGGCAAAGGAGCTCTCTCAAGCAACCGGAGCAATGAGTCACTCCAGGCCAGTGTCATGGAGCCCAGGGAGAAGCTGATGAAAATCAGAGACCACCTCTAATTGAGCTGCAGTTCATACAAATATTTTGAAGAGTTCTGATGAGATGAGATGAGATGATACTAATGCGAGTATATTTATTATTATTATTATTATTACTTTAATTTTTTGAGACGAATTTCACTCTGTCACCCAGGATGGAGTGCAGTGGCACAATCTCAGCTCATTTCAACCTCCGTCTCCCAGGTTTAAGCGATTCTCTTGCCTCAGCCTCTTGAGTAGCTGGGATTACAGGAGCGCGTTACTACCCCCAGCTAATTTTTATATTTTTAGTGGAGATGGGGGGAGGCGGTCTCACCATGTTGGCCAGGCTGGTTTCGAACTCCTGACCTCAAATGATCCACCCGCCTTGGCCTCCCAAAGTGCTGGGATTAGAGGCATGAGCCACCATGCCCAGCCCAATGCTAGAATATTAAGTGGAAAAATCAGTCCACAAAATTGTGATATAAAATTTGATATCCACTATGTAAAAGAAAAAAAATGTAGAAAAGAGACATAAAGAAATGATGATAGAAGCCGCGGCATGGTGTCACATGCCTGTAATCCCAGCTACTCAGGGGGCTAAAGTGGGACGACAGCTTGATCCCAGGAGTTTGAGACCAGCCTGGGCAACATAGTGAGACCCTGTGTCAATTTTTTAATACAAATAAATAAATAAATAATATAGAATATTAATAGTTATTATCTTTACGTAGTCAGGATTATGAGTACGTTTTTCTTCTTTTTTCTCCTATACTTCCCCATGGTTCTATAATTCATATGTTTTACTTAGAAAATTGGGGGAAATGTCATTTAAAACCTTTCATATTTAAAGGTGATTGCTGGCTGGTAGGAATGTAAAATGGTGCAGCTGCTGTGGAAAACAGCTTGGCAGCTCCTCAATAAGTTAAACAAAAAATTACCATATGACCCAGAAAGCTACTCCTGGGCATATGTCCCAAAAGAATTGAAAGCAGGGACTCAAACATTATATGCCAATGTTTGTATATTGATAAACATTGTATGCTAATATTCAGAACAACATTTCTTACTTTAGCCAACAGGCAGAAGCAACTCAAGTGTTCAACAAATAAATGGATAAGCAAAATGTGGTATGGCCATGCCATGGAATATTATTCCGGCAGAAACAAGAATGAAGTACTGATACATGCTACAACATGAACGAACCATGACAACATGCTGAATGAAATAAGCCAGACACGGAAAGACAAACATCGTGTGAATTATATGAAATATCTAGAGTAGGCAAATTCATAGAGATAGAAAGTAGATTTGAGGTTACCATGGGTTTGGGGGATGGGGAATCTGAGTTATTGTTTAATGGATATAGAGTTTCAGGTTGGAGTCATTAAAAAGATTTGGAAATTAAGTACATTCGTAGTACTCTGAATGTGCTTAATGCCACTGAATTGTACGTTTTAAAATGGTTACACTGACACATTTTATGTAGTATACATTTTACCACAATTTAAAAAAAGGTTAAAAATAAAGTGGTGCTTGTTGAAGAGATACAATTCTTTTAGTTCGTGGTAGGAAGTGAAATGGTGAATCTCTGCTGCCTGTGTGCAAGTACAAGTTGGTAAGGCAAAGGGCGTATTACTGGATGCTTATTTCAATGCAAACCAGACTTAGCTCTATAGATGAAACTGCAAAGAGAGAGAGGGAAGAGAAACTGTCAACATCGGATATTCAGCTATCCAGAATCAGTGGTTGGATGACCTTGGCCTTTTGTCTCCCACTGCCTTTTCCTCACCCAAGCCAGGGAGCTAGCCCTGGATCCAGGCAGCGTGGAGCCCAGGACATCTCCCATGCCCTGCCCTGGAGCCTCTGCCTGGGCCCCCAGCCTCAGGCTCCACTGCCACTGAGCACCTTGAGATCTGGGCAGCATCCCACAGAGGGTGCAGTGGGTCCAAAAACTTCTTCCAGAAAAAGCTTAATCAAAGTTTGTATTTTTCCATGGAGGAGAAAAAAGTTCATGAGAAAAACAAACTTGGTAAGAAGTGAGGCATTTCCAGGGAAGAAGGTGTTGATTCATTTCCCCTTTGTGGAGCAGTGTGCCAAATGAAATAGGCAGCATGGCAGGAGAAAAGGAAAGGGCGCTTTGAAAACTGACCAGGTGTCAGTTACTGTCCCAGGCTCACATGACACAAAATTGGCACAGAGAAGACCTTAAGTGTTTGTTGGGTTAAAGAATATATAGCAGAATCTCATTTAATTCTTATAGCCACTTGATTATACCTGATTATACTGTGAGGAGACAGAGGCTCAGAGACATTCAGAAACTTACTCAGGGTCACACAGCTAGTATAAAAGGGAATGGAGATTCAGACTCAAGTTACTCTGACTCCAATAGTGAGGTTCTTCCCTCTTCACTGCAAGGAGCAGCCTGGCTCTTTTCCACACCAGGCCCATGAGAATCCCAGCCTACAGTGGACAATCTTAGAAGAGGGCAGGGATGCCAAATCTGGGTGACATGGACACTTTAGCCGCCAGGGACCTGCGCTTCTTTATGAGGGAGGGATCAGTCACCAGTCCTTCACTGGCTGGGATACAGTCACACTCTACCAGAGTGACATTAACACTTGATATAAAGACAATCACAAATCCCTGGAGCCACAAAATCAAGGCTCAGCTGTAATACCCAGTGATCTGGCCAATGCGATGCCCAGGAGCCTGCTCTGAGCAGCCAGCCATCTCTCAGTCCAATATTCCTCTGTTCCATTGGCACCTAGCATGGGGCCTCCTCAATAAATGTGGCTGGAACTCTCCAGGCACTTCAGGTTCAGTAGGACTCAGGTGTTCTGATCTAAGTTAAATGCTTGCTTCTCTACTCATGGTGTCCTCATAAGATTCTCGAGGCACCTGTTAAAATTCAGATTCCTTGGCCCCTCACCTACAGATTCTGATCATCAGTTCTGGGATGGAGCCCAGGAATCTGTATTTCATCAAGCTTCCCAGGTGAGTCTGTGATTAGACAAGTTTGGGAAATGCCCTTGACACCAATGCTTCTGCCATCAGATCCATTCCTGTTCCTGCAAAACACTACAAGCCAAGGCTACAGGAAGAAGTTAGATGGATTTGGGGGGTTGGGAGTTAGGTAGCTGGTATGGACATAGCTGCTGAGGAAACAGGTAAATTAGGACCACACTGAGGGTACTCTGTGTTCTGTCTGCTCAAGTTCTAGACTTCTGGTGTCCATAGCAACCCAGCAGAAAACCTCTGCATAGCCTTTGGGTTGACGTGAGTTAAACTTGAGCAGTGAAGCAGCATAAGTTTTATGGTACAAGGCACACTACAGATCCTCCCTTTACCCCTCACATCTAATCCCTCTGCCTAAGCTCAGAGCCACTGCTGTTTTTGCAAATCTACAAGGCCCAGACTGAAGTGATTACCGGGCCAATCTCTAGAATAGTGTCAGACCATTTAGATACTCTTTCCTGTCTTCAGGAGCCCATCTGGAATAAAGAGCTACTTATCAAGTTTCAAAAACAACAGAAAAGAAATCAGACTGAGGTGGAAAACAACCCAAGTGTTCATCAACAGATGAATGGAGATGCAAAATGTGGTCTCTCCGTATTACAGAATATGATTCAGCCTTGAACAAGAAGGAAATGTTGACGCATGCTACAACACAGATGAACCACGAGGATATTATGCTAAGTGAAATGAGCCAGTCTCAAAAAAGCAATTACTGTATGATTCCACTTATATGAGGGACCTAGAGTAGTCAAAATCATAGAGACAGAAAGTAAAATGGTGGTTGCCAGGGGCTGGGGAGCAGGGGATGGAGAGTGACTGCTTAATGGGTACAAAGCTTCAGCTTCAGAAGATGAACAAGTTCTGGAGGTGGATGGCAGTGATGCCATAACAGTGTGAATGTACTTAATGCTGCTCAAGTATACATTTAAAATTGTTAACATGGTACATTTTATGTTACGTATATTTTACCACAATTTTTTTTTTTTTTTTTTTTTTTGATACGGAGTCTCACTCTGTTGCCCAGGTTGAAGTGCAGTGGTGCGATCTCTGCTCACCGCAAGCTCCGCCTCCTGGGTTCATGCCATTCTCCTGCCTCAGCCTCCCGAGTAGCTGGGACTACAGGCACCTGCCACCACGGCTGGCTAATTTTTTTTTGTATTTTTAGTAGAGACGGGGTTTCACGTGTTAGCCAGGATGGTCTTGATCTGCTGACCTCATGATCCGCCTGCCTTGGTCTCCCAAAGTGTTGGGATTACAGGTGTGAGCCACTGTGCCTGGCCCACAATTTTTTAAAAAGAAACAGGACTGAAAGCTAACCCCCAATACCACAACACCAAGAGTAAGCCCTAACATAAACTATGGACTCGGGTGATAATGATGTGTAATGTAGGTTCATCAATCATAACAAATATACCACTGTGGTGGACGATGTTGATAATGGGGAGGTCGTGCATGTGTGAGGGTGGGAGGCATATGGGAAATTTCTGTACCTCTGCTCGGTTTTGCTGTGAATCTAAAACTACTCTATATAAAGTCTAGAAAAAACTAAAACAAAAACTAAACCCCTGAAGGTTGGAATTTTGCAAGAGGGAGTAGCTGTTCCTCAGAGAACAGCTATATCCCCCCTTGGCCAGCACTGGCTTGAGACTTACAGGGTGCAACAGAAAATTTCTGTTTCGTAGCAAGAGCATGTCTCACAGTTGTCAGTCTGCCACTTCGAGTTTATCGGGTGTTTGTTTCCTTCGAGATCCGTGCATTCTAAAACAATACACACAACATCATCAGTGCAAGTCATGCAATGAGAACAAGGCCTATCAGGACATTGAGTCCTGCCCCTACTATCTATACCCCTCCCAGAGAGAGAGGAGCTCAATAATTTTAAAGGTATCTAAGAATGGTGCTCCTGTATTCACCCATGGCTAATTCCAGTACTGTTCAGTTCATGCTGCTGATAATGTTTTCTTACAGAAAGCTTACATCCTTCTAAGTTTTATTTCAGAACAGATATTTCAAGAAAAAAATAAGGCCCTTTTTTTGAATCAGGTAGCCATGTGAGCCTACGGGTACTTGGGACCATGTTTTTTCCTGCTGGATTATCTCTGGATAAGTCTCTTACTTCTACACTTCCCTTTGCTTTGCATTGGTGGTTTTCAACCCTGGGATGTTTCAACCCACATGTCAAACATCTTGGGTACTTGAAAACCATCCATGTCTCAGCTCTACCCTAGAACAATGAAATCAGTATTTCTGGGTGCAGGACCCAGGCTACTGTGTTCTTAGAAGGCTCCCCAAGTGAGGCCAGGCACAGTGGCTCACGCCTGTAATCCCAACACTTTGGGAGGCCGAGGCAGATGGATGACCTGGGGTCAGGAGTTCGAGACCAGCCTGGCCAATGTGGCAAAGCCCTGTCTTTACCAAAAATACAAAAATTAGCCAGGCATGGTGGCACACACCTGTAGTCCCAGCTACTTGGGAGGCTGAGGAGGTAGAATCACTGGAACCCAGGAGGAGGAGGTTGCAGTGAGCCGAAATGGTGCCACTGTGCTCCAGCCTGGGAGACAGAGCATGACTATCTCAAAAAACAAACAAACGGAAACACAAAGGCTTTTATCTGCAGACAGGTCCATCTGCCAGGCTGCAATAACATAATAAACATTGAAAAGCCAAGATTTACCCCTGGTAGAATCTCCTGGAACTCCCTCATTAGGTACGACATAGCATGATGCATTGCATAAAGTCACGAAGGTGGCAAAGATCACGAAGCCGCCCAGGAGAACATTCTGTAATGTGAAGAAAGGTCAGGGTGGAGAATGAATTAATTCAGAGGATAATCCTTGACTGAGTGCTGTGTACCAGGACCTTGGCTGGTTTCTGGTGAGAGGTTATGAGGTGGAGTTCCTAACCTCGGATGACCTAGCGAGGGAACAAGACCTGCACAAGTCACTAGCATGAACTACAGAAAGAGGCAAACAGGAGTCAACAGGCATGCGGCAACAACGATAAGTGTGCTGTTTCATTGCAGAGGAAGTTCAGGAAATCCTTACAAATAAGGCAATTTTTAGTTTCTTTGCGCCATATGTAAGACTTAAAGGACAGAATGAGGAGTTTCATGAGAAGAATGAAACATTAACAAAGATATAGAAGAGATGCAACACAAATATATAGTTGAAGGCTTATTGTAGTTAACTGGATTAGTTGGAGATATGACAAAAAAATTGGGGCCAGGCTATAAACACAGGAAATGAGGCTAAAAACTTCATTTCCTAGGTCATAATGGCATCTTTTATGACTCCACGAACAAACCAGTTAATCTATACTGAAATTTAGAACAAGGAAAAGTATCTAGTTGACTTTGCCATCTTTTTGAGATGAGCTAAATAAACAAACAAACCTTAACACGGTAATTTCTGGGAACTTTTGAAAGGGAAGATGGTGTTAAATAAAATGTATAGGAGGCCATTGGTGTTTGGACTGAGCTCCTGCACTAGGCCCAACAGACCAAATCAAAATGCAGTCGCCCTTGCTGAAGTTCTCTGTCACTAAGTCAAAACTAAGTTGCTTATCCAACCTTCTAAGAAATTAGGAGAGAGTGAGAGGTAATAGCCAAATGCCCAACAGGCCAGTTTTAGCTGACATGATGAGAAAGTCCCCTCTGCTTTAACTTATAAGCAAAGTCACTCTGAAAAGACCAATTTACTTTTTGTTCTCTGTTTCTGCTTTTTCTGGCTCTTTCTGTCTATAAAGCCAAACTTCTCTGGTCAGCTCTGCGGAACACTCAATCTATTTTATGGAATGAGGTATTGCCTGATTATAGACTTACAAGTAAAAGTTAATTAAGGGCCAGGCATGGTGGCTCATGCCTGTAATCCTAGCACTTTGGGAGGCTGAGGCAGGTGGACTGCCTGAGCTCAGGAGTTTGAAACCACCCTGGGCAACATGAGGAAACCCACTCTCTACTAAAATACTGAAAAATTAGCTGGGCATAGTGGCAAGCGCCTGTAATCCCAGGTACTCTGAAGGCTGAGGCAGAAGAATCGCTTAAGCCTGGGAGGCGGAGGTTGCAGTGAGCCAAGATTGTGCCATTGCACTCCAGCTTGGGAGAGACAGTGAGACTCCTTCTCAAAAAAAAAAAAAAAAAAGTCAATTAAGATGTTTAAACTAAATGTGTTGTAATTTTGTCTTTTGACAATGGGAATGAAGGCATTTACTCTGCAAGATTCCTGAAATTTATTATGAAGTGATGTTACTTGAAGTAGTATGTTACTCATATAAGAATAGAAAGATAGGCAGGGCACAGTGGCTCACTCCTGTAATCTCAGCAATTTGGGAAGCTGAGGCAAGCAGATTGCCTGAGCTCAGGAGTCCAAGACCAGCTTGGGCAACATGGTGAAACCCCATCTCTACAAAAAATACAAAAATTAGGTGGGCGCGGTGGTGTGCCCCTATAGTCTCTGCTACTTGGGAGACTGAGGTGGAGAATCGCTTGAACCCAGGAAGGTTGAGGCTGCAGTGAGCCATGATAGCACTACTGCACTCCAGCCTGGGCAACAGAGTGAAACCCTGTCTTTAAAAAAAAAAAAAAAAAGGGGCAAACACAGGGATAAAAATAGAAAACCTAGAAAGTTCCAAAGGTAGTTGGATAAGATAAAAAAGAAAAAAAGAAAACCCAGAACGTATAAATATATGTAGAAGTTTATTATAAAATAAACATGTTATTTGAGTTCTGTGGAGAGCAATTATTCAGTAAATGGTATTAGAACAAGTGGCAAACTATTTGGGGAAGAAACAAAGTTAATTTCCTACTTGAGTCCCCATTAGTGAAATGAATTCCAAAAGGATTCAAGGGTTAAGTTTTTACAATAAGATCATAAAATAATCACAGCATATATACATAAATACTTATTCTAAGCATAAAAAAATAGATTTGAGAATATAAATGTCATAAGAACATAACTGAAATTAGAAAGATATCAGATTTTCAGAACAATATCATTACATACCAATGGGGGAAGAAAAACATCTTAAACAGAAAAATGGCAAGAGAAAGTGGCATTTCACACACACACACACACACACACGCACAGAAACGATGAATAAACACATGAAAAAGTTCAACTTACTGATAACAAAAGAAATGTAAATATGTAGATGAAATACAAACATAATGGGATGGTGAGAATAATCTTTTAATTTATAATACCCAGAGGGAAATAGAGACATCTGTGGGAGGTGATATGCACAAGAATGACTTACTTTGAACAATTATTATGGAAAACAATTTGCTACTATATATCTACATTGTTAAAACCATTTACAACATTTGGTTTCACCTTTTCATCTCCAAGACGTGATCCTAAAAATGGCACAGACACAGAGACAGACTCCTCCACAAGGATGCTCACTGCAGTGGAAAAATGGAAAGAAACAAAATGCCCAAGAACAGAGCTGGTGGAGAACAGTGACTCAGAAAAACACCTGGCGAGCCAGCAGGGTAGAAGGTGAAGTCACATGAGCAAATGATGACCACATGTCACGACATGAAATGAAGCAGGCTATGAAAACATGATTCCCGTGATGCAGAGAGAGACGCTCAGAACACACTGAGGGTTTTGTATCAAATAACAAGTCATTTTTGGATGGGAGGATTAAGACAATTTTCTTCTTTGGACTTTTCCTCTTATTTTCTAAATTTTCTACAATAAAATGTATGAGTTTTATAGCCAGAAAGAAAGAAAGAAATTCTTTAAAAACAACACAACGCTTGATACATTCAGCTCAAGCCAGGACTTGAAGTGGCACTTGTTCTGTTTCATTCTTCTTTTGAGTAACCTTCAGCTCGAAATCAGGGTGGAAACCTAAACTTTTTTCCCCCCAAAAGTCAGCCTTGTTGACAACAATTTTACTCCTTTCATGCAGAAAGAGGGCTCCTGGGGGACTGGGGATCACTGGAATCTTGTGGATCTTGTTTCACTGAGTCACAAAGCAGGAGAGTCAACAGGGACAAGCAGGGCTGCATCCCAGGACAAGTGACATGTGCAAAATCCCCAAGTCTCCTGCAGCTCTAGAGCAGAGGCACGAGATTGAACCACCAGGGGAGAGTCCAAACATGGTGACAGCAGAGAGCAAATTATTTAATTTTGAGATTACCCACTTGACAGTATCTCAGAAATAGCCTAACACTGACTCTCTCTCTCTCTCTCTCTCTCTCTGAAATTCAGTTTTCCTCCCCTGTAAAAAGAGGGGTTCTCCCACTTGGGTAAGCATTAGAGTTACCCAGGGAGCTCACAGGAAACACACAATCTCAGGGTCAGTGCCTCAGTTTCTTTACCTAGTCTCCCAGGTGAGAACCCAGGTACAATGACCAACCCAGTGCTGCTTTAATGTGCATTCCTGGGAGTTTATTTTGTTTTGTTTGTTTTTGAGATAGAATCTTGTTCTGTCGCCCAGAGTAGAGTGCAGTGGCACAATCTTGGGTCACTGCAACCTCTGCCTTCCGAGTTCAAGTGATTCTCCTGCCTTAGCCTCCTGAGTAGCTGAGATTACAGGAGTGTACCACCATGCCCGACTAGTTTTTGTATTTGTGGTAGAGACAGAGTTTCATCATGTTGGCCAGGCTGGTCTCAAATTCCTGACCTCAAATGATCCGCCCGCCTCAGCCTCCCAAAGTGCTGGGATTATGGGCATGAGCCACTGTGCCTGACCAGAGAGCTTGTTAAATAACCTGCAGATTCTGCTTCAGTAGGTCTTCAGACTTACATAGAAACTCCCAGGTGATGCCCACGCTGCTGGTGTGAGGCCCACCCCTGAGTAGAGAGGCTCTAAAGCTTCTTTTCATTCCTGTCTTCTATTCTGCCACCAGCCTTCCCTCCCTTCATGTCTTCCTTTCCTGCATTTAGCAAAATTCTTTCTTGGCCAGGCACAGTGGTTCACACCTGTAATCCCACCACTTTGGGGGGCCGAGGTGGGCAGATTGCATGAGACCAGGACTTCAAGACCAGCCTGGGCAGCATAGCAAAATCTTGTCTCTAAAAAAATACAAAAATTAGTTGGGCATGGTGACTCTCGCCTGTGGTCCCAGCTACTTGGGAAGCTGAGATGGGAGGATCACCTGAGCCCAGGAAGGTCAAGGCTACAGTGAATCGTGACCACACCACTGCACTCCAGCCTGGACGACAGAGTGAGATCCTGTCTCAAAAACCAACAAATAAACAAACAAAACCCCCAAAACCCAAAATTCTTCCTTAACACACGATAGTGAAAAGGGCCTAGGAAAATGATTCCCAAACTCGAGTAAGCATTAAAATCACCCGGGCAGCTTTTAAAATTGATGCCCTGTTTGTTCTCACTGCAGCCCAATTAAATCAGAGTGTCAGGGTGGAAGATGGGTGTCAGTGTTCTTCAAAATTCCCCCGGGAGTTCCACTGCCCAGCCAAGTTTGGGAGCCCCTGGCAGGGAGAGAGGGATGCCTGGGTTCCTATCTCAGCTCATTCACAGGCTGCGGTGAGACCCCAGTGGCAGCTCCTTCCCCTCCCCAGGTTCAGCTCCCTCATCTCAAAAACGATGCAGTCATGCAGCTCTGAAACTATTTTTAATTTCAAATTACTCACATGGGACCCAAGAATCAGAGACACCTATGAAATCTAATTGATCCCCAGAATACTGGAAGGAGAAACAACTTATATCTTAGATAATAGAACTAGTGCTAAACTCGTTACAATTTTTGCAAGCTCCCAGACACTCTTACTCTGCACATTGAATTGCAGGTAATAACAGAAGATTCCTAACTAGGTCACATTTACCATTCAGTGCTATGCGGTAGAAGCACACATCACAGCATATTCAAATAAGGAATACATATTCTCTTTTGCTTTTCTAGTCTTTATATATAAAACCAATTACCTACCATTGTGACAAGCAGGATTCCTTATAGACAGGTACATACAGGAAAAGTTGCATCAAACTTTTATACTGGAGAGGGCAACCACGCTTTCGACATCATTGGGAATAACAAGGTGAGAACACATTGAGTGTTTACAGAGGGTTGACTAGCAAAAGGAAAGTATGGTTTCAGATGATTTATGAGTTATTAATCAATCAGATCTCCACCCAGGTTATGTGTTTACCTTGTCCCCACCCCGATCTGCATTTGCTCCTGACCTAAAAGAGCAGAGGAGGAGAGAACTCCTCTTTGCTGAGCCTTCGCCCTATACTGGTGGATTGCTAGCACATGACGTGTCCTTATTTGATTTTACACACAAAGAAACAGAGCCTCAGGGATGCCAGTCACAATAGCCAGGTGGTGAAGGTGGGTTTTGTGAAGGCAAAAGAATAGCCCACAAGTCAGTCCACCAGACCCATTAGGCCTGGGTCTGTGGCCCAGATGACACTGCCCTTAGGGTCTGGCATGAGAACAGAAATGGGTCAAGCCATCCTGCAGGGCACAGGAGAGCAAGAACTACATACAGCTTGAGTTTCCCTGACAAGCTCAATCGCTGGACCTTTCTAGAGCCCTTCTTGAATCTGTAGTCTACTCCCTGCTGCATCAAGCAAGCCTTCCTTCTCTTTGTTCCACAGTGGTCTCCTCCCAAACAACCATGCCTGCCCTCATCATAGCCAGGATGGTCTTTGGGGAATGGCAACAAGCAGAACCTCTTAGGGTGCTGCAGGGACTTACTACTTTATCTGTTTGCTCTGGCCACCACAACAAAACACTGCAACTGGGTGGCTTTGATGAAAGAAATTTATTTGCTCACAGCTCTGGAAACTAGAACTGTGAGGTCAAGCCACTGGGGAACGCTTGTTTTCCTCTGAGCCCTCTCTCCTTGATTTGCAGATGGCCACACTCTTGCTGCCTCTTACATGGCATGCATCCCTGGTGTCTCTCTCTGTGTCCAAATTTCCTCTCCTTATAAGGACACTAGCCATATTGGATTAGGGTCTACTATAACTTACATTTTACTTAAGCCACCTCTTTAAAGGCCGTGTCTCCATTGCAGTCACATTCTGGGATATTGGGGGTTAGGGCTTAAACCAATGAAATTTGGGGGGATACAACTGAGTTCATAAGACAATTTTATCACAAGAAGTCCCCTCACACCTTGCCACAGCTTGCTACAGTTCCTAAAATTTAACCCCGAGATCCCTCTGCCCACAGATGAGAGTTCACGCTCCTAACCAGAGGGTCCTTGAGGCTCTTCTGAGCTGGCCACAGTGGCCCTTTCCAGCACCATCCTCTACCCTCCCTAAAATCAGCCTCACCACCCCTAACACAGCTTGGGGTCACTCTCCTGCTCCCTAGAAGAGCTGTAGTGCTGTCTGGCTGCCTCCTCACTCACCAAGGGTGCCACACACTTCTGCCTTCACCTGCATAAATTAAGTGTTCATGGACTAAATCCCAGGAAATTGGGGCACATTCATCATGCACTGTAGCCCCTTGGTTTCTTTTAAACCTTAAAGTTTGAAGAACTTCCTGTAGTGTGGAGTGGAAAGTTCTGCCTTACATTGAGAGCAACTAGGACTTGCTGCCCTCACCTCCTTGCCTCCAGGGCACAGGCGCTAACCTTGGCTCCAAAACACTCTCAACTCAACAAGTCCTCTTCAGAGAGGGTTCAAGGACACTGGCACCACACAGAATCTCCCTAGGAATGGTGGTGTGGAGGGTTCTGGCTCTTAGGGCAAGGGTTTCTGGAGTCCAGTGTGCAGTGTCAGTGCACGGGGGCCATGACTGTGACTGGTAGCAAAGTGGTCTTGCTGGAGCAGTGTGGTTTCAGTGCTCTACTTGATCTTATGCCAAGAAAGCCTGTGTCTCTGGCCTTTAGTAGAGGCTTGAATTATCTAATAAATCTCTTTCCACCTCAAATCACCTAGAGCAAGTTCTACTGTTTGCAATTAAGAACATTGTGACCAAGACGGTGACTGTGACCTATTGCTGTCAGTGTCCCTTCCAGTGACCGGCAGGGTGCCTGGCACAGAGCAGCTGCCCAGAACAGGATTTCACCTGGGTTATCTCAGGTATTCCCAAGTAAAAAGTATCCTGGCAAGACCAACCCACACCGCTGCTGAAATGAGCTCATCTACTCCAACCCCAGGGGTTGAGAAAGGGATGCTCAGAGCAGGTGTGGAAGAAGGCAAATGAAATGAGCAGTGCTCTCTGGGTGTGTGACAGCCAGCTCTGTCCAAACCTGCTTGATCAGTTTTCAGTGTTGATCCTACCTCAGCTATCATCCTTATAGATGGAACCAGCTTATTTTTCTTTTAATTATTTATTTTTCTTTTTATTTATTTTAATTTTTTTAAAAGACAGTCTTGCTCTGCTGCCCAGGCTGGAGTGCAGTGGCACCGTGATAGCTCATCGTTACCTCCAATTCCTAGACTCAAGTGATCCTCCCACCTAAGCCTCCCAAGCAGGTGGGACTACGGGTATGTGCCACCACACTCAGCTAATTTTTAGATTTTTTGTAGAGACAGGGTCTTGCTATGCTGCCCAGCCTGGCCTTGAACTCCTGGGCTCAGGTGATCCTCCTGCCTCCCAAAGTGTTGGGATTACAGGCATAAACCACCATGCCCAGGCTGATTATTATTTTAATGGCCACATTTTATTCCATGGAATGATTTGGGCCATCATTTATTTGGTCAGGTTCCTCTTGTTGAACACTCAGGTTGTTTCTGACTTTTTTTTTCTATAATTAGAAATACTGTTGAAATCCAGGTCCTTCAGATAAAAATTTCTCACACTTACACTAATTTCTTTAAGACAAATTCATAGAGGCCAGGCAAGGTGGCTCACGCCTGTAATCCCAGCTACTTGGGAGGCTGAGGCAGGAGAATCACCTGAACCTGGGAGACGAAGGTTGCTATAGGCCGAGATCACGCCATTGCACTCCAGCCTGGGCAACAAGAGCGAAACTCCATCTCAAAAAAAAAAAAAAATTAATAGAGGTAGAATTTCTGGGTAAAAGAAAATTATAATTCTCTTAGATTATCACCTATTACTCTGATAGGTTTGAAATATTTTGTTTTAAATTATTTTTCTTTGCTAATTGGCAAGATTATATATATATTTTTTTCTTTTTTGAGACGGAGTCTCACTCTGTCTCCCAGGCTGGAGTGCAGTGGCTCAATTTCAGCTCAGTGCAAGATCTGCCTCCCAGGTTCATGCCATTCTCCTGCCTCAGACTCCCAAGTAGCTGGGACTACAGGCGCCTACCACCACGCCCGGCTAATTTTTTGTATTTTTAGTAGAGATGAGGTTTCACTGTGTTAGCCAGGATGGTCTCGATCTTCTGACCTCGTGATCTGCCCGCCTCAGCCTCCCAAAGTGCTGGGATTACAGGCGTGAACCATTGCGCCCAGCCTAGACCTTTTTCTGTATATGTATTGACCAGTTGTTTTTCTTCTTTTGTGAATACCCTGTTCACTCATGTCCTTTAGCTATTTTTCTGTTTGGGGTGTTTATATTTTTCTCCTGGATTAGTTAAGGCTCCTAATATATTAAAGATATTAATCTTCAAGTGTCACATGTGTTAAATATTTCCCTGATTTTTTTCATGGTCAATACATCCATTCTGGAGTTAAAACTAAGGAATGAGAAATTTTCACTTACATTTTTATCTCTCAAATGATATGTTTTGACATGTAGAGATTTTAAACTTTAACTCTAACTACAGCCACACTATCCCCACCTGTGGGTCAGCCCTACAAGGCCCAGAGAACACCTCAAGATCCATGGAGTCACACAGCCCTTGGGCTGATGCTATGGCAGGGGCTGCCATTCATTCCTGGGCTTTTTTGTTTTGTTTTGTTTTTCTGAGACAGGGTCTTGCTCTGTAGCCCAGATGGAGCACAGTGGTGTGATCTCAGCTCACTGCAACCTCCGCCTCCCGGGCACAAGCGATTCTTGTGCTTCAGCCTCCCCAGTAGCTGGGGCTACACGCATGCACCACCATGCCTGGCTATTTTTGCATTTTTAGTAGAGATGGGGTTTCACCATTGCCCAGGTTGGTTTCGAACTCCTGACCTCAAGTGATCTGCCTGCCTTGGCCTCCCAAAGTGCTGAGATTACAGGCATGGGCCACCGTGCCCCGCCATCATTCCCAGTGTTAAAAGAACTTTAGACAAATTAAATTTAACAGAATTTGATTGTGCAAAGAACCCTTTGTGTGAATCAGGCAGCCCCCAGGAAAAAATAGGTTCAGAGATACTCCCGCGCTGTCTCATAGTTGAAGATTTATGGACAGGAAAAGGAAAGTGATGTACAGAAAGTGGAAGTGAGGTACAGCAACAGATGGCTTGGTGACGGCGTGGTGTTTGGCTTATTTGAGCCCACTTTGAACAGCTGGCCGCCTGTGAGTGGTTGAAGTCTGGCTGCTGTGATTGACCAAGACTCAGCTACTTGGTACGAAAGTAGGTGACAGCCTATTTATGTCCAGTTAACTTATAGTTCACCATGTACAGATAAAACTTTAGGGTGAATTTAAAATATGTGAGGAGAAGGCTTTAGGCTAAACTTGATTTAACACCAGGATTGGTGGGGGTTCCCCTCACCAGTCTTCAAGCTGATGACTTGTCTCCCATCCGCTCCCTCTCCCATCCTGCTCTAGAGCCTTTCCAAACCATGATCTCTTCTCTTAAACCTCTCACCCAACTGCCTACTTCATACCCAGAACATAATCTTACTTCGTATCTCACAGAGACCACAGGTGAAAACTGCACCCCCACCCCCACCCTGCACATTGCCCTCCACCGGCTCCTGTTCTTTCCACTTTCCCCCTGGGTGTCTTCCTTACCCCAAACACGCAATGTGGATCCCATTCCCCTCCCCGTTGGCCCCTATTCCTTCCCAGGGACCCTCTCCATAAAAGCCAGCCTCCCGTGACAAGCAGGCATGAAGGGACAGATGGAAAAGTGTTCAGTGTTCGAGGACTGCCCAATTCCCAGCCTGGCAAAAGCCAACCTCCCTGAGGGTCCACTTACACCCTGGCAGTTTTACTTTGTAGAGCCCGATCTTTGTAATACCCTGTGGCAGGACCCGTTTCTGTATTCGTCAGGATTCTGTTCTGTTGGAAACTGAACTAAAATGAGCATGGGCAAGAAAAGATGTTTTCAGCTCAAGTGTTAAGTCCAGAGGTGGACCAGCTTCTGGACTGAGGGGCTCAGTCTAGGACAGGCATTATGAGAGTTTTCACTCTGCAGAAACCAGAAAGACAGACTCTGCCCCCACCTGTGGATTCATGTCTTCATAATCTCTTGCTTCAGAAATGTAATAAGACAAATTCTCCACACCAAAGGATGCAGTAGAGGGTCTTTTTACAGCAACAGAAATGCTGTAGGGTGAAATGAACCCCCTACATGGGGTGAGGGTGACAGTAGGATAGAGATCCTGGAGATCCAGGCAAAGAACTGAGCTGGAAAAGGAAGCCACTAATAGAATAGCGAGAAAGAACACTGTAAATGCTGTAAGCCACGGCTACTCTAGATAAGGTGTCACAAGAGTGCACTGGAATGCATTGAGGCTGACAAGCCAGGGAACAGGAAGACTGCCTGTGAATAATCTTTCTTGTTTTCTGTAAGGAACTTGGAAAGCTTATCCAGAGAGGTGTGAAAACAGCAAAGAAAACACTGAGACAAAGAAACGGGACGAAAGCAAACATGTTCGGGATTAGCCACTGAGAAACCTAAGAAACAAAACCAAGTTTTGTCCCAGAGAAAAGGAAGACTTGGGCATCCCCTTGGAGGTCTGCAAGCTTCTTGTTTGTCAAGTGAATTAAAGGGTATTTGGTCAAGGAGCGTGTGTGTACAGTTTAGAGCAACTATGCACAGAACCCAGGAACTACCTGCCTCCCACACTTTCAATGGGTTGTCCCAGAGACTGCGCCCTTTTGTGAAGCTGATGTTTGTCTTGTGTTGAATGTAACACGGTCACAAGAAGGCTCTGGTGACAGGGAGCTTGTATTTTCTTTCTGGATGTGGTATTCAAAGTGTTGAACAACAAGTATGGCTCAACCACTGACCCTTCAGTTCAGCAGCCAGCAGTCAGTCTGGGAGACCCTACTGTGCCAGGTTCTACTCCTTCTATTTCTGAATGATGTTGAGGTCTGGAGGGGCCAGGAGATCCAACATGCTGAGTGGGGGCACTCAGAAGTCTTGGGCAGCAGCCACGTACCCACCAGTATATCTGAACTGATCTATACCAGCATCACAGGCCCTCATTCTCCTCATAGAGCACATGCAAAATAAATGCAGTCACTGAATCAGAGAGAACGCCAGCCAGCAATCTTCTGTCCTTACCATGAGTAGTGCCTTCCAGAACCACCCCAGGGTGGAGGGCTGAGAGGTGGGAGGGGAGCCGGAGCCTCTCATGTCCATACATGCATTACCTCAGGGATTTCACGGCAACACAACAAAACAGGCCTTCTCACCCCCACTTTACCAGTGAGGCATTGAAGTTTTAGGATGGAAACAACTATTCAGGGTTTTCAGATAGTGAGAAAGAGCGAGAATTTAAACCCAGGCCTGAGATGTAGCAGGGACCCCTTTTTAGGAGCCTGTGCCACTAACCCCAACTCCAACACCAAGCATGAAAATAAAGGAAAATCTTGAGTGCCTTCAAGAGAAATTTCAGGCATCCAGCTAGCCCTGAGAAGTAAGTAAGTAACTTGTTAGGCAGGAAGGTAACAGTAGCCCAAAACAATAGCCAAGGAAGCTAGAGTACAGAGATGTTTAGTTTCCCTTTAGAAACTAAAGATAACAAACATCTTAACACACGTCCTTGAGTTTGTCATTCAGAAACCTGGACCTCCACCTGGACCCCCACCAAATGGATCTGCTGGCCTGCAGACCTCAGATAGTGGGAGCTGAGGACTGCACTCTGACCACCTTCCTTCATTCTAAATTTCTTCCGGAGGGACCTGAAAGCCACGCCCATGAGCTAAAGCTAATACTCTTTTCTCTTAACCCCAAATTTTCAGACGAGGTGTCGCCTCCTGAACCAACTACAAATCAAAGAATCTCTGAATCCACCTATGACCTATAAGCCCCTGCTTCAAGATATCTCACCTTTTTTGGGTCAAATCAATGTGTACCCTCCTTGTAGATTTACAATTTCGTCTAACTTGTGTGCTTTCCTGAAAATTTACCCCTGCCTTTAAAAACCCTTACCTGTGTGAAAGGAAACTATGTTGGCCCCCACCAAATAGCTAAGTTAAAGAGAAAATTCAAGCTGGGAACTGCTTAGGACAAATCTGCCTTGCATTCTACTCAAAAGTCATCCCTCTGCTCACTGAGATAAATGCATATCTGATTGCCTCCTCTGGAAAGGCTAATCAGAAACTCAAAAGAATGCAACCATTTGTCTCTCACGTATCTGTGATCTGGAAGCCCCCTGCCTGCTTCAAGTTGTCCTGCCTGTCCAGACCAAACCAATGTTCATTTTACACATATTGATTGATGGCTCATGTCTCCCTAAAAGGTATAAAACCAAGCTGTTCTCTGACCACCGTGGGCACATATCGTCAGAACCTCCTGAGGGTGTGTCACGGGTGCATGTCCTCAACCTTGGCAAAACAAACTTTCTAAATTAATTGACACCTGTCTCAAATTTTCATGGTTCACATCTGCTGCAGCAGGACGAGTGGCAGACAAAACTCCTCAGACACTGAGTTAAAGAAGGAAGGGGTTTATTCAGCAGGGGGCATTGGCAAGACTCCTGTCTCCAGAGCCAAGCTCCATGAGTGGGCAATTTCTGTCCCTTTTAAGGGCTCACAACTCTAAGGGGGTGCATGTGAGAGGGTCATGATTGATTGAGCAAGCAGGGGGTATATGACTGGGGGCTGCATGCACTGGTAATTAGATCGGAACAAAACAACATAGGGACTTTCACAGTGCATTTCTATACAATGTCTGTAATCTATAGATAACAGAACCGATTAGGTCAGGGGTCAGTCTTTAACTATCAGTCCCAGGGTGCGGTGCTGGGCTGTCTGCCTGTGGATTTCACTTCTGCCTTTTAGTTTTTACTTCTTTCTTTGGAGGCAGAAACTGGGAATAAGACGATATGAGGGGTGGTCTCCTCCCTTACTGCCAGCCTTCAGAGAGGTCAGGATTTGAGCATGAGCTGCCTGGTCCCCTTTGTTCAGGGCTCTGTGAATAAACACCTTCCTTTCTAGTGCTGCAACCTCAGTGTGGATATCTGGACTTAACTGTACTGGGCAAGCAGACCCAAATTTGTCAAGCACATCCGAGTGAATAAACCACCAGACAGGCTTTGTGTGAGCAATATAGCTTTTAGTTCACTTGGGTGCCGGTGGGCTGAGTCCAAAAAGAGAGTCAGCGAAGGGAGATGGGGAAGGGTTGCTTTATAGGAGTTGGGTAAGTAATGGAAAGTTACAGTAAAAGGTGGTTATCTATTGTTAGCAGAGGAGGGGGTCACAAGGTACATGGTTGGGAGATCATAAGACTCACTGTCCAGAAGAAGAATGTCACAAAGTTGATTAATCAGCTAAGGTAGGGCAGGGACAAGTCACAATGGTAAAATGTTGTAATTTTGGTTAATCAGTTAAAGCAGGAACTGGCTGTTTTACTTCTTTGTGGTTTTTTGGCTGCTCCAGACTTCTTGGTTCCTACAGGCCATCTGGATGTACATGTGTAGGACACAGGGGTTATACTGGCTGAGCTTCAGCTCAGAGGCCTAACACAATTCAGTTATATAATAGGCCTAAGGGCCCAAAAGCCAGTGCTCTCTCTCTTTTTTTTTTTTTTTTTGAGATGGAGTCTGTTGCCCGGGCTGGAGCGCAGTGGCACAATCTCAGCTCACTGCAACTTCCGCCTTCTGGGTTCAAGTGATTCTCCTGCCTCAGCCTCCTGTGTAGCTGGGATTACAGGTACATGCTACCATGCCTGGCAAATTTCTGTATTTTTTTTTTTTTTTTAGTAGAGATGGGATTTCACCATGTTGGCCAGGCTGGTCACAAACTCCTGACCTCAAATCATCTGCCCACCTTGGCCTCCCAAAGGGCTGGGATTACAGGAGTGAGCCACCACACTCAGCCAAACCAGTGCTCTCTTTACAGCGAAGGCTGCCTCCCTCACACACCTGCCCAAAGGGCCGGCAGCATCTGCACTCAAGTGAAAAGATCTAAGCACCTTTGAGCCCCGGAGCAGCAGGCGGAGCTGCCACCAGCATGGGGCGTTTTATGCAGGGGATCCCGCAGCCCTTCTCCTTCCCCTTCCTCCTCCTTTGACAATGTGTTCAGGCCTCCCACGGCCTTTGGCATCAAGAAATTCCAATAGATATTAACCAGCCTAGTAATTTAGTACAGCGTTAGCACTGAGTCGCCAAGGTTGAGGACATGCACCCATGACACATCCTCAGGAGGTTCTGAGCACAAGGTTCTTGTGCCCAAGGTGGTCAGAGCACAGCTTGGTTTTATACCTTTTGGGGAGACAGGAGCCATCAATCAACACGTGTAAAATGAACATTGGTTCGGTCTGGAAAGGCAGGACAACTTGAAGCAGTCAGGGGGCTTCCTGATCACAGATACATGAGAGAAAAACGGTGCTATTTCCAAATATTTCCAAACTACTCTGTTTTCCAGCTACTCACCAGGAGGAAAGTAAATGCCTGTCAGACATGGTTACTAATCTCCGCCTGTGGGTGGGATGAAAAGGAGCTTACTGCTGATTGGCTGGGGGTGAGTATCTGGCCAATCAAGTGCTCACCCTCACCCAGTCTCAGATTCATCTTTGGCAAATGAGGGAGTCAATTCTCTATCAATGGGTAGCAAGTTCAAATGCTCAGGGGGCAAGTCAGGTAACACAACCGAGTGAAGCCAGAATGATGTTTGTATATGAGGTACTTAAGAGCCTCACTTTCCTAAGTAAATATGCTTTCTCCTATTTTTCTTGAAATGCATACCAGTGCCAGTCTGTTTCTCTTTACCCAATTTTGAGAAAGACGTATATATAAAACATACATTTTTAGGCCAGGCGTGGTGGCTTATACCTTTAATCCAGAACTTTGGGAGGCCCAGGTAGGAGAATTGCTTGAGGTCAGAAATTCAAGGGCAGCCTGGACAACATAGTGAGAACTCTGTCTCTACAAAATAAAAAGATTAGCCAAATTGGAGGCTGAGGCAGGTGGATCACCTGAGGTCAGGAGTTCAAAACCAGCCTCTATAACATGGTGAAACCCCATCACTACTAAAAATACAAAATTAGGCAGGGTGCAGTGGCTCACACATGTAATCCCAGCACGTTGGGAGGCCAAGGTGAGTGGATCACGAGGTCAGGAGATCGAGATCATCCTGGTTAACACGGCAAAAACCCGTCTCTACTAAAAATACAAAAGAAGTTAGCCAGGTATGGTGGCAAGCACCTGTAGTCCCAGCTACTCAGAAAGCTGAAGTAGGAGAATGGTGTGAACCCAGGAGGTGGAGCTTGCAGTGGACCGAGATCATGCCACTGCACTCCAGCCTGGGTGACAGAGCAAGACCTTGTCTCAAAAAAAAAAAAAAAAAATTAGCCAGATCTAGTGGCACATACCTGTAATCCCAGCTACTTGGGAGGCAGGAGCATCAGCTGAACCTGGGAGGCAAAGGTTGCAATGGGCCGAGATCATGCCATTGCACTCCAGCCTGGGCAACAAGAGCAAAACTCCATCTCAAACAGACAGGATAGACAGGACAGGACACAACACTACATGACAAGATGAGAAGAAATAATATGTCTTTCACAATAATCTTTCAGAAAATAAAAAAGGATGGATCTTGCTCCAACTCCTTCAATGAGGCCAGTGTTACCCCAATACCAAAGCTAGACAAACACACCAAAAGAAACAAAAATTATAGAACAATATCTCTCATGAATATAGATGCAAACATACTCAATAAGATACTAACAAACAAAATCCATCAACATATACAAAAGATTATACACCATGACCAAGTATGATTTATCCCAGAAATGCAAGGTTAGTGTGACATCCAAAAATCAAGTAATGCTTTCTCTAGTATACGGTGAGATTTTTAAAACTAATTAATTAAAAGCAACAAAACCCCCAAATCAGTGAATATAATGCACTAGATTAATAGATTAAAAGATATCAGATTGTCATTTCAATAGATACAGAAGCATTTGACAATAGCCAACATACATTCATGGTAAAAATTCTCAACAAACTAGGAATAAAAGTAAACTTCTTCAATATGATAGAGGGCAACTACAAACAACCTACAGTTAATGTACTCAATGATGAAAGACAGAATGTTTCCCACTCACTTATAGGACACAGGCAAGAATGTCTACTCTTACCACTTCTATTCAACACTGTACTAGTAGTCATAGCCAGGGCAACTTAAAAAGGGGGTAGAGGGAGAAACAGAGAGAAAGGTAAATTAAAGACATCTATAATGAAAAGGAAAATGTAAAACTGTATTTATTTGTAGACCACATGATCTGTATGCAGAAAATCCCAAGTAATCTACCAGAAAAATTTTACTGGAATTAATAAATAAGTTTAGCAAACAAGGTTCAGGTATACAAGGCCAATGTGTAAAAATCAATTGTATTTCTACATACTAGTAATAAACAATGTGAAAATGAAATTAAGGAAACAAAATTTCATTCACAATAACACCTAAAAGAATAAAGTACTTAGAAATGAGTTTAATTATATAAATGCAAGACTTACAATAAAAATTATAAAACTTTGCTCAGAGAAATTGAAGAAGTTCTAAATTAGAGGCAGCAAACTACAGTCCATGGTCCTGATCTGGCCCCCTGTTTGTTTTGTAAATAAAGTTTGATTGAAACACTATTTTTTTTTTTTTTGAGACGGAGTTTTGCTCTTGTTGCCCAAGCTGGAGAGCAATGGCATCATCTCAGCTCACTGCAACATCTACCTCCCAGGTTCAAGTGATTCTCCTGTCTCAGCCTCCCGAATAGCAGGCAGGCATGCGCCACGATGCCCGGCTATCTTTTTGTATTTTTAGTAGAAACGGGGTTTCTCCATGTTACTCAGCTGGTCTTGAACTCCTGACTATAGGTAATCTGCCCGCCTCAGCCTCCCAAAGTGCTGGGATTACAGGCATGAGCCACCACGCCTGGCTAACAACTGCTTTTACACTACAAAGCAAAGTTGAATATAGCCCACAACACCACAAATATTTTTACTATATGGTTCTTTGCAGAAAATTTGCTAATCCCTGATTTAAATAATCCCATGTTCATAGATTAAAAGACTATATTGTTAAGATGGCAGTCCTCCCCCAATTTATTGACAAATTCCTGCCAATTAAAAAAAAAATTAATGCGATTCCTAAGAAAGTGAGTCCATTCCAAATACTGTGAAATCAAGGGAAAAAATTAAAAAGTCAGTCCTGGCTGGGTGCAGTGGCTCACGCCTGTAATCCCAGCACTTTGGGAGGCCAAGGCAAGTGGATCACCTGACGTCAGGTGTTCGAGACCAGCCTGGTCAACATGGTGAAACATTGACTCTACTAAAAATACAAAAATTAGCTGGGCATGGTGGCATCTGCCTGTAATCCCAGCTACTAGGGAGGTTGAAGCAGGAGAATCACTTGAACTTGGGAGATGGAGGTTGCAGTGAGCCAAGATTGTGCCACTACACTCCAGCCTGGGCAACAAAGTGAGACGTGGTCTAAAAAAAAAAAAAAAAAAAAAAATGTCCAGCAGGTTTTTGTAGAAATTGATAAGTTTTTGCTAAAATTTATATAGAAAAGCGAACGACCTAGGATAGCTAAATATTTTGAAAAAGAACAAAGTTAAAAAAAAAACCTCACACTTTCCAATTTCAGCACTTACTATTGTTAAAGAAAAATTTTGCACCAGACACTTGTCAAAAATGTCAAGACAGATTTTATTCAGACTACTGTAGCAAGGAAGAGACACTTCAGCATTAATTGAGCTCAATTCCACCAAACCAGAAGGCAGGAGGCTTTTTAAATGCTAGGATGTGTTAACGGAAAAGTACTGAAGGATGCTAGTTGAGGGGAGGGAGGTTTGATCAATGAGTACATTGACTAGATTGTGAACTTGTGCTTATCAAATTGTGGACTGGTGGTTATCAATATCAGGGTCCTACCCTACCACCAAAATTGGGAGACAGAGGCTCTGTCGTACCTAATGATTACATTTCAAAGCAATGGCTCCCAGGTCCTTGGGAAAGACATTCCTGTGTTATAGAAGATACATTTCCAAGAGACAGAGAAAGGATTTCTAACTGCCAGTTTTCTAAAGTAAATCCTTTAGGAAAAGGGGGTTCAGGGGCCTATATTCAGGCTTTGCCTGGAACAAATCATAAATCATAAATTCTCTGGGCAGCATTGAATTTTATTGGGCAGAAACGTAAGGGGGCTGAGGTCATCATCCTAAGGACATGGCCATGAACTGTCAGAAACGATAGTGTTTGTTGAAGTCTTTTAGTGTCGGAGGTGGATGAAATCATTTGCACTGGGAGTCTGCAGTTTGTTTTTTTATTTATCTTTTTTTTTTTTTTGAGATGGGCTTTTCTCTTGTTGCCCAGGCTGGACCCAGGCTGGAGTGAAGTGGTAAGATCTTGGTTCACTGCAACCTCCGCTTCCTGGGTTCAAGTGATTCTCCTGCCTCAGCCTCCTGAGTAGCTGGGATTACAGGTGTGCTCCGCCATGCCTGGGTAATTTCTGTATTTTTTTAGTAGAGACAGGGTTTCACCATGTTGGCCAGGTTGGTTACGAACTCCTGATCTCAGATGATCTGCCCACCTCAACCTCCCAAAATGCTGGGATTACAGGTGTGAGCCACTGTGCATGGCCCAGAGTCTGCAGTTCTTATAGGCCAAGATTGAGGCTTAGTTGAAAACGGGGCTTAGAGGAGCCTGATTAAAGTTTGGTCAGGGAGAACCTTTATCACTACAAAGCCACAGCAAGCAAGACGGTGTGATACTAGCGTATGGTCAGATATGCAGATCAAGGAAATAGAGAAATTGAGAGTCCAGAAAGTGTAAGAATTAAAGAAAGAGGAAATAAACACAAAAGATGGCTTGCTAGTTAAGACAGGTTTATTTTAGAGAAAACAAACCTGAGAGGAGCTTTTGGCCAAGTTAGGTTAGAGGCACACTTTTTTTACTGACTGAGTTTTTAAGGATTTAGGGTGGGAGAGCTTATTAGAGACTTGGACTCCTTTTGCTTTTTTGTTGTTGTTGTTGTTGTTGTTGTGCTTACTTGGGAGGGAGAGTTGTGTGTTTGTTTTTATATATATATTTTTGCAGTTGCAGGCATACCCCTCAAATTTGTTTTTACCTTTTTTATTTTAGTGCACTTGAAGGGAAAGGAATGTGCTTATTAAGGCCTGCTGTTTTACTGGGGCCCACTGAATGAGGGTAAAGTTTGGCAGTTATCCAAGAGACTTTTTCCCCACCCTTTTTGGTGCCTAAGCTGTTTTATTTGTATTTTACTATCTGTTTTTTCTGGCTGCTTGTAGAAGAGAAGTGATTTCCTTGAAATGCATGAGGCTAGAAAGGGAGCTGGAATTTTTAAAGTGGTGGTGTTTGTCTGAGATGACAGTGCTCCTGCTCTGTCAGAAAGAAATCCTACATTTGTGGTCAGTTGATTTTGACGTTCAGCAAATATTTACTGAGCCCTTATTGCCAACCAAGCATGGTACTAAGCACTGGAATTATTGAGATAGTTAATATATGGTTTCTGTCTGAGATAAATCTGTTTTGTGAGAGAATATTTCGTGTTAAGAGAAACATGACAAAGCGTCAAGCAGTCATCGATCTGCCTTCAGTTTTTCCACTTATAAAGTAAGAGAGTTTGACCAAATAATTATTCTCAAACTTCAGAATTCTTAAGAATCACCTGCCCCCAGCTTAAATCCTAGGTCCTGCCTAATCTTAGGGCCTAAACTTTTCCCCTTCATGACTCTGATCTGGCTACTTTGGCCTTCCTGATGTTCCTTGAACAAATTGAGCAAATTCTTCTTCTTTTTTAAAATAAATTTTTAATTTTTAAAATTTTAATAAATTTTTCATGTTATTCAAAGTTGGTACAGAATTGCTAACATTTCCATAAAATAATTACTATGCTTCCATTGCAGGACAAAATATCACAGAAAGGAATGTAAGTTTGCAAAAAATTGTAGCTCATCTTAAGTTTTCAAATACTTTTGAAGGCTAATGCAGCAGCTGGCAAAGTAACACACAGTACACAAAGAACAGTGTATTTTACAGAGTCAGTGATGAAAACAGACAGCTCTTCAGCAGATATGCTTCATTTTTTCATGTTCTAAACAATAACTCTTTGAAAAACACTTGAAATCAAGATCATAGATGTCTGAAGAAATTCTGGCCCCTGGCTTTTGCCCTGGCTGCCCACTCTCCCCCAGATAGTCATGGTCTCACTCCCTCGCTTCAGGTCAGAGCCCACAACAGCACTCCCTCCCACCACTTTCTTCTTTCATACTGCATTTCATTCACAGTTCACCACTGCCTCATTTTACTTTATGGATTTGTGTGTTTATTGTCTGCCTTGTCCACTAAAGTGCCAGTACCATGAGGCAGAGACTTGACATATCTTGCTCACCACTGTATTCCCAGCAACCCAAACAATGCCCAGCACTGTTGCTCAGTACTTTTATATAAATGAACAAATGAATAATAATAGTAGTTGCTTTGCAGTTGAAGGGCTGGAATAGGGAGAGCTGGAGACCTTATTTTCTTCCTTCCTTCCCTCCCTCCCTCCCTCCCTCCCTTCCTTCCTTCCTTGACACTGAGTGTCACTCTGTTGCCCAGGCTGGAGTGCAATGGCACAATCTTGCCTCACTACAATCTCCATTTCTTAGGTTCAGGTGATTCTCCTGTCTCAGCCTCCTGAGTAGCTGGGACTACAGGCATGTGCTACCATGCCGAGCTAATTTTTGTATTTTTGTCGAGACAGGGTTTCACCATGTTGGCCAGGCTGCTCTTGAACTCCTGACCTCAGGTGATCTGCTCACCTTGGTCTTCCAAAGTGCTGGGATTACAGGCATCAGCCACCATGCCCAGCTGGCTTTATTTTCATTTTACATTTTCCTAATCTCCTGAATATATCATTCTAAAGAATACCAATATGGCTGGGCATGGTGGCTCATGCCTGTAATCCCAGCACTTTGGGAGACCGAGGCAGGTGGATCACCTGAGGTCAGGAGTTTGAGACCAGCCTGGCCAACATGGCGAAACCCTGTCTCTACTAAAAATACAAAATTAGCCGGGCGTGGTGGCGAGCACCTGTAATCCCAGCTACTTGGGAGGCTGAGGCAGAAGAATCACTTTAACCCAGAAGGCAGAGGTTGCAGTGAGATTGCACCACTGCACTCTAGCCAGGGCGACAGAGCAAGACTCCATCGCTTAAAAAAAAAAAAAGGCTGGGTGCGGTGGCTCACGCCTGTAATCCCAGCACTTTGGGAAGCTGAGGCAGGCAGATCACAAGGTTAGGAGATCCAGATCATCCTGGCTAACACAGTGAAACCCTGTCTCTACTAAAAATACCAAAAAACAGTTAGCCGGGTATGATGGCGGGCGCCTGTAGTCCCAGCTACTCAGGAGGTTGAGGCAGGAGAATGGCGTGAACCTGGGAGGTGGAGTTTGCAGTGAGCCAAGATCGCGCCACTGCACTCTAGCCAGGGTGACAGAGCAAGACTCCGTCCCAGAAAATATTGATATGGGTTATTGGGAAGTGAGATTTGGGACTAAATATATTTCTTTGCATACTCCTATACTTTTGACAATATTAATAAACAGTATTTTTAAAAACAGGGTCAGAGAAGGCCTACAATTTAAATGTGTCTCCTCCCTTTCCCATAAAGTTCTGATATGCAGAACTTTTTGAAGAAGGATGACAAGACCTAGGTAAGTGTTGCGGGGGGTTGGGGGGAGGGGAATAACACTCAGGTTGAGGGATGCGCAAAGCTTCCCTGCTGTGATGTGCATTCGAGAGGGCTAAAAGCATTGTAATTGTTTTAGGTTCATTATAAACACCTGCACAAGGAAGACAGCACACACTCAGCTATTTGCAAATACTCAGAAATCATAGTGCATAGGGGCTGTACTATTAAGAGACAATATGTGATATGGACTGAATGTTTCTGTCCCCCTGAAATTCTTATGTTGGAGCCCTAATGCCCAATGTGCCTGCAGTTGGAGGGAGTGCCTTTAGGAAGTAACTGAAGTTAAACGAGGTCATAAAGACAGGGTCTCATGATAGGATTTTTTTTTTTTTGAGACGGAGTCTCGATTTGTTGCCCAGGCTGGAGTGCAGTGACATGATCTCAGCTCACTGCAACATCCAGCTCCCGGGTTCAAGCAATTCTCCTGCCTCGGCCTCCTGAGTAGCTGGGACTACAGGCGCACACCACCATGCCTGGCTAATTTTTGTATTTTTAATAGAGATGGGGTTTCACCATGTTGGCCAGGATGGTCTCCATCTCCTGACCTTGTGATCCACCCGCCTCAGCCTCCCAAAGTTTTGGGATTATAGGCGTAAGCCACCATGCCCGGCTCATTTTTTTTTTTTTTTTAAGTATAACATATCTCTATTAAGTTGAATAGAAACACTAACAAAGACTAGTATGCATAGTGATTATAGATGACGATAGGTAAAAAAGAAAAAGGGATACAAGGGCGCATTGAATTTATGACAATGTTGTCTCAGTACCACAGCAGGAGTCAACTCACCCCAGGGCTGGCTTCCCAGGGCCAGCTCTGGGAAGCCTGACCTGCTCAGCCTTGAGGGTATTACTGATTGACCGGGACAGGGGATCCAGCTGGCAGGACAGGCTGTAGCTCTCACCCTCACTGGGCTGCTCTCTGGCCCAGAACCAGGCCCCCAGTTCCTCCCTGGGGTGAAGGCTGTAATGATTTGCAGCCACCTGAGTAGCTGGGGCTCCTTTTCTGGGAGTTCATCTTATTCCCATCCACATAACCATTCATCACAGTGTCTAGCACCACCAGGTCAGTGAGGAATGTGCCAAGGATGGGGATAATTCCCTTCTTCTGCTGATGCCACCTTGCATGGGCTCTTTGGGGACTCGCCTCCAGGGTGGCTGACTTGGAGTTCCCCACACTGATGAGCAGATCCCTGTTCAGTGACTTGTCTTTGCTGCACAGCTTTGGTCATTTTTCTGTTGCTTTATCTTGGCCACTCAGAGCAGAGCAGCCACAACCCCCCACCCCACAGTCCCTGGGCCAAAGTGGCCCAGGTTAGGGTCCCTGAAACAAGAGACACCGGAGAGTTCCCTCTCCCTCTCTTCCCTCTGCCCCCCGCACCCTCTTTCCAGGAGTACAAAGAGGTCATGTGAGCACGCAGTGGTAGGGTGGCCACATATGAGCCAAGAGAGGGGCCTCAGAATGAAGTCTGCCTCGCCTGCACCTTGATTGTGGGCTTCCAGCACCCAGAATTGTGAGACATGAATGTCCGTTACTTACGCCTCCCAGTCTGTGGTATTTTGTTATGGCAGCCCGAGCTGACTAATACAACAGGAAAGAAAAATCCCAGTCTCCGTTAAGTTCACTTTTAAGTTCATTAATGTTTAAAGTGATTAGCAATGGGTACACTTTGTAAACCATCTAGATCTCATACAGTCATATTTTATGATTTCCCATAATTAGTTGGTCATGGTTTGTATCTCCTGACAAACATTAAGGTTTTAGTTTTAGAGAGATTCTATCCTTTTACATCGAAGAACAAAAAAATACATCAGAGGGAAAGTTGCCACTTATGATAGACCAGAGGCAGGTTCTGTCTCATTTTCGCCTTGCCTCGGGTTGATCAGTTAGTACATGAACGTTCTGCCTAGTTTCCTGGGCTTACATATTCTGTATCCTCAACACAGAAAGGTGATTCACAATATGTAGCTTGAACAAAAATACTTTTAGGTCCAAGATATTTGTTTTACACTGTATTTTTTCATTAAACTTTTCTTTTTATCTTTCCTTATGTATGTATTCATTTATTTGTTAAAAAATTGAGATGAGGTCTCACATGTTGCCCAGGCTGGTCTTGAACTTCTGGGCTACAGTGATCCTCTTGCCTCAGCCTCCCAAAGTGCTGTATTACAGGCATGAGCTACCACACCCTGCCCATTAAACCTTTCTTAAAGAGTTTTATTTTCAAAGACAGGGCATTGATTGATTGATTGATTTAGAGATGGCGTCTTTCTATGTTGCCCAGGCTGGTGTTGAACTCCTGGGCTGAAGTAATCCTCCCACCTTGGCCTTCCAATGTTGAGATTACAGGCATGATCCACCATGCCCAGCTGGACAGAGCATTTTAAAATGCAAATGTGTACTGACCTCATCAGTAGGAGGATGCATTCTGGCACCCCTGTTCTTCACCTGTCCTCCAATCCTTAAAAGGCCGCACTGCATAAAGTCAATAGCAGATAAATGTTTGCTGAATTAAAGGATGGATAAAAAAATTAATAATGAATTTTTGCATAATCCAATATTCTCTTTTATATGTCTAGAAGAAGTTTCTTTGAGCCTATTAGATCCTGGGAATCTTTTAGGTGAGCATGATTAGAGAGCTTGTAGGTTGCTTTTACACATATCTGGCATATTTGAGTCTCGTATCAAAACAATAGATTGGTAAAGGTGGTATTACTGTATTGATAAGTAAATATTCTTGGAGAGAAAATGCAATTTATCTGAGTTTAGATATCCTCAATGGTCAGCATTCAGAAATTTAAAGAGCATAAGCTAAGTTCATCAGACATAACTGGGCTAAAATCTTGGTTCTGCCACATACGACCTTTGACAGGTAACAACCTTTTTGCACCTGTTTCCTCATTTGTAAACTGGGTACATTTGTGGCTACTCCTCAGCCTTGTTGAAATTAAAACAAAACAGGTAAAACTCCAACTTATTGCATGCTATACATGTCACATTTCTTTCTTTTCGTTCTGACTCTAAGTCCAATGTCTTTCCCAGAGTATCAAAGGGCCTCTCTAAGGGATGCATTTGACAGGTTGCACCAAACAAACTTGTGTATGTCAACAGCTGGGAAACTTTGACTTTCACAAGAATGTCAAAGCAAATGGACACACACACACAAACAAGGATGTGCATCTTTGTGTAGGCAAGTGTACTCAAGAAGGCAGGCAGGGGAAGCGATATTCTCTTTCTCAAGTTTTAAGCAATCTAAGGCAGAGTTTCAAGTACAGAAAGAGAACTTGGGGGTTGAATTCAAGCCTGTGAAGCCTTTGGCTAGCTTGTGTAACAATGAGTTAAATATGTACTGTGCTTTATAGCTTCCTCTCCATTGCCTTTTTGGTTTTGTTCTATAGGGCGATTATACCCACTGTGCAGATGGGCATGCTGAATGACCTTTAAGGTGCCTAGTTAATTACCAACTCAACTCCAGTTCTCCTTTTTTCAAAATCAGATTTCCTCTCAAATCCCATCCTGCTTCTCCATTCTATTAAAGTGCCCAGAGATCTTCTTCCCTCACACTATCTAAAGTCATGCCCCACGTCTCACCACAGGGAAATGAAGACTTCACAATCCCTAAGATCCAGCCCACACTCTTGAGGTCTGGGGTGGATACCAAGAAACGATCCACAAAATTCGGGAGAAGTGAAAATGGTATTAGACAGCAAACTTTCCCTTTGCACAAGATGGCGCCAAAAGTGAAGAAGGAAACTCCTGCCCCTCCTAAAGCCGAAGCCAAAGCAAAGGATTTGAAGGCCAAGAAGATAGTGTTGAAAGGTGTCCACAGCCACAAAAAAAAGAGAAGATCCTCACGTTACCCACCTTCCGGTGGCCCAAGACGCTGGACTTCAGAGGCAGCCCAGATATCCTTGGAAGAGCGCTCCCAGGAGAAACAAACTGGACCACTATGCTGTCATCAAGTTTCCTCTGACTGAGTCGCCATGAAGAAGACAGAAGATGACAACATGCTTGTGTTCACTGTGGATGTTAAAGCCAACAAGCACCATATCAAACAGGCTATGGAGAAGCTCTAAGACGTTGATGTGGCCAAGGTCAGCATCCTGATTCGGCCTGATAGAGAGAAGAAGAAATATGTTTGACTGGCTCCTGATTACGATGCTTTGGATGTTGCCAACAAAATTGGAATAATCTAAACTGAGTCCAGCTGGCTAATTCTAAATATGTGTATATCTTTTCACCATTAAAAAAAAAAAAAAGGAAACTTTCTCCCCCAGAAAACAGTTCCTGCTTATTTTATCTGTTGTGCCATAAACATGCCTGGGGTGAAGACACAGCCTCTGTTTCTCAGGGGTTAACCCCACACAGTTGCCTCAGCACAGGCACCCTTTTCTTCGATGCTTGCAAAGTCCCATTCCTTCCGTGCCTGAGCACACAGCCCATCATAGGATCTAGCCCTCTTTTGCCTTCTCCAGTCACATTTACCTTCCCACCTGCCACACTACCAGAAAAATAAAATAAAGTATAACGTCAGTAAAGACCTTTCTTCATCTGACTTGTCTTAAAGTCAAGAGGAGGAGGGTGTAAGGCAGGATCAATATTTAGTTTGTCCTATAGTCAAAAGGAGGAGGAATTAAGGCAGATAAATATTTAATTTGGTCAACATTAAAAGGAGGAGTGATTAAGGTAGATAAATAAGGATAATATTTCAGGTAGATAAACATGAAATCCTGTGTTTATTTCCCCCAGACTAACTGCATAATAACGGGCTGGTGTCCACAGGATTAGTCAACAAGGTTTGCCTTGTCCTCCCACCCTACTCTCCCTCTTGGTGCTCCTGGGCTCAGGGAGGGTGCTTCCTGCAGTGATTCCGAAAGGAATGACCTAGGCTGGGCACTGTGACTCATACCTGTAAACCTAGCACTTTGGGAGGCCAAGGCAGGAAGATTGCTTGAGCTCAGGAGTTCGAGACCAGCCTAGGCAATATGGCGAAACCCTATCTTTATAAAAAATACAAAAATTAGCTGGGTGTGGTGGCACATACCTTTAGTCTCAGATACTCAGGAGGCTGAGGCGGGAGCATCACTTGAGCCTGGGAGGTTGAGGCTGCAATGAAGCCATGATTGCGTCACTGCACTCTGGCCTGGGCAATAGAGTGAAACCCTGTCTCAAAAATAAGTAAAGTCAAATATTTTTAAATCCATAATTTAATCTAATCACAAGCAAACCGCAGACAAACCTATTTTACAAAGTAACTGGCCTAAACTCTTCAAAACTATCGAGGCTACTGAAGAGCAAGAAAGGTTGAGGAGCTGCTTCACATGAAAGGTGATTGAAGAAATCTGATGAGTAAATGTAATCTGTGATCCTGAATTCGAACATAGAATATTGGGACAACTGGTGAAGTTTGAATATTGACTATGGATTACATAGTATTATTTTATTAACGTTGAATTTTCTGATTTTTGATAAATGTTCTGAGATCACATTAAAAAAAGTCCTTGTTCTCAGGAACTCCACATTGAAGTGTTCATAGACAAAGGTACACGATGAATGCAAATTACTCTCAAATTGTTAAAAAAAAATGTATATGCGTGAAGGTGAGGGGAGAGAGAGAGACAGATGCTGGGCACAGTGGCTCAAGCCTGTAATTTCAGCACTTTGGGAGGCCAGGCAGGCAGATTGCCTGAGCTCAGGAATTCAAGACCAGCCTGGGCAACACAGCAAAACTCCATCTCTACAAAAAATACAAAAAGTAGCCAGGCATGGTGGCGCGTACCTATAGTCCCAGCTACTTGTGGGGGCTGAGGTGGGAGGATTGCTTGAGCCCAGGATGTCAAGGTTGCAGTGAGCAGAGGTTGCACCACCACACTGCAGCCTGAGAAAAAAAAAAAAGAGATAGGCCAGGCGCGATGGCTCACGCCTGTAATCCCAGCACTTTGGGAGGCCGAGGTGGGCGGATCACAAGGTCTGGAGATCGAGACCATCCTGGCTAACACGGTGAAACTCCATCTCTACTACAAAAAATACAAAAAATTTGCTGGGCGTGGTGGCGGACACCTGTAGTCCCAGCTACTCGGGAGAAGAGCACGAACTCGGGAGGCAGAGCTTGCAGTGAGTCGAGATCGTGCCACTGCACTCCAGCCTGGGCAACAGAGCAAGACTCCATCTCAAAAAAA